>NW_027167934.1:1490000-1790000 GCF_040954835.1 Lepisosteus oculatus | reverse complement strand
CGAGACGGGCTGTTCCTGTGCCCCAATTAACACTTTACAGGTGCCATTCCCCGGCATTGTGGCCATTGTCGGTGCTCACACGCGATAAGATAAGGCGGAGGAGAGCGGGGCATGCCCAGCGGCAGACATTCAAGGAGGGGGCAGTGCGAGGTGAGGTGAGGTGCGACACGCCGGAGCCCCGACGCAGCTAATGCGGAGCACTTGTTGGACTGGCATCGAAAGGACGTGTGCGCACGGAGCGAGCCTTCCCTGCGGCGGAGTGCGGGAAATTTCTCCCCCCCTCCCGCTGCAGGAGTTGTGTGCACTGCAGCGGTGCCGAGAGAAAAGCACAGAAGGCAGCAGGCTCTGGAGAGCAGGTAAGAGACGGAGCCTTGTGGGCAGGCGAGCAGGCCCGTTTTTTTGGAAATTGCTGAAAAGGTTTGTTCGGTGTGTGGCAGGCGCACGTCGCGAGCTTGCGTGGCGATCTGCTGGTCTGGAGTTATGCAAATGAGGCCGAATTGCATCCCGGGACATGCTGCGAATGCGCAACGGCGACTGCAGATGTGTAGGAAACGGCGCGCTCGTTTTCTCGTTTTGCCCACACTTTTGAGTGTTAGTGTGGCGTGTGAGTGTGTGAAAGAGTGGGCCCAGCAGGAGGCGGTGGCGTGCGGGGCGAGGAGGTGGCCTAGGCTGCGCGATTTGTGCTGTGGGTGCGGGCCGCTTGCAGGGGCCTGTTTAACTCATACTTACCTGGCAGGGGAGATACCTTGATCAAGAAGGAGGTTCACCCAGGGCGAGGCTCGGCCATTGCACTCCGGCTGTGCTGACCCCTGCGAATTCCCCAAATGTGGGAATCTCGACTGCATAATTTCTGGTAGTGGGGGACTGCGTTCGCGCTCTCCCCTGATGTGCTTGGTCCAAAATCAGATACAGGAGGGTTAGGACACCACGAGCTGCGTGGCTGCGGAAGGATCCCGGTTCGACAGGAGTGGACGCCGCTGCTGGTTCTCGCTGGCTTTTAGTTAGGGGTCCGGAGAAGCATCTCAAGCTAGTTCCACTACTCCTTCCGGACGTTCATTCCCTTTTCAAAGTCGGTTGTTTTGCTGTAGTCTGCGTTCTTTAGGCTGATTATCGAGGTTAGCCTTTATTTGGTCATGGGGGGCCTCGGTACTGTATGCTGAGTCTAAAGACAGTTTCACCCGTTTTCTGATTGCTCGGTTCTGTACCAGTGCAGACATGTCAAACAGTGAATGGCTGTACCTCTATTGTATCCGTGCTCAATGAATGAAATCGGTAACAAATGAATAAATGTCTAGTTATACGAAAAACGAGTGGTTTATCGACTCATCTTCATTTGCAGATTTAGAGGCAGCTTCGATATTCGTTTTACAGACGGGTTTTTTTTTTTGAATATGGGTCACACACATGCCACAGCAACAAAACATCTCTAGAGATGAGGCTATAGATCACCTTTCCATCCTGCAGGTTTTCCTCCCAAAGCCTACGGCACCAACGGCGACCCCTGCTGGCCGGGAGAGCAAAAGCTTACAGCACCTGGTATTCCCAGGCAGTCTCCCATCCAAGTACTAACCAGGCCTTACGCTGCTTAGCTTCCAAGATCAGACGAGATCAGGCGTGTTCAGGGTGGTGTGGCCGTAAGCAAAAGCCCTGGCGCCTGACTCGCTACTTGAAGCTATGTGTGGCGGGGGTTCCGTGCCCCCCGAGCGGGACTGAAGGATCGTTCGTGTGCAACTCTTTGGAAAGGAGCTGCTTTCCAAATCGCATTGCGTGCCTGGATGTTGGCGAATGCGCTCCCTTGTGTTGGCTCGTCCCGCACTGGAGGAGGACAAACAATCTGCACGGAGGAGCACCAGGCAAGTCTTCACCAGACAAAAACCTCCAGTGCACAGCACTCTGGAAACATTTCGGGGCTTTCGCGTGTTTATTTCAGCACGTAAAGCGCACCGGTCCAACACGTCGGCCGGGCGCGCGGCGCCTCCGCCCTGTTGCTGCCCCTGCAGCTGCTTCACTTTTCCCTTTAGTTGCCATCGATTTTTTTGTAGTGCTATACATATACGATTGAGGTATCTTAGAGTTCTCCTTCGAAGACCCAGCACTCTCTTTTCTTTTCCCAGTGTTACTCATATCGGACTTTTTAAACCTAAAAAAAAATCGTTTTTTCTTTCAATTATAACTGAAGTTTAAACAACTAGTGTTAAGTCCTTATTTTTCTGTAGTCAAAAAAAGCAAAAATTAACATTCAGGTCATGAAAACCCCCAAAAACCTCCCCAACCACTAAACTTTACCTCCCACCTGAGCGCCATCTTGAACGCCCCTACCACCAGAGAATGCTCACGATTTCGGAAGCTGTCTCCGGGACGTGCTGATTCCACACATCCTGAATAAATCATGATATTGTTAGTTGCTGTAGCTAGACGTTCAAATGAGTTTCATGGCCAGATGGACTGTTTCCTCCAGCGGTATAATATTGCAGTGAGACAGCACGATGCCTGCAAGACTATGTCACGCTAAACGCCACAGATTGTGTTTGTCCGTTCGTGTCAGTCGTCCCGCAGCCACGGGAAGTGGGACACAAACATGCTGCAATGCTTTCAAGACGTTAGGATTTGTTTGTGCAACATCCAAGAAGAGTACTTGTGGCTTGAATGTGAACTGTACGTGCCCGCCCCCTTTCCTCTGTAGTGCATGAGTTCCTCCCGGCATGCCCTTCGTCATTGTTCTGTCATCTTGTATTTAAAGGGTTGTATCTCTGCTGCTGAAAATAAGCAACGGTTTTCTCACAACGCCCTTTGTTCCCAACGGAGCCCTTGTCTGTCATGAAATTCTTCAAAACCTCAAGCTAGAAGAAGAAGAAGACGACAAATATGAAGCGTTATAGCAACGACATGCCATGAGACGATCGATAACGATTTCCATAGGATCCCCGCGGTTGCCTGGCAACCGTCAGCTTTGCGCAGTGGCAGTATCGTAGCCTGTGAGGTTTAGCCGAGGCGCGATTATTGCTAGTTGAAAACTTTTCCCAATACCCCGCTTCCGCCGGTTTGCAATACAATCGGCGAAAGCAATTTTTGACAGTCTCGTCAGAGACTGAGCAAGGTGTTTAAAGACAGATTTGGTCACGGTGATATCATGGTAGAAAGAAACGAGCTTGTTACGTGTCAACAGAAACGCTCTTTAGCTCTTTCAGCTTTATGCAGAGAACAGCGTCTGTCGAGATTACTTTTGTGTCAGCGCGAAACGCCGTGTGCTGTCAGTATGATTTCATATTGCTCATAGCGGCGCCTGACTTTTGTCTGTCAAACGTTAGGTTGCGCTTCTTCATGCTGCATCGTCGACATGAGTGGAGCATTTTAAACGTCTGTACTTACTGCGCCCCATAAGAAATCGTTTGTCCCCATTCAAAAGAGATTGTGCGATGTCCTGCAGCGTTCGCAAAGCAAACCTTTGACAGTTTGAAAAGAGGAATTTATTCTGCTTCCTGTGCGTGCAGTAGTTACAAAGATGAACGTCTTTACACGATGTGCTGCAGTTTTCAGTGGGCGGGCTTTGTCAGATGGCTTTGAAAAACGCACTGAGACATCATGAGCAGTGTCCTGCATGTTTTCTGTGTATAGCTGTCTTTTAACGCATACAGAATTCATTCGAAATCATTGATTTCTCCAATTAACAAGGGTCCCTTTTTGAACCTGCCAGAAGCATTCTTTCAATGTAACAGATTTACTCCGGGGAAGGGCAGCATGACATTGAGAGTAGCTCAAGCTTTCAGCACCTTTATCTGACTGCATGTATGCAGACACTGCTCAGAATCCCCTGTAAGATTCTCCTTCAATTCCGTTTTGCAGTGCTTTAGCTCTTTCAAAAGGCTTCGCTTTGCTAGTCACAATCCAAGGCTCATGACAGCATTTGAAAACATTCGCAACTGCGTTGGCCGGGAATCGAACCTGGGTTAACTGCTTTGAAGGCAGCTATGCGCAACACTGGCTCGCTCCAGAATAAATCTCGCGTCGAGGGCATATTTTTTTCCATTTTACCGTGAGTCGGGCTCAGCTGCACAGAGGAGAGAGCAGAGCAATGAGGTTACGGGGATAGGGGAGTCACACGCTGGCGGTTTGAATACGCGGAAGATCACTGAGGGATCCACAGTATATGGACCCTCCGTGCGCCATCAGTCCGCACTCCGGACTCTGAATCCTGCCATCCGAGTTAAGATCTCGGCGGAACCTGAGGCGCAGTTCCTTCTTAAAACGTAATCTGGTGAGCATTTCTAGAATCGTACTTGTATAGATGCAGCCTTTAATGTGTTGCTAGGTTAAAATTGATGACTTCTTGTATTTCAGTAGGCAACTGCCCTCTTGATTTCGGATTTAATTTCTTTATTACAGGGGCGCTTTTATGATGACAGAGTCATGTTCAGGTACTTTGCTTGATGGAGGAAGCTCATTTCGGACTCTGTGATCTGCTCACCTGGAAAGGTCTGCTATACTACTACAAGAGAGAAGTAGAGTCTGGAAGAAGGGACAATTTTATGATGCTTTGGAAGATAATGTTTTTTTTTTCTTATACTGAAAATGAAAGGTAGTTGTTTCTATATGGACTCAGTCTTTGGAATTTGTATATTTATATATTTCAGTGAACCCTCAGCCATTCCTTCTGTATTGTAATTCAATTTCTCTTTTAAAATTCTTTCCCCACTTCTAGGACCTGCAGTTGCTGAACTCCACAATGGCTTCTATTGGAAAGTCTGTGACTGAGACCAAGTAAGTGTTCACTTTTTTATGAAACCATTATTTATTTATTGCATTTTATATAAATGCAATAAAATCATTATGCTCAAACTATGAGAGAGAAAATTAAGGATAATTTAAGAAATCAGTCTTGTTTCTATACACAGATGGTATTATTTATTTTCAAAGGAAACCCGCGCGGATTCCCCTGGTGTGCAAGATGTACCTGAATACTCTTGATCAGCTTCCTGCTCACTTGAAGAGGGCGTGTATGAAGCACGCCACGGCAGAAAAGATCAGGATGGCCTCTCAACAGGCGAGGGAGGACATGATGAATCACCTGAAGAACGGGGTCATCGTGGATTACCACAGAATAGAGATCGTGTCTGGTGAGGCAAACAGGATAGTGGTTGTAAGACTGCTAGAGTCCTTGGGCCTTTTTGTACATGGGAAGCCTGAAGACACATTGGCAAGGTGAGATATTTTTAATCTGTAAGGCTTCTGTAGTTTCTTTTTGAAATCATTGTTACAACATATTATGTAAAAGCATGTTGAAAAGAATCTACCTGCATTCCAGCGGCCCTGAGCAAGAGGCCGCTGTCCAGGAGGAAGAGATGCCAGAGGCTGCTCTAGAAACTGAAACAGAAGCGGATAAGGAAGGGGAAGATGTGAGCTCTGAAGAACTCTATCAGCAGTAAGACTTTTTTATTTTTCAGATGTATCTATTTTTTACTAAAATTCTAATTTGTCTTATAGGTATAAAATGTTTAAACCGGTGTTTTATATCCTTACAGGCCCTGAGTAGTTAAAAAGTATCAGCAGGCCGGAAGAGAGTGGCCCAAGCTGGACTCTATAGAAAGCACTCCCTGGATGCTCCTCTCCTGATTGGATTCAAACAGTACCTTATCAAGGATCTGGGAGTGGCAAATTATTCTCAGGAGGTATTTATTTTTTAAAGGCATTTAAAATTAAGCAATGGTATCTTCATTGTAAATGTTTTTATTTCTTAGCTTAAAATTCACCCATGTGAAATGATGTCAGCCATAAACATCATGACTCTATATTTCCTACCTGAATCTATTCTACTTAAATTATTACATTATACACAATTTGAGTTCATTTTAAAAAGTAAAAGGTAATGAAAGGAATGCATTTTCATAAGAAAGATAATACCGACATGCATGTGATAATCTTCCTTATATCATGTAGTGCATCATTTGGACACTTTGTGGGCTTCAAATACAAAGAAAATCATGTTCTATGGTACAAGATAAATACAAAACTTAAGCTTCTTTATAAAGCATAAGCAATCATTTATTACATCGCTTCTTGAATTAAATCTTTTGACAAGAGGTGAGACTTCTGTTACATTTAAACCCATGTTTAGCTGTGTTTTTTAGATTTAACTGAACCAATTTCTGTGTGTGATAATGTCCTTGAATTCTGACAACATCACACTAAATTACATGATATAAAACAGCTAATGTTTCTAGAGATAAAGTTTCTGAGATGCTTCTAATTACTTTTTATTACCAGGGACAGTTTAATTCACCTTGTACAGTACTGTAAGACCAAGATACTTTTTTTAAAAGTTATTTAACATTTTATAGAACTTTGTCTACTATGGCAACATGATGTGCTTGGTGAAACTTGGAAAAATACTGCTTGGCCACTTATCTTAAGATAAAGATAGGATAAAGGTTTATCTTTTGCACCTACCTGACCCCCAGGGAAGGCCAATGCTTTCTAAGTTGATGGTTCCCTACAGTAGACTGTACTTTAATTTCAAAGGTAATGTATATTGACCCAAATCAGTTTTGGAATCCAATCTACTGACGAGATGGAGCACATCCTTTTTTCAGGATTTTAGCATCATACGTTTGGTATATTTAGTCCCTAATGATGAAAGAAATGATCATAGAACATTTGGACACTTTGTGGGCTTGAAATACAAAGCAAATCATGTTCTATGGTACAAGATAAATACAAAACTTAAGCTTTTATTTTAATTAGATTTGTTTATAAAGCATAAGCAATCATTTATTACATTAATATATGTGAAAATAACATTTTAGCATCATACGTTTAGTATATTTAGTCCCTAATGCTGAAAGAAATGATCATAGAACATGACATCTAACCTTACCTGCGGTGTTTTTAATCCCTATTGCTCAATGCACGGTGAAAGCATTCCATACATGTGTCTGACAATGAGGAATGGGCCCCTGAGACAGTCATTTGCCTGTTTCACAAATGATCGTATTTTACTAGAGATTCTGTTTGGGATTCAGATGTGCATTCGGACAGCAATCCCTTTCAAGAAATGATACGTTCTGGATGAGGTCAAAGGTGCTGGAACACTGTATCTAGGATGTGTTTGCAGAGACTGTGTGTCTCCTGCTTCAACGCAGTGATAAACAGATGTGCTCCTTTAATTTATTGGTACATGCCCAGGGCAGTAAGCAGTCTGAGGATTTATTTCCAGATGGCATAGAGCAGTGAAGCAGTGAAGTAGTGCAAAACACTGGATCATTATATTATTAGAATCTATTCTACTTAAATTATTACATTATACTCAATTTGAGTTCATTTTAAAAAGTAAAAGGTAATGAAAGGAATGCATTTTCATAAGAAAGATAATACCGATATGCATGTGATAATCTTCCTTATATCATGTAGTGCGTCATTTGGACACTTTGTGGGCTTGAAATACAAAGAAAATCATGTTCTATGGTACAAGATAAATACAAAACTTAAGCTTTTATTTGAATTAGATTTGTTTCTAAAGCATAAGCAATCATTTATTACATTAATATATGTGAAAATAACATTTTAGCATCATATGTTTAGTATATTTAGTCCCTAATGCCGAAAGAAATGATCATTTGTTTAACATGCACGGGTCTGTCTCAAAGGATGCAGTACTCCTGAAGGGTCTCAAACCCTACATTTCGGATGCCTAGCTGTATCCCTCACATGTGGCACCTCAGAATGACTTCTAACCTTACCTGTGGTGTACTCAGTCCCTATTGCTCAATGCACGGTGTACATAGTGCATACATGTGTCTTGAGAATGAGGAATGGGCCCCTGAGACAGTCATTTGCCTGTTTCACAAACAGGGACCTGGACCTAGACCTGGCCCGTACAGGGCTCAAACCCGCGACCTTGGCGTTATTAGCACCACGCTCTAACCAACTGAGCTAACCGGCCTCACGACAGTGCTCCTCTCTGTGCTGCAAAAAATCAAACTCAGGGAATTTCTTTTGTCCTCCTTTGAATAGAAAGCCGTGTAATTCAGTGTACGGGCTTTCTCGTGCAGTTTCATGGTTCTTGTAACCCAAATCCTACACTGGCCTGAAGTGCCCCCCCATTTCACAGCATTTTTCAGCTGATTTAAAATGTACCTAAAGGAGAAGCATTATTGAAGACCATCAATTACCAAGAGCTTTTGTCAAAGGTTTTGGTGGTCATTTTGAATGACCACAGAGCGCTGTGACCTCGGTTTTACATCTCATCCAAAAGACAGCGCCCTTTTACAACACAGCATCTCCGTCACTATACTGGGGCATTGGGACCCGCACAGACCTCAGGGTGAGCGCCCCCCCGCCGGCACCATTAACACCGCTTCCAGCTGGAAGCTTTGTTTTTCCCTGTAGCTCATCCTCATCCAGGTACTGACCTGGCTCACACCTGCTTAGCTTCAGTGGGTTTTCAGTTGCGAGTTGCAAGGGGATGCAAGTGATGGAGCCGCTCGCTGCAAAAGCCACTGCATTGGCCGGGAATCGAACCCGAGCCTCCCGCGTGGCAGGCGAGAATTCTACCACTGAACCACCAATGCTCAGTGCCTGGGCCTTCAAAAAAGACGCTTTTTTGGTGCTCTGTGCAAAACGCGTCGACATATGCTTCCAGCTGCAAAATGCCATTTGCGGACGCTGAAGAACTTATTTCCAAGGCAGCGGGTACAAGCGATTGGGCGTTTTAAAACCACCAGGAACAGCAAAGAGGCGCGCTTCTTTGCTTGTGCCGAAACACACCGACTGAAGGCGGACAACGTAGTCGGCAGGATTGGAACCTGTGCGGGGAGACCCCAATGGATTTCTAGTCCATCGCCTTAACCACTCAGCCACGACTACAGCAAGCCCCACCGCAGCTGCGTTCTTGCTACAATCTTACCTGGATCGCGAGGCGCCGGCGGAAGCCTATTTCAAAGTCGTTCTCCGTTTCAAAAAAACATTTCCAAAATACAAGCCTTGCAGACAGACACGCCTCAGAGGACTTAAGGGTGGCTTCATGTCGGAATGATAAAGTCTCCCCGTCCGGACATGAAAATGCCACTTTGTTACACACAAAAAAAGAATCAACAACAGAGAAATGCCCACAAGCATTTGAAAAGCCGCACCACGTCGCACTTGAAATAGCTCTTACATTAGTGGTAGATGCAGGAATCGCCTTTTTATTTACGCTCTTACCAACGCGATGGAAAGCAAAACAAAGCAAAGCAGAGCAAAACAAAACAAACAAACGAAAACCCTCACGTCCTGCACTTGCATATAACGCCGTTACGTGCCCAAGCGGTATTGTACGTCATCCTAGCACTGCATCCCGGGTCGTACGATATATGGGAACGAGCACACGCCATGAATCGTCTCGAATCACTCCCTACAGCTGTAAGGCGCCTTGAAGCGTGCACCCCCAACATTCTTCTTTGCGCATCTGTGAAAGGTAAACTCTTGAGCAAACTCTGAACCAGCTCTAAGGAAACTAATCCGATTAGACGTTACTTTGACTCATCCTTTAAGGGACCCTTGTTAATTGGAGAAATCAATGATTTCGAATGAATTCTGTATGCGTTAAAAGACAGCTATACACAGAAAACATGCAGGACACTGCTCATGATGTTTCCCGAGCCGAAACACAGTGCGTTTTTCCAAGCCATTTGACAAAGCCCGCCCACTGAAAACTGCAGCAGATCGTGTAAAGGCGTTCAACTTTGTAACTACTGCACGCACAGGAAGCAGAATAAATTCCTCTTTTCAAACTGTCAAAGGTTTGCTGCAGGACATCGCACAATCTCTTTTGAACGGGGACAAACGATTTCTTATGGGGCGCAGTAAGTACAGACGTTTATAAAGCTCCACTCATGCCGACGATGCAGCATGAAGAAGCGCAACCTAACGTTTGACAGACAAAAGCCGGGCGCCGCTACGAGCAATATGAAATCAAACTGACAGCACACGGCGTTTCGCGCTGACTCAAAAGTGATCTCGACAGACGATGTTCTCTGCATAACGCTGAAAGAGCTAAAGAGCGTTTCTGTTGAGACGTAACCCATTGGGCAAAAGACGTATAATATACGTCTATTAAACGCATATCTTAGACGTCTAAATGTGGTCTACAATTCGTCTAGAATGAAATTCTAATATACGTCTAAAGTTAAACGTCAATTATACGTCTATATTTAGACGTTCATTATACATAAATGGTTGGAGTTCTATTATACGGATAAATTTAGAGGACTATTATACATATATGGTTGGAGTTCCGGATAACTTTAGAGGTCTATTATACGTATATGGTTAGAGGTCTATTATACGGATAACATTAGAGGTCTATTATACGTATATGGGTAGAGGTCTATTATACATCAAAGATAGATTTTATAGGTGTAGAAACAAGTAAAACAAGCCAATGATTAGGTTTAGAAATGTATTCTGAAAATACACATTCACACCTGAAACATATGTATTTCAAATTATACATTGTATACAATCAATCAACAATCAACATATGGGCAATAATCATAAAAACACAACTAGTCTTAAACTTCAGCTACAAATTCTGGTAACATGGCAATATACAGTATAGTAATGACAAACAGAAAACTAATTACATTAACACACTAACTCAAAACCACATTTTGATTCAAATATACATTTTAAAATGTACAACTTCTATATTTCCAAGAAAAAAATATTACATAAAATATAAAATATTACAATGGAAGTTAAGACGATTTTTGTCCACTATTTGCAAACCCTGTCTAATTGTCCTAACAGTTAGAACCAAAAACCTATTATTTTCAGAGTCCAGATCTCTTGGCCCCCTGCCTTGCATATGCATTCTTCAAGTAACACATTGCATGCTCCTTTATTTCTTTTTCTGTTGATGTAGGGTGGGACTTCAGCACCGCAGCTAGGAGAAAATTATATAATATTACTTCCCAAATAAATAATGATTAATATCTTCTTTAGTATAATCTAAAAAATGAACGGTTTACTAAGCTCAAAGCTGAAATAAATGTATAAAATTTGGCTTGCATCATAGCAGTTGAGCAATAAAGTCTGTCCTAATTAAAGAGTACCCAAAGTTTGAAAGTACAACATAGAATAAGAATAAGAGAAACGGCAAAACGATTTTGTGTCATCTTCCCCATTCACACTATTTTATGTGCCATTTTTTTTGCTTATTCACATACTATTTTAATCAAAATAATATTAAGAAAGATCTGTATGTATTCAGATAGTATTATTATTGTTCATACTTACTCGTCAAAAGAGGATTGCTGAGATATTTTCGGATATACTTCTACGTTTGAAAAACGTGTCCAAAATGGTGACCAACGAATACTAGCAATGCATTGTGGTATATAACCGGAAAATATGATGGGTTCGATATTTTCTCAACGTATGCGTTTATTAATGTTGTCGATATTATGGTTGAAATTTAACATTGATAATACATCGCTGCTATGAGCTGATGTGCAATTTTAACGCATGCAAATATTAAGGATCGGTCACTGTTGTATGGTATTATATATAATGACATTATGGAATAGGATGGGGACAGGCCTGGCATCACAGGGGGAGGGGGGAATGTCGCCCCTTCAGTTTTGGGCAAAAAGATTTACCTAACTTAATTTGCACCCTAAAAAAATAGTTGTACTTTGTCAATGGTCAGACAACACTAAATGACACGAACAGTCACTCAGTCTGTTTGATGGGCAGGAGGGCTATCCGTCCAGGAACTGCACATATTATTGAGTGTCAACATTACGATCCTGTTTGCTCAGGTGGACCGATTCCTTGCAGTAGTTTATCATTATACTTAAAATCGTTATATAACTAGGACTAGTTATAGCAGTCTGTGCTTTCTGTTGGTTTTACAACATTTTTTTCTTAACGATTCAGAACGTCCATGTAGCTGCAAAAATGAACGCTTATGGTACTTTTCGCTCCAGGCAATACAAACCTTGAGAGTGACGAAAAATGTGAAACTGAACTTCATCGCAAATACCAGATTGCTAGTCGTTATCTTCTATCATGAAGCACTAATCAATGGCATAGCTGCGAGATTTCATTTGGGTAGCTGCACCGTACAGCTCCGTTTCAACCGAAATATCACTCCCCCCTCAGAATTTCAGACGCCCCCCTACAGATTTTTCCTCGGGCACCGCGCACTGATGGGGGACTTTTGTCAAGAAAATAGAAACTCTATAGGCACTCAAACATTTTACTGTTTTTTTTCAGGCAGGTGGCAAGACCCCCTCAGCAAAACCCTTGTATGCCAAGCTGTGGGCATTGATTCGTCGAATATACGTATATTTACGGCGAAATTACGGCTATACGTATATATACGTCGCCTCGACGTATAATCAACGTCGAATTGCAACCGTAAAATCGACGACATGAATAAACGCATATATAACGTCGAAAAAACATCTAACACAGTGCCTGAGGCTTTTTACTGTATGTATCGTGTGTGCCGCAACTAGGAGTATACGGCACTCTGCACAGTGTACGAAGTAAATTATTTTCGCAGTAATTAATTTATTATATTTACTATATTTATTATACACGTGTAAATTAATTGCTGCGAAAATAATTTACTTCGTACACTGTGCAGAGTGCCGTATACTCCTAGTTGCGGCACACACGATACATACAGTAAAAAGCCTCAGGCACTGTGTTAGATGTGTTTTCGACGTTATATATGCGTTTGTTAATGTCGTCAATTTTACGGTTGCAATTCGACGTTGATTATACTTCGAGGCGACGTATATATACGTATAGCCGTAATTTCACCGTAAATATACGTATATTCGACGAATCAATGCCCACTGGGAACAAGCTCGCTTCTTTCTACCATGATGTCACCATGACCAAATCTGTCTTTAAACACCTTGCTCAGTCTCTGACGAGACTGTCAAAAATTGCTTTCGCCGATTGTATTGCAAACCGGCGGAAGCGGGGTATTGGGAAAAGTTTTCAACTAGCAATAATCCCGCCTCGGCTAAACCTCACAGGCTACGATACTGCCACTGCGCAAAGCTGACGGTTGCCAGGCAACCGCGGGGATCCTATGGAAATCGTTATCAATCGTCTCATGGCATGTCGTTGCTGTAACGCTTCATATTTGTCGTCTTCTTCTAGCTTGAGGTTTTGAAGAATTTCATGACAGACAAGGGCTCCGTTGGGAACAAAGAAACCCGTTGATTCTTTTCAGCAGCAGAAATACAACCCTTTAAATACAAGATGACAGAACAATGACGAAGGGCATGCCGGGAGGAACTCATGCACTACAGAGGAAAGGGGGCGGGCACGTACAGTTCACATTCAAGCCACAAGTACTCTTCTCGGATGTTGCACAAACAAATCCTAACGTCTTGAAAGCATTGCGGCATGTTTGTGTCCCACTTCCCGTGGCTGCAGGATGACTGACATGAACGGACAAACACAATCTGTGGCGTTTAGCGTGACATAGTCTTGCAGGCATCGTGCTGTCTCACTGCAATACTATACCGCTGGAGGAAACAGTCCATCTGGCCATGAAACTCATTTGAACGTCTAGCTACAGCAACTAACAATATCATGATTTATTCAGGATGTGTGGAATCAGCACGTCCCGGAGACAGCTTCCGAAATCGTGAGCATTCTCTGGTGGTAGGGGCGTTCAAGATGGCGCTCAGGTGGGAGGTAAAGTTTAGTGGTTGAGGATTTTTTTTGAGTTTTTCATGACCTGAATGTTAATTTTTGCTTTTTTTGACTACAGAAAAATAAGGACTTAACACTACTTGTTTAAACTTCAGTTATAATTGAAAGAAAAAAAAACGATTTTTTTTAGGTTTAAGAATTTCGATATGAGTAACACTGGGAAAACAAAAGAGAGTGCTGGGTCTTCGAAGGAGAAGTCTAAGAAACCTCAATCGTATATGTATAGCACTACAAGAAAATTGATGGCAACTAAAGGGAAAAGTGAAGCAGCTGGAGGGGACGTGGAAAGAGTGCTGGAGATGCGCTCGTACGCGAGCGTTCGCAGCCCAAGTGAGACTCAGCTGCCAGAGGAAGAGCCGGAGTCCCTGCCCAGCACACCTGTGAAAACCCCGGCAGCCAAGAGAGGAAGGGGCGACCTGACGCTGGAGGAGCTCCAGACCAACATCTTCAACATGATGGCACAGAGCATGGGTGAGCTGAAGGAAATGATTTGATCTAATACAGTCGAAATCGAAAGTCTTAAAAAGTCCATGGACTGTGTGTTTAAAGAGGTTGAAGACTTAAAGAGTGAAGTAAAAGTTCTTAAACAAGTAAATACCAAACAAGAAAAGCATATTAAAGAACTTGAATTGAAAGTGAACGATGTAGATAGATACCGTCGATGATGGAATTTAAAATTATTTGGAGTTAAAGAGGAACGTGATAAGGACCTTGTTGCAACAGTGAAGGGTATCTGTAAAAGGACCCTGCCGGACCAGGAGGACGTAATATCGGCCATTGACTTTGTTCACAGGCTCGGGAGAGCGAACATGTCTGGGCAAGTGCGCCCCAGATCGATTATAATACAGTTCACCAAGAGGACGGCGAGGGACATGCTGTGGCGAGCGGCGAGGGGGAATGAGTATTTGAATGGGAACAAACTGAGGTTTGCAGAGGACCTGTCTGCCGCGGACAGGAGCACCAGGAACCAGCTGTGGCCCCAGGTTGAAGCTGCCAGAAGAGAGGGGAGGAGAGCCTACTTTGTGGGAGCGAGGGCCTTTGTGGACGGGAAGGAGATTTGCTCCCAGTGACTGCTCAGTTAATGATTATGTTTGGTTATATTTGTTATACCAGTATATACTAGTGTTTCTTTAGTGTTAGTTTGGAATGGTGTAGTTAAGTGTTAAGGACTGTTATAGTTCTGGTTCTTTGAAAAACTCAATAGTTTAGACAGTCTTAGAGTTAGTTATTTGCTTTTGTGTATGTCTTTTTCATGAATGCCAGAGGTACTCGAAATGTTGTTAAAAGAAAAACTGTGTGCTGAGTTTTATTTTTTACAGGAAACGCATGCATGTTGAAACTAAAGTTTATAAATAATTGAGAAATATTAAAGCAAGGAAAATATGATACGTGTAAAATATACAATTTGATCACATAATTACTTAATTACCTCTGGTAGTTAAATGCTTTTTTCTGCTGCGTTTTTTTTCTCTTGTACATGACTCTGATCCTCTTGTTGTATTTGTATTTGTAAATTCTATGTTTAATAAAAAAAAAATTAAAAAAGCATTCTCTGGTGGTGTCCTGCAGGCTTCCTGTGGGTGTGCGTTGGTGGTATAGTGGTGAGCATAGCTACCTTCCAAGCAGTTGACCCGGGTTCGATTCCCGGCCAACGCAGTGGCGAATGTTTTCAAATGCTGTCATGAGCCTTGGACTGTGACTAGCAAAGCGAAGCCTTTTGAAAGAGCTAAAGCACTGAAAAACGGAATTGAGGGAGAATCTTACAGGGGATTCTGAGCGGTGTCTGCATACACGCAGTCCGATACGGGTGCTGAAAGCTTGAGCTACTCTTAATGTCATGCTGGCTTTCCCCGGAGTAAATCTGTTACATTGAAAGAATGCTTCTCGCAGGTTCAAAAAGGGACCCTTGTTAATTGGAGAAATCAATGATTTCGAATGAATTCTGTATGCGTTAAAAGACAGCTTTACACAGAAAACATGCAGGACACTGCTTATGATGTTTCCCGAGCCGAAACACAGTGCGTTTTTTCAAGCCATCTGACAAAGCCCGCCCACTGAAAACTGCAGCAGATCGTGTAAAGACGTTCAACTTTGTAACTACTGCACGCACAGGAAGCAGAATAAATTCCTCTTTTCAAACTGTCAAAGGTTTGCTTTACGAACGCCGCAGGACATCGCACAATCTCTTTTGAACAGGGACAAACGATTTCTTATGGGGCGCAGTAAGTACTGTTACTGTCACTGCTCGATACCGACGTTGGCCTACTATACCATGTTCAGCCACTGCTAGAAAATGTACGGCTCTAGCACCGGAGCAAACAACAGGAGGGCCGATGTCGAACAGGCACACATGTCAGACATGGAGAGCGATGAGAATGGGATTCGAACCCATGCCTGCAGAGCACAATGGATTAGCAGTCCATCACCTTAACCACTCAGCCACCTTGTCGACGAAACTGGGCTGTCCGGACATGGGTTGGCGCGCTCCAGATGATCTTTTTCTTTTTTTCCCCATGTACTCGAGGGTCATTTTCCTGTTCCACATGTGATTTCAACATTTTCCTTAGGAGATGTCAAGCCAGCAAGCCACTGCTGTGGTTCAGTGGCCAGTGTGGAGTTCAGTGGCCCTGTTGTACACAGAAAGCACATTGAGCTCCTTGGACATGAAAAGTTCCAGATAAAAGCCATTTGTCATCCTTTCTCTTGGTGTCGATGTTGCTATTGTATGTAAAGGTGGCAACTTGCTCAGCGAGCAGGCGGAGCACACACCGAATGCAGATGTGTCTGAGTGGTGTGTCCAAGTGGCTGCAAAAGGACAACACTCCTGGGGCGCCGTGGCTTAGTTGGTTAAAGCGCCTGTCTAGTAAACAGGAGATCCCCGCCTATGGCTAGACTTAATTAAATGCAAGTATTCATTTCCTGTCTTTAACGCGACTTGTTTTTCTTAAAATGGATGCAACTTGCAAAACATGAAATACAAGCCTTGCTAATCAGCGCTAGCGGCTGGCAAAAAAAAGGAGTCAGCTATTTTTTTTTCTTTAACCTTAACCCTGCTAACGGAGAAGAGTTAAACGACCGAGTCTATGCAGCTTAAACGGTGCGCAAGTCGGGTTCTTAGCTGAAAGGGTGGTAAATCACGCTCACCCCAGTCCTTAATCTTTTAAAGAGGATACAAAATTGAACGTAGTCGCCACATCACATACATCCTGTTAAATGATAAAAAGGTAACATCTATCCTCGCTCCAGAGTAAATCTCACGTTGAGGGCATCTTTTTTTTCACTTTACCGTGAGTCGGGCTCGGCTGCACAGAGGAAAGAGCAGAGCAATGAGGTCACAGGGACAGGGGAGTCACACGCTGGCGGTTTGAATACGCGGAAGATCACTGAGGGATCCACAGTATGTGGACCCTCCTTCGCCATCAGTCCACACTCCGGACTCTGAATCCTGCCATCCGAGTTAAGATCTCGGCGGAACCTGAGGCGCAGTTCCTTCTTAAAACGTAATCTGGTGAGCATTTCTAGAATCGCACTTGTATAGATGCAGCCTTTAATGTGTTGCTAGGTTAAAATTGATGACTTCTTGTATTTCAGTAGGCAACTGCCCTCTTGATTTTGGATTTAATTTCTTTATTACAGGGGCGCTTTTATGAAGCCAAGGGACCAGGGAGCTGCCCCAGTACTGGGATGGCCAGTTCGAAATCATAGAAACTATTGTCAATTCCAGTCCCATGTCAGTGCGAGCAGGGATTTTGACATCTTGTTTTGCTATGTTCTGCACCAACAGGCAGGTGGCTCGGCCATTCCGTTCCAGTCTGGGGGTACAACAGACTGCTAGGTTCAGTCTGATAAACTGAGCTGATGGTTGGAAGAAAACCATCTCAGCGTCCATTCTCTGTCCCTTCTTTAGGACAAGGCGTACCGGAAACCCTGCTGTTGACGCAGGAACGATCAGGTCCGATTCGTTTACTACCTGGCAGGCCTGAGGAATCGTCTGACCTGACCGAATGTTCTCGGGGTCACCGCTTAGAGAGTGGGCATCTGGGTCCACCCGTTTCCACAGCACACTGTTTACTGTGTCCAGCTGGGCGCCCAGTCGAACCAATAGGTCTGCACCAATGCAGACCGAATGGGTCAGCTGAGGTGCTACCTGGAAGTAGTGAGCAAACTTCCTTTTTCCGATGGAGATGGAAGCTACACAGCTTCCTTTGCTCCAAATGGACCTATGAGGTGGGGGTGCCCACCACAGAACCTGTGACTGCGTCACCAGGGTCACCTGACAGCTTCGCGACAGGTCCTCGAACAGACCTTCACTGATTATGGACTTCTCAGAGCTGAGGCTAAGAATTACATCATCAACCTGCACTTCTGCCACCTGGACCCCCTCCCACCACCATGGGGTGGTAGTCCTGGACCCCCTGAGGTACCAGGGTGCACAGAAAGGACTCCCATTCATTACCGGACAGGGAGATCCACTCTTCTTCAGGGATGAAAAGGGGGTGTGCTTTACCTGGCGGGTCAAGCAGCTGCTCGGAGCACTGCTCCTGTAGTTGGGAGACCGTGGGAGTGCTGGCCTGGGCAGGACTTCCCTGTAGTTTTGGAAAGCAAGAAGAGACATTTATTCTCGTCCAGAGGAACCAGGAGGAACCTCCAACTCAGCTATAGTGTTCAGTGGGCACTGTGTGATCACAGCATAACCACTGAATCCCCCTTTTTGCTGTGCAACAGGCTTAGGGTTTTTGACCTGAGCCCACAATTTTCCACGCTGGCAGTCCACCAGAGGCTCCAGCCTGTCAAGCAGGTCTTGGCCAATGAGTAGTGGCTCTGTTTTTAACCTAGAGATGTAAACAGGATGCACCACGTTCATTGGCCCGAACCTAAGTGCCACCCACACTCGGTGTGTGATCCTGGCATGATCCTGGGTATAGCTGGAAATATCTATTTTACACGGTTCTACCTTAAGTCTGATGCCTTTTCCTTTCGCTACTCGTTTGAGCTCGCTGAGTAGATCGGCTGACATCAAACTAATTTCAGCCCCAGTGTCAATCAGTGCTTCTCTATCTAAGACGTTTTCAAGAGAAACCTTGATATAAATACGCCTTGCTTTGCCTTTCTGGCTGAGATTCCCTAAGAATTGTTGGAAGCCTGCCTTTTCTTTGACTTCAGGGGCGGGGTCAGCGCCCAACTCAGAGTCACAGCCTTCTTCCAGGCAGGAACCCTCCCACCCAATCAGATAGACTGAGGGAGGGGCTTGGGACGGATCCCCGCCTCCTCCAGTGAGAAGGGGCGTGGTCCCCCTAAGCTCATTCACACTTCTGGCATTCGGTGCGGAAGGTTTACCCTGTCCTGATCTCTCAGGCAGGGCTTGTTCAAGCCTGGCCAGGCGGGCTGCAGTCGACTCCCTTCGTCCAGTCTTATGATAGACTCTGCCTGAGCCCTTGCCTTCCCCGTAGCGCTCACGGCGGCTCTGACGCTTAGTGCGGTCCTGCCTGCCTATTTTGCGCCGGGGCTTAGCGAGCTCAGGAACCTCAGCTGCCTCGAGCTGAGGCGAGTCGTCAACCCTGCTGGCTTTAGTGGCGAACACGGCCGTTTTAGCAGGTTTTCGCTCTGAGGAAGCAGAGACTTCAGCTCCCCAGGCTTTTTGAGCCAACCTTCTAATGTCAGCCATTTTCATCGCTTTTGCATCAGTGTGCATCACAATCATTTTCCTGACTGAGGGATGCAGATTAGCAATGAATAAACCTTTGAAATTCACGTTCTCTTCGCAACCCTCTTCATTCCGCCCTGCAAAATAAGTGCGCCTAAGCCTCTGATAATAGTCGCGAGGGGCTTCAGCTTTTTCGTGCTTAATATGGTGCACAGCAGCCACGGCAGCTATGGGATCGATAAAAGCCGAAAATTCTCCGATCATTGCCTGACACAGCTCCTCAAAGCTATTACAGACCTCCGGTCCTTGTCTAGACATCCACTCGTGGACCGCTCGGCTGGTAGTTTTCCTTACTTACATAGCCTTTTCCTGTTCGGACGCTTCGGGCATAAACTGCAAAGTATATCTCAGCTCATCGATGTAGGTCTCCACATTATTCCCTGACACTGACGGGTCAAACCTTTCTACATCTTTGGCTAACTGCCTCAGGGAGTGGAGGTTAATTTTTACGGTTTCTCCGCGGGCAGGGAGACGGCCGTGATCAGGAGCAGGGGGTCTATGCCTGAATTGACTCGCCCTTGCGTTTCGCGCAGGACTCAGCGATCTCCCCCATGCCGATCCGACCACAGACCCTGGCCGGGAGAAACCTCCTCCCGGCGCGCTGGGTGAGCGCTCCGGGCTGCTAGGTGGGCTGGCATGCAAGTGGGATCTAGTCTATTTTGCTTCCAGTACGGCAGCATCTGACTCCTTTTGCCTTTCCTGGCTGAGCTCATTTAAACTCACAATTTCTTTTTCTTTTTCTTTCGAGCTCGCTTCCAGGTCTCTCCTAGCTACCTCAGCCGCAGTTTCTCTAGCAGACAAGTCATCTAATTTACCTAAAACTTCCCTGAGTCAGTCTTCACTTTCCTCATTTTTCACTCTCTTTTCTCTGATTATATCCAACAACTCGACTCGCTCCGCCTTATATCTTTCTAGCGTTCCCTGAAGCTTTTGAAACTTTGTCAGCTCGGACAAAGACAGTTCCAGCTGTTTAGCTAGATTTAAGGTGAAACTCGATAGGACCAGAACTGCGTTCACAGACACTCCTGTGTTAAGCTGGTTCGCTACCTTAGCTACTAAATCTACTTGCAGCTTCTCAATATCATCAAAGTTCAACTTTTCGATACCACTCCAGTAACCAGGATTGTCGTCGCTAGAAATAGTACTTATAAGCGACTCCACTTCAGACATTTTAGCAGCCATTGTCATTACGTCAGAGAAACTTTAAGAGTATTACTTTTTTTTTTCTTTTTCCAAAATACAGTATGGAATCTAGACACCCGAGCAGATGGATTTCCAATCAGCACACGTTACACTAAACGCTAGAAAACAGGGGGATTTCTTTACGCAGTTATCAGCACACCCGGTATTCGCGTATAGAAGCCGCGGATTCTCATTTCATTCTAAACTCGCCCACCCAGGGACGCCATTAAATGTAATGGTTTGATGGGTTTACTGAGACAATTATTAATTGTAGCAGTAATCACAAGGTTGTTTGTTGGGGCTTTTAGAAAATCAATCGTCAGAACAACTAACAACGCACACACAGAGGTTCAATACACTAGATACATTTATTAATATAAATTGTGCACCAAACATATACTAGTCTGCCTGGATACGAGTGGCAGACCTTACTGTGAGGGTTATCAATATACAAGGTATATAATCCCGAAGAGATGCAAACACAAAGAGATACACAACAGAGAATATATGTCAATATAAATCGTTCGGTTACCAAATCGCTAATCAGTGTTATTACCCACTGTTACTCTAAACTCGGAAGTAAATACATTACTCATGAATTAAATTGATAACAACTTGTGTTGAGGTACAATTAAATTCTCGAGACGCAATGTAGAACATGGGGTTTACTTATCCACTGTGTATGGATTTGGAATTTCCCGGCATGAACACCAAACCAGCTGACAGGCTCTGTTGCAGCCTCTGTTCCAGCGGTTGTCCAATGGGTGTTGTCCCGGCGTCCTCTGGCTACCGGCCAACCAGTCAAGGTGCAGCTCGGAGTAGGACGGGCGGAGGAATCTGACTGCGGCGCGCAGGGCAGTCGTTGCTCCGAGGGGATCTACCAGCAGTCCGGCTGGCTGATAGAAAGTCTCTATGCACAGAGTGTGACCGCGAGTCCTCACAAGTCACTCTTGTGCCTGGGAAGAAGCTGGTTCGTTCCCGGTCCAGCACTGCTTCTGAATAAGCTATTCAGGTTGTCGACAAGGGTCCAACTGTAGGGTCCAACTGTCCAACACAAACACAATCTGTGGCGTTTAGCGTGACATAGTCTTGCAGGCATCGTGCTGTCTCACTGCAATACTATACCGCTGGAGGAAACAGTCCATCTGGCCATGAAACTCATTTGAACGTCTAGCTACAGCAACTAACAATATCATGATTTATTCAGGATGTGTGGAATCAGCACGTCCCGGAGACAGCTTCCGAAATTGTGAGCATTCTCTGGTGGTGTCCTGCAGGGCGCCTGTGGGCGTGCGTTGGTGGTATAGTGGTGAGCATAGCTACCTTCCAAGCAGTTGACCCGCGTTCGATTCCCAGCCAACGCAGTGGCGATTGGTTTCAAATGCTGTCATGAGCCTTGGATTGTGACTAGCAAAGCGAAGCCTTTTGAAAGAGCTAAAGCACTGCAAAACGGAATTGAAGGAGAATCTTACAGGGGATTCTGAGCAGTGTCTGCATACACGCAGTCCGATACGGGTGCTGAAAGCTTGAGCTACTCTCAATATCATGCTGCCTTTCCCCGGAGTAAATCTGTTACATTGAAAGAATGCTTCTGGCAGGTTCAAAAAGGGCCCCTTGTTAATTGGAGAAATCAATGATTTCGAATGAATTCTGTATGCGTTAAAAGACAGCTATACACAGAAAACATGCAGGACACTGCTCATGATGTTTCCCGAGCCGAAACACAGTACGTTTTTCCAAGCCATCTGACAAAGCCCGCCCACTGAAAACTGCAGCAGATCGTGTAAAGACGTTCAACTTTGTAACTACTGCACGCACAGGAAGCAGAATAAATTCCTCTTTTCAAACTGTCAAATGTTTGCTTTGCGAACGCTGCAGGACATCGCACAATCTCTTTTGAATGGGGACAAACGATTTCTTATGGGGCGCAGTAAATACAGACGTTTAAAAAGCTCCACTCATGCCGACAATGCAGCATGAAGAAGCGCAACCTAACATTTGACAGACAAAAGCCGGGCGCCGCTACGAGCAATATGAAATCAAACTGACAGCACACGGCGTTTCGCGCTGACTCAAAAGTGATCTCGACAGACGCTGTTCTCTGCATAACGCTGAAAGAGCTAAAGAGCGTTTCTGTTGAGACGTAACAAGCTCGTTTCTTTCTACCATGATGTCACCATGACCAAATCTGTCTTTAAACACCTTGCTCAGTCTCTGACGAGACTGTCAAAAATTGCTTTCGCCGATTGTATTGCAAACCGGCGGAAGCGGGGTATTGGGAAAAGTTTTCAACTAGCAATAATCGCGCCTCAGCTAAACCTCACAGGCTACGATACTGCCACTGCGCAAAGCTGACGGTTGCCAGGCAACCGCGGGGATCTTATGGAAATCGTTATCAATCGTCTCATGGCATGTCGTTGCTGTAACGCTTCATATTTGCGGCCGGACACTTCCCGCCCCCCAAAGAAAAGAGCGCCAATCAGACAGGCGGAGACCGAGGACTCGCAGAGCAGACGGCCACAGTCGCCGTAATAAGAGCGATTGTGAGTGGTTTTGTTTTCTCTCTTTGACCAGCCCAGCTGTGCCCCACCCGAAGGCAGGGAAGCACAAAAATTGTATGGAACTCATTCATGCTCCTCTCCATGGAAATCTTTAGTAAAAGGCAAAAGATTTGTACGAGATGAAGAGAAACCAGAGTGCGTGGCTGGACAGCTGCAGGAGCCCAGGCTGCCTTCAAGGCCTCTGCCCTGCCGGTCGTGGTTGGCAATGCACCTGGCCTTACAAACGAGCCAGTGGGGCCCGTTCAGCTCCGGGCTCATCGCCTGCGGCTCTCGGCTTACCTGGCAGGGGAGATACCTTGATCAGCCTGTAGTTGGAGTAGTTGGATTGTTTTCTTGTTTTGTGGAAGCAGTGTTTGTTTTGCAGTTTGAGATGGCAACCTTTGGATCCCGCAAGAATGCTGTACGTTTTGAGCTTTTGGATGACCTCTTCATGGATCGTATGCAGTTCAGCAGAAAAGTGTTACAGAAGGAACTTGGCTTTGAACCTCGGCACTTGGATTTCATCTTCGCTCTCCCAGGTCAGAAAGCATTTGAGGTTGTTTTTGCTACCTATTCTCCGTTTGAACAATGTGTGGATGTGTTTGAGGCAAAAAGAGGGAAAGTTCCTGCCCTTGAGAAGATCAACTTGCAGCCTCTGACACAGAGAGAGAGGAAAACGGTGCATGTTGTTATGTTCTCGGAACTGGCAAAGACGGAGGACATTCACACCTGGCTTAAGCAGTACTGCACCGTCCACCATGGAACTGAGGTTAGAGATGTTGACGGTATAAAAACAGGAGCAAGGAAATTCGAGGTTCGCTTGCTACCGGACAATGTCAATGGAGGCTTAAGGCACCTGCCCTCTACAATCCAGCTGGGCGCCTGCAATGGCTATGTTTTTTATGTGGGACAACCAAAGGTGTGTCGGCGCTGTGGTGCTGTGGGACACCTGGCATCGTCCTGCACTGTGAAATGCTGCAAGACCTGTGGCAAACAGGGACATTTAGCCTCTGACTGTTCAATGCTGCCAAAGTGCAATTTATGTGGCTCGGAAGGACACGTTTTTAAGAACTGCCCTCACGCCTACGCCAATAAACTCAAAATGAGAAAGGATGAGGCAGTGCTTGTTTCAGCCAAACCGGCCCGAAAAGCCAAAGCAAACAACAAGTCAAACAAAGAACCCTTGTTGGACAAAGAGTCTCAGCCTCCAGCCAGGATCAGTCCTGCTGTGGCTCCGGGGCCGGTGGAAGAGAAATCCACTACGCCCCCACAACCGCAGACTGCACCAGACAAGCACGAGGGTTTGAAAACCCCCGAGAACAGCGAGGACCCCTCCCCCACTCCTGCTCCTCAGAACGAGGGCCAGTGTGGGGCCCCCAGGTGGAGCGGGTCCAGCGACGATACCCAGGATTCAGCGGAGCTGCTTTTCTCAGACTCTGCAAGTGCTACAGATGCCCTCCTCTCCTCCATCCAGTCCATCACGGAGGATCTGCAACAGCTGGTTGGTGAGGGGGAAGAGGAGACTGGTGCATCGGCTCCACCCCTTTCCCCTCAGTGCTCCCAGGAGCTGGACTTGAGGAAAAGGAAAAATGACTCTGTTTTCTCCCCGAGCGAGGAGGAAGGAGAGCATGGCGATGGGGACAGCTGGAACCCCTCCACCCCTCCTTCTACCCCCTTCCTTGAAATGGACTCCGTGAATGCTTTTACTGCTGCCACCCTGATGAAGGCTCATTCAGAGGATGGCTGGCAGGAAATTGGTAAGAAGAAAAAGAAAAAGAAGAAGGTAACTGGTGAGACCGAAGAGAAATGTGTTTTGTAAAGACTGGTTCCACTTTCTTATGTAATATGGCTCTAAACATAATTTCTCTTAACACCAGAGGTATCAATGACAGAGTTAAATGCCAGTGTGTCTTTGATTACCTCCAGCAGAGAGAGGGAGATGTGTTGATGTTGCAGGAGTGTGCTTTAGCCTATCAAGAGAGGTATAAAAGCTTTGAAGATAGGTGGGATAAAGGGCCTTCTGTTTGGTCAGGGGACAATAACAACAGAGCCTCTGGCGTGGCCATTCTTTTCAAAGGATGGGCTTTCAAATTGAAAAGTATTCAGAGGGTCATAGATGGCAGGTTGCTGTGTGTGAATGTGGAATGGGGCACCGTTAACCTGCGGCTAATCAATGTGTATTGTCCTACTGACGTGGGAGGAAGGGTGGAGCTACTCAAGGCACTCTCTCCCCTATTGTTAAGTAACACAGACGTGATAGTGGGAGGGGATTTTAATTGTATCTTAGAGCACACAGACAGGCAGTCTAGCTCTCCGATAAAATTGGATTCCAGCTCACTGGCCCTGCAAAACTTAGTTCAAGACTTTAAACTCTCAGACACATATAGATGTATATATCCCACAACAGCAGGATATACATGGTCAGGGAGGAATAGCAGCTCCAGAATTGACTATTGCTTTGTCTCAGAGAGAGTGAAAGCTGTTGGGGTCACTCTTCAGCCTGTCTTCTTCTCAGATCATCAGGCTTTAGGGTGTAGAGTGGAACTCCAGGGCGGGACTGTCTTTGGCCCAGGCCTCTGGAAACTCAACACAAAGCTGCTAGAGAACGAGGGGGTAGTATCCCGCTACAAGGAGAAACTATCACAGTGGCTGTCCTTGCAGTGTCTGTACGGGTCAGTAGGAGAGTGGTGGGAGGAGGTGAAGATGAGGACAAAGGCCTTTTTCATGGCTGAGGGAAGGAAGGCTGCTGCCAGACGGAGAGGAGTGCTAGCCAGGAAACAGAGGCAGCTGCAGCGTCTCTACACGATGCTGCACAGTGGCTTCGATGTGCTCGAGGATATCACCCTTTTAAAAAAGGATATCCGGAGCATAGCCGTTGAAAGTAGTCGAGGAGTGCTGTTAAGAAGCAGAGTGCAGTTCTTGGAAGAAAATAAGAAGTGTACTCGCTTCTTTTTCAGGAAAGTGGTAGGCTCCAAGTCTGTCATGGAAAGTGTAGTTGATGAGGAGGGACGAGAGAGAACAGAGCCGAGTGCTATCCTCTCCTGCACCGAGGCCTTCTACTCAAGACTGTGCAGCTCTACAGAGTTAAAGGATGAAGAAATTCATTTTTTTACCTCAAAGCTAGAAAACGTTTTGAGTGAAGAAGATAGGGAAGTACTTGAGAGGGATTTGACAGTAGAAGAGCTGAGACAGGCTATGGAGAGCTTACAGAAGGGGAAAACTCCGGGTGCTGACGGGCTCCCTAAAGAATTTTATTGCACCTTTTGGGATCTGCTTCAGGATCCGCTACAGCTCCTATTCGAGGAAAGCTATAAGACAGAATTGCTGCCTGACTCCTTAAGAGAAGGCACTATCTCTCTCTTGTTTAAGAAAGGAGCAAAGAATGACATAAAGAACTGGAGACCCCTCAGCCTGTTAGGCGTGGACACTAAGATCCTGTCCAAAGCCCTTTTCCTGCGCCTACAAAATGTAGTGGCCTCACTGGTAGGGAAAGAACAGACTTGTGGGATAGCAGGACGCCTGATGAGCGACAACCTGGCCTTGTTGAGGGATGTCTGTCTGTACTCTGAGGATCGCTCCCTCCCTCTGTGCATTTTAGGTGTAGACCTAGAAAAGGCCTTTGACCTCCTAAACCGGCAGTACTTTACATCGGTACTTGAGCACATGAAGTTTGGCCCCATCATGAGAAAGTGGATTAACCTGCTGTACACAGGTAGCAACAGCAGAGTCATGGTTAATGGCAATAGATCACGCCCCTTTGAAGTCTGTTCAGGGGTGAGGCAGGGCTGCCCATTATCCCCCTTGTTATTCGTTTTGGCTATGGAGCCCTTAGCCTGTGCCTTGCGCCAGGATCAGGCCATTAATGGGATACCAGTGCCTGGAAGTGGGGGAGGAGAGGTAAAGACATCTCTATACATGGATGACGTCACCCTACTCCTCTCTGACAATGCCTCAATTAGCAGAGCTCTGCAGTGCTGTGATCGGTTCTCTTTGGCTTCCTCTGCAAAAATTAACACATCTAAGAGTGAGATTTTTTATCAGAACTGGAGGGAGCCAAAAGAAGGACATGATCTCAGGCTGCAAGAGAAGATAATTAATTTACAGGTGCCATTCCCCGGCATTGTGGCCATTGTCGGTGCTCACACGCGATAAGATAAGGCGGAGGAGAGCGGGGCATGCCCAGCGCCAGACATTCAAGGAGGGGGCAGTGTGAGGTGAGGTGAGGTGAGGTGAGGTGCGACACGCCGGAGCCCCGACGCAGCTAATGCAGAGCAACTGTTGGACTGGCATCGAAAGGACGTGTGCGCACGGAGCGAGCCTTCCCTGCGGCGGAGCGCGGGAACTTTCTCCCACCTCCCGCTGCAGGAGTTGTGTGCGCTGCAGCGGTGCCGAGAGAAAAGCACAGAAGGCAGCAGGCTCTGGAGAGCAGGTAAGAGACGGAGCCTTGTGGGCAGGCGAGCAGGCCCGTTTTTTGGAAATTGCTGAAAAGGTTTGTTCGGTGTGTGGCAGGCGCACGTCGCGAGCTTGCGTGGCGATCTGCCGGTCTGGAGTTATGCAAATGAGGCCGAATTGCATCCCGGGACATGCTGCGAATGCGCAATGGCGACTGCAGATGTGTAGGAAACGGCGCGCTCGTTTTCTCGTTTTGCCCACACTTTTGAGTGTTAGTGTGGCGTGTGAGTGTGCGAAAGAGTGGGCCCAGCAGGAGGCGGTGGCGTGCGGGGCGAGGAGGTGGCCTAGGCTGCGCAATTTGTGCTGTGGGTGCGGGCCTCTTGCAACTTGGTTTATTTGGTTTATTTATGGTTCGCATAAATAAAACCGGAAAAGAGGAATTTATTCTGCTTCCTGTGCGTGCAGTAGTTACAAAGTTGAACGTCTTTACACGATCTGCTGCAGTTTTCAGTGGGCGGGCTTTGTCAGATGGCTTTTAAAAACACACTGTGTTTCGGCTCGGGAAACATCATGAGAAGTGTCCTGCATGTTTTCAGTGTATAGCTGTCTTTTAACGCATACAGAATTCATTCAAAATCATTGATTTCTCCAATTAACAAGGGTCCCTTAAAGGATGAGTCAAAGTAACGTCTAATCGGATTAGTTTCCTTTGAGCTGGTTCAGAGTTTGCTCAAGAGTTTACCTTTCACAGATGCGCAAAGAAGAATGTTGGGGGTGCATGCTTCAAGGCGCCTTACAGCTGTAGGGAGTGATTTGAGACGATTCGTGGCGTGTGCTCGTTCCCATATACCGTACGCCCCGGGGTGCAGTGCCAGGATGACGTACAATACTGCTTGGGCACGTAACGGCATTATATGCAAGTGCGGGACGTGAGGGTTTTCGTTTGTTCTTTTTGTTTTGCTCTGCTTTGCTTTGTTCCGTGGTCAAGAGGCGTAAGGTAAGTTGTAATCCAGGGAGTACACTGGTGGCAAACAGTCCAAGGTGAGAGGTGAGGTCCAAAGTCGAAAAGGCAGAAGGGGAGTCCAATATCCAGAATAAAAGAAGTAATGGAAAAAACGCCAGGTAGAGCTCTCAAGGAGTAGACTCAATACCAGCGGGAAGCAGGTAAAGATGGTAAAAATAGCACTGCGTACCGCACGGTGGAGTGTGTGCAGGTGGGTTAACTCGTGCGGCGGCGTTTGTTAATAATCACCCGCTGCTGGTGCTGATTAGATTGCTTAAGAGTTGGTCTTAACTGCCTGGCGGTCATGACAAGCTCCTCTTTAAGCTGTCGTTTAGTTTTGCATTCATGTGTTTCTAGAGCAGTTATTTATGGGGGTGGGTGGGTCTTTCACAGAGGCTCAGGACAAATCCCCTGCATGAAAGTCTACTGTGTGCGTTCAAACAGTCACAGGTCAAGAGCCAGGCAGGAGGACAATGGACAGAAGAAGCAACAAACTAAAAATAAAAGAACGAATATGAAAAAGCCACCATCTTTTTCTTTTTGACATTTTCCGACTTTCATGCAAGCCAGGACAAAGTTGCTCGTAGCTACTTGTGGATTCAAATACTCTATCGAGTGCTTTGATGAGTTTTTGCAATTTGATTGTCGTCCTGTCAGCCTGTTTCTGTTTTTTTTTTTCAATCTAGGGATGGAAAGTATGAGGGAAATGATGGAGCAATCAATAACCGCTCCGGAAAAATGGCAGAAAGAAATGGTCCGTCACTAAGGACATTTGTGAAGCAGAGGAGTGACATCACCACAAAGGCGACACATTCTGCTGATGGTTTTGGTGAATAATGATTGAGGCGCGTTAAGAGAAAGGTAGCTGTGTCAGCATGCGTAGGCTGCAAAGGATCAAGCAAAGGTTTGCTCCATGCTGAAAAGAGAAGAAAAGAAGCACAACGTTTCGACCTTGGAGCCTTCTGCGCCATTTTCTTTAGCGGTGATGATGTTTACATTGGAAAAACTGAGACATGCGTCCCTGGGTGGGCTTGAACCACCAACCTTCCGGTTAATAGCCGAATGCGCTAACCGATTGCACCACAGAGACTGACGGCCGCTTGAGCTCCCTACATTTGCAGGTTTATGGTCAAAGAAAACAATCACTTGCACTTCTTGCAGCCGGCAATCTTTTTCCACTGACAACCAAGAAATGGATTTCATCTTTCACAAGCTGTATGGATTTCTTCAAAAACAAGTTATTCCAGAAAGGAAATGAATTCTTGCATTAAACTGAACCAAGCTGTACATGTTTGTCTGAAATGAGACATTCGGCACAACAAGACACGGAGAGAGGCACCGCTGGTATTCAGACCCAGGATCGCCTGCTTACTAGGCAGGCACTTTAAGCCACTAGGGAACAGCGCCAGCAGAGCACCGCCCTTTTACAGACACTTGGACACATCTGTGTTCGGTGTGCACTTAACCTGCTCTCTGAGCCCGTTGCCTCCGTCCCATTTAATAGCAGAACTGACGCCAAGAGAAATGATGAGAAATGGCATTTATCGGGCACTTTTCATGTCCAAGGAGCTCAATGCCCTTGACACCTCCCATTCTTTGGCGACACCATTTTTTCTTTTAATTTCTATACTTATTGATAGAATAAAAACGATATGTCATGTACTGTAAGGGAAATGTCTCTTTTCATGGGGAAAGCTAGCACCAGCAAATGTTGTGTTTAGAAGAAGTGATTTAACATGACACGTGACCTAATTTACCGGAGCAAAAGCTCACCCAGCAAGCCCTGCTTTACTTCTACAGGAGAGAAGTACTGTAGAGTCTGCAAGATGTTCAGCTGGGTAGCTACGTCAGCATGCCTCGGCTGCAAAGGAACAAGTAATAGGTTTATTGCATGCTGAAAAGAGAAGAACGGAAACACAGTGTTTCGGCTGTGAGGTCTTCTCACACCTGAAGAAGCCTCACACCTGTAAAAGGCTCCATGGTTTTCTTTCTTCTCTTTTCAACATGGAATACACCTATTGTCTGCAAGATGTGACAATTTCATGGTGTTTTGGAAGAAAACCTTTTTTCTTTGAATTCAAAATCAATCGGAATTTCAGCACGACACATCAACACTTTTTCTTTTTTAAGGAGATGATATTTTAAACCTGATAAAAATAGTAGGAAACACAAGTTTCTTGCTGTGAAAATTTAGATGGGGAAGTGTACTACTAGTAGCAGTGTAGAGCTCTCTGTGGTGGAGTGCAAGCACATGTTCTATGGGCCAGTGGCGTAATGGATAATGCATCTGACTTCGGATCAGAAGATTGTAGGTTCGAATCCTGCTTGGCTCGTGTGGCTTTTAAACCTCTCAGGTTCCTCGGTAACAGGTTGCTGTCATGTATATGAACTATAGAAAAGCATTTGCCACAACCCGTAAATTAGCACGCAAGTGCGGGCTAGTTAACACAGAACTGTATGGAGATCATCTCCAGCTCCGAGCTCAATTGCAATGAAAAAACATGCAGAACAGAACTGGAGAGCAGCTGAATTTGTGCTCGGTAGGGTGGGGAGGACTCAGCATTGCTATTGTTCTAATTGGCATAAACTGCAGGGAATCTGAATCAGAACATGTCAGTTAGTTCGATCATTGCGTCAATATGTAGGCCACGTTAATATAGAATTATTAGTTTGTCTGTCTCGTCTTTGTATATAGCTGAATGTCCCTGACAATTTCATGTTAGTTTTTAAGAACGACATTGGTGCTAATATATACATATATAGCATATAAGGAACACGTAAAAGTTTAGTCCATGCTGAAAAGATAAGAAAACCGCCACAACGTTTCATCTTGGAATAAATCTTTACTTGTTGTTTTGCAGCCTACCCATTCTGACCTAACTCCTCCCTTGAAATTCCCTAACAGATAAGGGTACGTAACGGCTCATGCGATGCTCAGTTGCAATTTGTCCCAAAACAAACAAGAACAGCAGCTGAGGGTTTGAGTTTGAACATGCACTGTATTAAAGCAGCTTTTATTTCCATTGATAAATGCTAGATATTCCTACAGAGATTCTCCAGGTGTGTAAGCGATTCCTGTTTCTGTTTCTATTTCTGTTTCATATATATAAACAGTATATATATATATGTTACATGTGTCTCTGCAATAGTATAAATGTGTTATACACTATCAGGGGCTGCTTTTTTGTGCACCTCATCTACAACAAGGGATTTTTTTTCATTTATGTTTGTGGACCTTCACCATTTGAGGAAGTGAGTTAGATAAGAAAGTTACAGGTATGGTGAGCAATGACTGACAAAGGCACGTACTGCGTATTCCTTACAGAAGTGTAAGCAATTTGTTCTAAAAAACACCGGCTAAAGTCCAACATCGTTAGCAATCTTATTACTTAAACAGAATTAACATCAATAAACTGTAAGGTGCTGGTACATGCGAGTAGATTTGATCTTCTATTAAACAAAAATGCAATTACAGCTCTAAAAGGTCAACCTAGACTTCTGTAACAGATCAGTTCAGATCATCGCTGTTCCTCTGACCTTGTGAGTCTTTGGAATTTTAAAATTGTATTTTGCTTGCCTTTCATGTGGTCTGTGTACAAGTCACTGTGGCGTATGCGGTCCTACACAGCCTTGCTATAGATGTGACGAGCCTCCGCTATGTTGCAATGGAGAACAGGTTCAGTAGGGAGCTGCCGAGAAAATTCAGCTGGAAAGCTCGTTGCAGAAAAGCATCGGTATCTGTGTCCAGCTGCAAAGCGTCCTTCGTGGGTGCTGAAGAATCGATTTCACAGGCTGTGGGTCCAGGCGATTTAGAGTGTTAAAGGTCCCAGCGAAAACGAAACGGCGCTGGTCCTTTTACACGCACGCACGCAACCAAATGCAAAGGACGCCGTAGTCGGCAGGATTTGAACCTGCGCGGGGAGACCCCAACGGATTTCAAGTCCGTCACCTTAACCACTCGGCCACGACTACAGCGAGCGCCACGGCCGCTGCCTTCTTGCTACAATCGAACAGGGAGTGCGAGGCGGCGGCGGCGGCGGAGGCAACTTTTTTCAAGTTCGCTCTCCGTTTAAGAAACCTTTTACGCCATACGTGCAAGCACACACACACACACCTCAGAGGACTTAAGGATGGCTTCAAGTTGGAATGATAAAGTCTCCCCGTTCGGACATGAAAACAGAACGTTCTTAGACAGAAAGCAATCAACAACGGAGACATGTGGACGACGATTTTAGTCACTGCACTTTGAATAGCATTTTTACTCCAGTTACAGGAGATGCACCAATGGCCCTTGACCTACGCTCTTACCAATGCCTTGAACATTCAAACAAAACAGCCCTAAAGTCCTGCGGTTTAATATAACGCTGTTACGTGTCGAGGCAGTATTTGACTCCGTCCTACCGTTGAGACACGGGGCGTACAGATGCAGCTATTCAAAACAAGCGGGCGATACCACATTATTTTGCGGTGCGCTTTACGCAGTCTACCACGAGTTACCGTAAATTCTCCTATAAAACCGCAATTAAAATAATAGTATCCGGAACTTCTGCAAGGTGGAGCTAATAAAGCTCAACCTCTCATGTTTGAGCTGTCGCCATCAAAGTCTTTAACGAAGATATTACTAATAGTATTAATAATGAATGACCTTGGACAAGCTGTAAACTCAAAGTAGTGCCCTGGTCCACATTCTTTTTTTCATTGACCGTCTTTGTAAAAGTAACACCACAGCATTTCGCAATCACGCATTTGTTTCCAATCATGCAAAGTACAGTAATTTTTGAGAATCTCCGATTCACCATGCCTTTCACATGCTCATAAAAGAGATTGATTTAGGAACATAAACATATTACTGTATGCAAACTGTACTGTATACAGTATGTATATGTACATGTATATTTAATGTCTTTACTGTGCCCGTTTAAGCATTGAATATTTATATGGAATTTTACCACTGAAGGGAAATCTTAGTACCTGAGCATAAAAAGAATAGGAGCATACTGTAACACGTGTGAAGGCCATAAACGATATTAATTTTGGAACTTAAACATACAGTATATGGCTGGTCTCGGTACTTTAAAGAAAACATACACACCAGTATTCCATTTCTCCCTAAACATTTTAAGCATCGAAGTCTTTAACTAACGTGATACTGGAGTCAACAAGCTCCGGTACAAGAATTTGATTAAAAGGGAATATAATATGGAATCGCGTATTTAAAGAAATTAATAACGATATAATTATACTCATGTACCGCAACACAAGAATTGTTACATAATGTTTCGTAGGGCTTTTTCGACACTCTTTGTGTGACCTTGCTGGTGGTGCTGTGGGTTAGCTTCCTGACTCCTACATCACATGTTGTGTGTTTGAATCCTGCTGGAGCCGTTACTTTTTTTTTTTAATAAACATTTTTTTAAAAAAATACAATGTTTCCCTGGCTCAGAGATTAAATAAAACTTCACTCGCACCAAACAAATTTATATTTCTAATTATCATAACATGATCAAATTTAAGTCATTTTAATAACAATGAATAGTCACCTAGGCGTTACAATATAAACATTTATATTGATTTAAAACCCATAAATAAAGCTGATACTGTTTAGACTTTTAATTATTTAAAACTGTATTACAGCAGCACAATGCACAATGCAACGTAATTATAATAATAATAATAATAATAATCATAATAATAATAATCATAATAATAATTGCTTACATTTATATAGCGCTTTTCTGGACACTCCACTCAAAGTGCTTTACAGGCAATGGGGACTCCCCACCAATGTGCAGCATCCACACATAAATCGCTATCTTTGTCTTCCGTGTAATAATGTTCACCTCTCTGTCCAGCAATTTAACAATAGTAATAATAATGAACTTTATTGTATATGGCGCCTTAAAAGCTGGCTCCTCAAAGCGCTTTACAGGATAAAAACAATAACAACAATACTGTTAGGCTGGGCAAACGATTTTTTTTAAAGAAATACAAAATGAGATATAATGATGTGTTCCGGCTTAGACATTAATGAAGAGCATAACACGTGGGTGGCCAGCGGGAGTGCTGGCTGTGACGGATTAAACCGGTTTCACAGGTATTTTCACAGTAGAAGGGGACCAGATTTCCAGCGAAAGACACCTTCCCCCCTCAAAAACCAAGGAAGTACAGTACTTACTAGTTAAGAAAGCCAGGCTCCTCAACGAAATCGCTTTAACATGCTAATGCGATGGTGTTACAGTCCGGGCGTGGCAAGCTTCTAATGTCAACCCGACTATGGCGAATGGAACCCTTCTTTTATTGGAAGAAAATGAACATATTCTAGTCCTAAATGAATTAATAGCAAACATGGTTTACATAAAAGACATTTTTCCAAGAAAGTTTAGCCTTTGTCACTAATGAAACCACTAAATAAAGACATAAATAAAGAAATCCCCTGGAGCAACATTCACAGGTTAGACAGGAGGTTCAGCTGGACGCTGAGACTACTGCGCTGTGGACACACCTGATCCCAGATGCCGATTCCCTCTGCTGTGACCCAGGGAACCTGCAGTCAGGTAACATTATTTCTCACAACTACCAGGTAGTGAGTGAGATTGACCTGATTGTTCCTGCCTCAACGGCAGGGTTGCCAATACACCCAGTCCCCCAGAAGGGACAGGGAATGAAAGCCGAGCCGGTTTTCTTACAGCCACCAGCTCAGTTTGTCAGTCTGAGTCTGACCAACAGTGGTTCAGCACCAACCACTGGAGCTGGATGGGCAAGCCACCTGACTGTTAGTGCAGAACATGGAAAAGGGGGGTGTCAGAATCCCCGCCTGCACTGACATGGGCCTGGTGGGTGATGGTGAGTTCAAAGACAGTGAACTAGCTATCCCAGTGCTGGGGCAGCTCCCTGAACCCCTAGAGAGGGAAGGGGGGAGCGAGCAGGTGTCCTACACCCACGCCCAGCGAACGATTGTAAACATGCCGATAGAGGGATTCCTCAATCAGGAAGTGTGCAGGGTGGACCTGAACAGTGAGAATGGAGTAACAATCCCAGATCCCTCAGGTGCTCCAGATGACCACTAAGCCAAGGGTCAGGCATGCTCCACCGCTGCACCACCCCCTGCATGGTTCCTAGAGCACAGGCATGAACAAATCGAAAAAGCAGATGTCCTGGAAATGGAGGAGCAGCATCAGCAGCTGCGTCAGATCTCCTCAGATTTCCAGGATGTTGGTGCCCAAGATGCCACATGGCATACTGAGAAAGAGACCATGTACATGCTGCGCCAACTTAGAAAGGCAACAGTCACTCAGAAGGAGATGACTGGGATCAGCCACCCGAAAAGACTTTTGGGAGGACTGATTGCTGCCGCCACTGTTGTGTGTTTGCTATTTCTGATAGGTTTGCGTGCTACTGGCCCCAAGGAGGCCATAGTACAGCATGGTAACTTGACACTGTACGGTCTGGAACCAGACAACATAAGACCAAACTTGAGGTCGTGGATGCCTTCAGGTGCCACACTATTGAATTGGATAGAAATCCAAGAAACAGTAAGCCCTCAGGAGGTACAGGTAGTTAGTTTGCTTTAATGGAACAAACCTCCAAACCACCCTGGCAGGTGCCCAACACAGGTGTCATGGTTCATCAGGGGGGCTGGGAACAGGAACCGGTGTTATTGTAACACTGCTGCTGGGAAGCTGGATCATGGCTGACAATGTACTCTGAATGCAGTACTCTTACATCAAGATGTACTCCGGGTAGCACAAATGAGTCAAAGTTAGCATTTCAAAAGAAAGGAAGTTACTTCTTCCCCAAATATCTGCCTACAGAGGTATCAGATACTGACAGTGAACTTCCTGATTTGTAATGCCTAGACTGAGATGATGTCTCCTACCGTGTTTATACATACTCCAGATGTTTTTCATCCTGTTTGTTCCCAATGCTGGTTCCGGTATGAATTCTCGAGGAGAAATGTGGACATTTAAGGTTAATGTTCTAATGACAGGGGACATCACTTAACTCTGTTTTGTTTTGAAGGCAACAATGTCTCAGGACCTCGTGACCTTCAAAAAGGGGGGATATGTAGAGGCAATGCTTGTTAATAAGACAGAAATAAGTGTTGCTGTGCTTTCCCAAATGAGGCCCCATCTCTCTCTTCATCTCTGTGGTGCAGCCACAGAGAAACTATTCATGCAGGCTGATTTAAAGATGTTTTCTTTTGATAAGGGACAGCTCCCAAATGGGGATGCACTTAGCTAAGCCTGGCTATCATGATCAATGGTCATCCATTGGCGCCTATCTGTCTAGGGAGTGCCAGATGGACATCTGGATTGCATTCCTAGGTGTCAGGAGTAAGTGACTCATATCTCACCTTGATCAACCAGTCAGGGACTGGTAGGGCAATGTAACCCATGTGGGACTCTGATGCCCATTAAACTTTCAGCCAATGACAAGCCAAAGTTCCTCCAGGTAAAAACAGGCAACAGAGAGCCTGGAGAACTTGAACTTGAACTTGAACTTTATTGCCATATGTAACCGGTACTGGTACAATGGAATTCTTACTTACAGAAAGTCTCTCGATTGTAAAACAAGTGTAAAAAACAAAACAAAGTGCAACCAGTGCATCAAGACAATGTACAAACAAACAATAGACAATGTGCAGGAGAACTAGTAGGACTATTCCAGTAGGAGAATTCTAAGGAGAATTCCAGGGGTGCAAGACAATTCCATGGCAGGACGGCCCAGGAGCAGAAGGCTCCCAAGGGCAGGACATTCTCACAGCACGCCTCCTGACCATCCTGAGACTCAGCCCGGACAACCACGGAACGGCCAGTGTGTCCGAGTGCCAGTACTTTCCTCTGTTCTAAGAGTCGAGAGTGGAGGTTGCCACGAGTAACCAGAGGATCCACCCGAGGTTAGCATCAGCAGCAAGCCTCGTGAACAGGTCGGAACTGTGGACAGCTGAATCACTAATCAGAACAAGCGCTTCATCAGGAACGAACCGGTCCTCTTCCTGACCTGCTGGGACCCACAGTCATCTTTTCTCCTGTGCATAAACTTTGCTAGTTAAAGCCAACACTAACTAGCCGGTCAGTGAGCATCAGCAGCGCACTGTCGCAAACCGCACAGCACAACCTGGCACCAAGCCAGACAGCGCGGATTGGACAGCAACAAGCCTGCAACTGCTTCTTTGAGTCCGCAGGAGATCTGAATCCCCAGAGATTGGATGAGTATTCAACTTCAATGCATTACAGCTCGAGAATTCAATTGTCATCCCAACCAGTTGATACCAATTTAATTCCTAAGAGTTATGTACTTGTTTTGAGTATCCAATGTAGAAGTTATAACCAAGTTCATTTACAAAACGGTCTAAATGAATGATATACTGAACATATGTCCTCTTGATATATGTAACTCTTTGTAACTGACTGAATATATACCTTTTGTATTCTGATAAACCTCTTGATAAGATCTGTTTGGTTTACATGCATATTCTATGTATTAATAAATGTATCCTCGTGTATTAGTACCTATGTGTGTGCGTTGTTTGAGTTATATCGCATGGTTGGATTCTAAGGCCATCCAAAGAATCATTTTATGATTTACTGCTACAATTAATAATTGTCCCAGTTAATGCCCAAACCCTACAGAACTGGTGCCTTCAGAGAGCACGCAACAATCTATACAAGTACGATTCTAGAAATGCTGACCAGATTACGTTTTAAGAAGGAACTGTGCCTCAGGTTCCGCCGAGATCTTAACTCGGATGGCAGGATTCAGAGCCCGGAGTGTGGACTGATGGCGCACGGAGGGTCCACATACTGTGGATCCCGCAGTGATCTTCCGCGTGTTCAAACCGCCAGCGTGTGACTCCCCTGTCCCCGTGACCTCATTACTCTGCTCTCGCCTCTGTGCAGCCGAGCCCGACTCATGGTAAAGTGGAAAAAAATATGCCCTCAACGTGAGATTTACTCTGGAGCGAGGATAGATGTTACCTTTTTATCGTTGAACAGGATGTATGTGATGTGGCAACTAGGTTCAATTTTGATTCCTGCGGCGATTCCTGTGTCTACCACTAATGTAAGAGCTATTTCAAGTGTGGTGTGGTGCGGCTTTTCAAATGCTCAACAGGATGACTTCGCATGCACGCGTGCTTTCATGCAGTCGTTTGTGAAACCATGTCTGCTTACGTGCAAACGGGCGTGGTTTCATGTATGCAAAAAACTTTCCTGGGCTTTTCTGAAGCACATAAAATTATTTGGAGATATACATTTGTCTTGTTTTCCTCTTAGGCTCTAGAATTGATAACTTTTTTTTCATTTTTGGCCTTTTTCTTCGTTTTCCAGAAAGTGGTTGCAAGCCCAATATCATGCGAAGAAACATCAGGATTCGGGGATCAGTCAATGGATTTTGTTCAAAGTTGGATTGTTGCTCTCTGTGGACCAAGAGATGTTGTTCTATAATGTTTTTTTTTTCAAATTTAAAAATATCATTTTTTCATGGAGCTTTGAAGGGGATGGATTCACCTTATGATCATTTCTGAAACTGGCAAATGAGTGTCTGCTACAATATGATTGCTACATATCTGCATTTGTTGGTTTTGAAAGGAGTAAGAGTGCAGGGGGTCTAAATCTGCGATCCAGTGTGTTGAAGTATTTCACAACACTACCTCTAGCCCGTCTGGAAATAAATCCTCATTCTGATTGTTGCACTGGGCATGTACCAATAAATCACTGAGCATATATATATATAGCACTGTGTTGAAGCTAGAGACCTGTATGTAATAATATGATGCTAAAATGTTATTTTCAGATATATTAATGTAATAAATGATTGCTTATGCTTTATAAACAAATCTAATTAAAATAAAAGCTTAAGTTTTGTATTTATCTTGTACCATAGAACATGATTTTCTTTGTATTTCAATCCCACAAAGTGTCCAAATGACGCACTACATGATATAAGGAAGATTATCACATGCATATCGGTATTATCTTTCTTACGAAAATGCATTCCTTTCATTACCTTTTACTTTTTAAAATGAACTCAAATTGTGTATAATGTAATAATTTAAGTAGAATAGATTCTAATAATATAATGATCCAGTGTGTTGCACTACTTCAATGCTTCACTGCTCTATGCCATCTGGAAATAAATCCTCAGACTGCTTACTGCCCTGGGCATGTACCAATAAATTACAGGAGCACATCTATATATCACTGCGTTGAAGCAGGGGACACACAATCACTGCAAACACATCCTAAATACAGTGTTCCAGCACCACTGACCTCATCCAGAACGTATCATTTCTTGAAAGGGATTGCTGTCCGAATGCACATCTGAATCCCAAACAGAATCTCTAGTAAAATACGATCATTTGTGAAACAGGTAAATGACTGTCTCAGGGGCCCATTCCTCATTTTCAAGACACATGTATGCAGTACGTACACCATGAATTGAGCAATAGGGATTAAAGACACCACAGGTAAGGTTAGAAGTCATTCTGACTATATTCTAAAATATTGGACTCATATTCTTATGATGGCAGACATGATCCTGCGTGTAAAACCGGGGTTAATGGACATTATATGACTGTCAATTCTGTTTTGTTTTGGAGACTCTTGGCTGCCTATGTGGTACAGTGCAGCGTGAAGGAAACATTTTCCAAAACTGTGTCAGCTCAAAAGTTGTAAGAGAACCTCTCCAGCTGCTTTAACTCTCTTCATTTTTGTCATTTAATTGTCTGTCGGCACTATGTGGCAGTGTTGCATGACAACCCATCTCACCACGGAAAGGGACCTAACAGCTTTGGTAAGAGAGGAGAAATTGACCTGGCCCGTACAGGGCTCGAACCCACAACCTTGGCGTCACTAGCACCACACTCTAACCCACTGAGCTAACCGGCCTCACGACAGTGGTCCTCTCTGTGCTGCAAAAAATCGAACTCAGGGAATTTCTTTTGTCCTCCTTTGAATAGAAAGCTGTGTAATTCAGTGTATGGGCTTTCTCATGCAGTTTTTATGGTTCTTGTAACCCAAATCCTACACTGGCCTGAAGTGCCCCCCCATTTCACAGCATTTTTCAGCTGATTTAAAATGTACCTAAAGGAGGAGCATTATTGAAGACCATCAATTACCAAGAGCTTTTGTCAAAGGTTTTGGTGGTCATTTTTAATGACCACAGAGCGCTGTGACCTCGGTTTTACATCTCATCCAAAGGACGGCACCCTTTTACAACACAGCGTCTCCGTCACTATGCTGGGGCATTGGGACCCGCACAGACCTCAGGGTGAGGGCCCCCCGCCGGCACTGTTACGTCCCAGTGTGTGTTCTGTGTGTTTTTCTGTTATGTCCACACTGCTGACCCTTGATTGTTCTCCCTTCCCCATTGGCCAACCATCACACCACTGTTTCAATATGATGTCATCATTAATTAGCCTTCAGCCAATCAGAACACATTTTATTCACTATATAACATGGAGGCTTTCAGAAAGAAAAGGCCTTTCGTTTGACTTCGGTCCCGTTCGGTTTTGGTTTTCGCTTCGCTTCGCTTCGCTTCTTGTTATTGCTTTGGCTTCGTTTGTTGGTTTGTTTTGCTTTGTGTTTGTGTATTTTCGTATAGCTTCGGCTTTGTTGTTTTGTTGGTTTTACGTTAGTTTCTTTGTACTTTCGTTTGTTTGTGTGTTCATCCTTGATTTGTCTTTACCTTGCCCAAGTGTTACATGTTCAACTTATGTGTTCTTTTGTACCCTGTCCTGTTGATAACTCTTGTTTTTCCTTATTTGTATTCCTGGTTCACTTGTGTTTTTGTGTGAACTTTTGTATATAAGGTTAGTTTAGGTTGTTGGGTACACTTACACACTTAGTTAATTTTGTATTAGTACACTAGTTTAGTACGGGTGAGTGCCATTTGTCTTGTATGGTTTTGGGTAGTCAGTGCAGGTTAACTAGGGTGTTGAAGACGCAGAAGACCGTGTGTTTCTGGTTTTCTTTTGTAGTCAGATTAGCTTTCCCTCACTGTCCTAGCCAGCTCCATTTTGTTTGTTATTTTCTTTTCTTTGGCACCACTCTAGTTCCTTACCCTTATCACGCTTCCTAGTCCCTCACCAAAACCCATCTGCTTCCAAAAGACTTATCCTAAATGTTACACCCCTTTTCCCCTAGACACTTGGGGTTGTAACATTATTGGGGGCTCGTCCGGGATATCAAATTCCCGTCCTAAGGATTTTTTTTTGTGTTGCAGAATTTTGGTGTTGGTACAGGATTTTGATTTGTGGATTGTGTTTTGGCAAGGTACTGTAGTTATGGCTACTTTTGATTTGCGAAAGTTTGTGGAGGAACCTTCCTTTGAGCAGCTGGATAAGTGTAGGAAGGACGAATTGCTCCAAATTGCTGATTACTTCCAGATTCAGGTTTCGACGCAAGTTCTTAAAAGGGACGTCAAGAGAGCTGTGATGGATAGGTTGGTAGAGTTAGAGGTCATTGCATTAACGAGCAGGTACGCCGGTTCTCCTGGGGCTGGTGCTAAACCTGCTATGGTGGTGGAAGAACAGGACGAGGTGCAGGGGGTGGCTGAAGACTTAGTGGAGGCTGAGGTCAAGGCCACCTTGCCTCCCTTTGAACCGTTCTCTCCGGTCTCCGCCGGGTCAAAAAGCGACACTCGCCTGAAAGTTCATTTGGCCCGCTTGCACATGGAGGCGCAGGAAAAAGCCCAAGTGCGCCAGGCAGAATTTGAATTGCGCCTTGCAATTCGTAAGATGGAGATTGAGGCGGAGAAAGAGGTTAAGCTCCGACAGCTTGAGCTAGAAGCACGAAAGAATGCTCCTGCTGTGCAGCCAACCCACTCCGAGGCCTCTAGCGTGTCTCCTTTGCAAGATCCACTCTCTACCACCTTTGATGTAAGTAAGCACATTGCTTTAGTTCCTCTGTTTAGGGAGACGGAAGTTGATTCGTACTTTGGTGCATTCGAGCGAATTGCCACATCACTTCGTTGGCCTAAGGAGGTTTGGTCACTGCTTTTGCAGTGTAGATTAGTGGGCAAAGCTCAGGAAGTTTGTTCTACACTTTCTTTAGAAGAAAGTTTGAATTACAATACTGTGAAAGCTGCTATCTTACGGGCTTATGAATTGGTTCCTGAGGCTTATAGACAACGCTTCAGAAATCATCGTAAAGTGTCAGACCAGACATTTGTTGAATTTGCTAGAGAGAAGGGCACTCTCTTTGATAAATGGGTTGTAGCCAGTAAAGTGAGTGACTTTAACTCATTGCGTGAGTTAATGCTCTTAGAGGAATTTAAGAACTGTTTGCCTGAACGCATTGTTGTGTATTTGAATGAGCAAAAAGTAACTACTTTATCGCAAGTCGCTGTTTTGGCAGATGAGTTCGTGCTCACTCATAAGAATGTTTTCATGTCTGTGCGTGCGGAGAAGACTTTGTCTACTCTAAGTTCCCAGTCTCAGTCTCCCCCAGTAAAAACTAGTTCCTCACGTCTTAAAGAGGAGCGTGAATGTTTTTATTGTCACAAGAGAGGTCATATAATTGCAGATTGTTTGGCCCTAAAACATAAGCAGCAGCAACAGCAACATCCTAAGAGTGCTGGGTTTGTTAAGACTGTTTCCCGTTCTGCTATTCCTTTGTCTAGTGAAAACAGTCTCCCTGACCCTAGTTATGATTAGTTATTTTTTTTCACTTTACCGTGAATCGGGCTCGGCTGCACAGAGGAGAGAGGACAGGTGACAGGGGAGTCACACGCTGGCGGTTTGAATACGCGGAAGATCACTGAGGGATCCACAGTATATGGACCCTCCGTGCGCCATCAGTCCACACTCCGGACTCTGAATCCTGCCATCCGAGTTAAGATCTCGGCAGAACCTGAGGCGCAGTTCCTTCTTAAAACGTAATCTGGTGAGCATTTCTAGAATCGTACTTGTATAGATGCAGCCTTTAATGTGTTGCTAGGTTAAAATTGATGATTTCTTGAACTTCAGTAGGCAACTGCCCTCTTGATTTCGGATTTAATTTCTTTATTACAGGGGCGCTTTTATGAAGACAGAGTCATGTTCAGGTACTTTGCTTGATGGAGGAAGCTCATTTCGGACTCTGTGATCTGCTCACCTGGAAAGGTCTGCTGTACTACTATAAGAGAGAAGTAGAGTCTGGAAGAAGGGACAATTTTATGATGCTTTGGAAGATAATGTTTTTTTTTTTCTTTGAAATCGAAATGAATCAGAATATCAGTGCAAAAGACAAACTCTTGGTTTGGTTTAAAGAGATATGGTTTTAAAACAGACAAAATGTAGAAAACAGGTGTTTCTCACTTTTGGAAAAGAATGGACCGGGGGTAATATTTTACTAGTTGCAGTGCTGATCTCACTGGGTTACAGTCCTGCAGTATCACACCAGGGCCAGTGGCGCAATGGATAACGCGTCTGACTACGGATCAGGAGATTGCAGGTTCGACTCCTGCCTGGCTCGGGTTGTTTTTAAAAGCATCGGGCTACTCCCTAAGCAGTCTGTGCTACTTACTGCATTGTAATCGTACCCAGTAAGAGATTTCCTTCATGTAAATGAACTGCACCTGACAGCATTAGAAAAACACCTGGGCTCAGTACGGTGCTGAGAGCTCAGCGTTGCTGTTGTTCTAATTAGCACGCACTGCATCGGCTATGAGCCCGAACTTTTCAAATATTCCGATCAGTTAGTCAACACGTAGTCCACATGAACGGTAGAAATATTCTCGTCTGTCTCTTGTTTGTATAGAACTGAATGTCCCTGACAATGTACTGTTAGTTTTAATTGAAGAACGGCATTTGTGTTCAAATATACCAGACAAGTTACCGGGGTAAAGTTAGCTTGAAGTTCGAAAACGATTTTGGCACGCCTGTAGCGCTTTCACGAAATCTCTTAGAGTTACAAAAACACTTGCTTTGTGTATAAAATACATTGTGGATGCTTTCTCAGCCTTTACTTTTTCGTTTTTATGACATTTTTTTGACCAAGCACGAATATGCTTTTGTCCATATCTCCGCAATGGAAGCACAGAACGCCTTCAAACCAAAAGCATTTTAAAGACCACGACTTGTGGATATTTCCACAGCCTTTACATCAATCTATCGGTGAGCTAATTATCTTTTTTTAAACCTCCGGTTTTTCATCGATGCGTAATTACGCACGAACTGGAACCCGGGGGACCGCTGTGTGCACACGTTCACAAAGCGAGAAATACTGTTCAATACGGCTTCATGCGAAAAACCCGTATACTGTATGACCATAGGAAGCAGAACAGCGCGGTCTCCCATTACCCAGACTGTAAGCACGGGAATAAAGCTTTGTTTGATTTCTGAAACCCTTCCTTTACGTCCTGTTTTCATTCAGGTAAGGGTCAACTATATTCACAATACTACTGACAGCAGGAAGATTAAAATATTCTTTACTCAGCAGCTTATTAAAAACAGCTCCCATGATGTTCAAACCGATTTTTTACACAGAACACTGACACAGCTTTGTGTTCTGAATCTCTTTTTCTCTTGCTTTTATTTAATGTGGCACAATGCACTGGTTCACAAACCAATAGCATTTAAACCACAGCACCCACAATGCTGCAGGTAAGTGTTTTGCACACTAAGCAGGTCATCTGACTATTCCCAGCTTTGTTTTGGGTTATGGAACCTTTATTTTTTTATGATTTTCTGAAGATAACACTACAGGTGGGATGGGTGGGTTGTCTTCATGGCTCAATAGCATTTCAAATACAGCACCCACAGTGCTGAAACCAAGTGTTTTACACACCAGACAGGCCCCCGAACCTCATACAACCTTGCTGTGGCTGTGGCCCCTTTCTTTAATTTTTTTATGATTTTCTGAAGATAACACTACAGGTAATACACTGGGACAGGTGGGTCGTCTTCATGGCTCAATAGCATTTCAAATACAGCACCCACTCTGCTGAAACCAAGTGTTTTACACACCAGACAGGCCCCCAAACCTCATACAACCTTACTGTGGCTGTGGCCCCTTTCTTTATTTTGTAATGATTTTCTGAAGATAACACTACAGGTAATACACTGGGACGGGTGGGTCGTCTTCATGGCTCAATTGCATTTCAAATACAGCACCCACTCTGCTGAAACCAAGTGTTTTACACACCAGACAGGCCCCCAAACCTCATACAACCTTACTGTGGCTGTGGCCCCTTTCTTTAATTTTTTTATGATTTTCTGAAGATAACACTACAGGTAATACACTGGGACAGGTGGGTCGTCTTCATGGCTCAATAGCATTTCAAATACAGCACCCACTCTGCTGAAACCAAGTGTTTTACACACCAGACAGGCCCCCAAACCTCATACAACCTTACTGTGGCTGTGGCCCCTTTCTTTATTTTGTAATGATTTTCTGAAGATAACACTACAGGTAATACACTGGGACGGGTGGGTCGTCTTCATGGCTCAATTGCATTTCAAATACAGCACCCACTCTGCTGAAACCAAGTGTTTTACACACCAGACAGGCCCCCAAACCTCATACAACCTTACTGTGGCTGTGGCCCCTTTCTTTATTTTGTAATGATTTTCTGAAGATAACACTACAGGTAATACACTGGGACGGGTGGGTCGTCTTCATGGCTCAATAGCATTTCGAATACAACAGCCACACTGCTGAAACCAGGTGTTTTACACACCAGACAGCCCCCAGAACCTTATACAACCTTGCTGTGGTTGTGGCCCCTTTCTTTATTTTTTTATGAGTTTTTCAATATGGCACCATTAGACAGGCGGTACATGGGGATAGTACATTGTGCTCTTCACGAGTCAATAGCTCTTCAAGCACAACAGCCACAGTGCTGCAACCAGGTGTTTTACACACCAGACAGCTCCCCTAACCTTATACAACCTCGCTTTGAGTTGTTTAACATTTCTTTCAAATCACTTGGGTTCATCAATCATTTGATCATTTTTCAGCGTGGAATAAACCTATTACTTGTTCCTTGGAGATTACCATCTGCTGATAAGATATGATCGCTATATTGACCATATACAATTTCTTGCATAAGGAATTCATATTTTGCATACACCGATCCCCCCGGAGTCCCAAGTGATTCTGGTTTTGGAAAGCTAAAGGACAATGAGCTTCACGATACCAGGGGGACAGTGGGTGGTCAAGTCTCCCCTAAACAATGGATCTTGTCAGATTATGATGTCAGTGCATTTAATAAATGTTGTTGAACTCTCTTTAGCCCAAATACAGAGGAGCCCAGACCCAGAATGTTACTGACAGAGAGTGATCTCATTATGTGTGTTTGGATTTTAACAACTATTTTTATTGTTTGCTAGAACCAAAACAATCTATGTTAGACATTTTCATCTTCAGCCAAAAATACAAACCTGTGTACGTAGTGTGGTGCAGGTTCTTGTCCCATCCTGCTCTTGGTCCAGGTTGGAGGGTTGCACCGATTCTGAATCTTGTTAGCTGGTATGGATGGGTTTGGGGGTGTTGATACCAGAGTGGTCCAGGAGGGGGATTCAGGTGTCTCGGGGGCATTCTTGTTTTTCTATGAGTTCAGGTTGATTCTGTTGGTTCTGTCATGAATCTCCCTCACGCAGGCAAGCGCTCCCGCATTCCCTCGAGCTCTCCCCATACCAAACGTGCACATGTCAATCAGTCCTCTACTTAAACCCTCATCTGTTCCCCGGTCATTGCTCACGATTGAGATTCTGTCCCGGAGCTTACCTACTAACTACGCTTTTGCCTTACTATGACTTCTCCCCTGGACCTCGACCCCGCTTTTCCGACAACTGCTTTAGCCACTCGATTTTGTACCTTCGCCTGTTTTACGCTTTCTCGGATCCTGACCCCAGCCTGTCTCTTCATTTACGCCTCTGCCTACCGACGCAACTTCTACGCCTTCCCGGACTCGGGCCCCTGCCTGTTTACTCCGACTACGCCTGCGTCTTGGGCCAACCCTACCAAGGGCACCGCATTGGATCCCTATCCTCAGCAGTCAGCCCCTGCGTGACAGGTTCTGAGTGTCTTGGTTACATCCGTTTGTGTGTATAGATGAAAAAGCTATTGAAGAGCACCCCCACACCCCCCACCCGTCTTGGTGGAAGTTGCCATGTTCAAAAAATCCTAAAAAGATAATTAAAGTTGCACACAACAAAGCATGACTGTGAAAGGTCAGGAGGCCTGCCTAGTGAGCACAACACTTGATTACAGTCAAAAAAAACATTAAAAAATAAAGAAATGTTCCACAACTCAAAGCGAGGTTGTATAAGGTTAGGGGAAATGTCTGGTGTAAAACACCTGGTTGCAGCACTGTGGCTGTTGTGCTTGAAGAGCTATTGACTCATGAATAGCACCCCCCAATCCCCATGTACCGCCTGTCTAATGGTGCCATATTGAAAAACTAAAATTCTTATTAAAAAAATAAATAAAGGGGCCACAACCACAGAAAGGTTGTATAAGGTTAGGGGACCTGTGTGGTGTGTAAAACACTTGGTTTCAGCAGTGTGGTTGTTGTATTTGAAATGCTATTGAGCCATGAAGACTACCCACCTATCGCACTGTGTTACCTGTAGTGTTATCTTCAGAAAATCATAAAAAAATAAAGAAAGGGGCCACAGCCACAGCAAGGTTGTACGAGGTTCTGGGGCCTGTCTGGTGTGTAAAACACTTGGTTTCAGCAGTGTGGGTGCTGTATTTGAAATGCTATTGAGCCATGAAGACGACCCACCTGTCCCAGTGTATTACCCGTAGTGTTATCTTCAAAAAATCATAAAAAATTAAAGAAAGGGGCCACAGCCACAGCAAGGTTATATAAAGTTAGGGGGCCTGTCTGGTGTGTAAAACACTTGGTTTCAACAGTGTGGGTGCTGTATTTGAAATGCTATTGAGCCATGAAGACGACCCACCTATCCCAGTGTATTACCTGTAGTGTTATCTTCAGAAAATCATAAAAAATTAAAGAAAGGGGCCACAGCCACAGCAAGGTTGTACGAGGTCCGGGGGCCTGTCTGGTGTGTAAAACACTTGGTTTCAGCAGTGTGGGTGCTGTATTTGAAATGCTATTGAGCCATGAAGACGACCCACCTGTCCCAGTGTATTACCCGTAGTGTTATCTTCAAAAAATCATAAAAAATTAAAGAAAGGGGCCACAGCCACAGCAAGGTTATATAAAGTTAGGGGGCCTGTCTGGTGTGTAAAACACTTGGTTTCAACAGTGTGGGTGCTGTATTTGAAATGCTATTGAGCCATGAAGACGACCCACCCGTCCCAGTGTATTACCTGTAGTGTTATCTTCAGAAAATCCTAAAAAATATAAAGAAAGGTTCCACAACCCAAAACAAAGCTGGGAAAAGTCAGAGGACCTGCTTAGTGTGCAAAACACTTGCTGCATTGTGGGTGCTGTGGTTTAAATGCTATTGGTTTGTGAACAGAATACCCCTATCCCAGTGCATTGTGCCATATTAAATAAAAGCATGACAAAAAGAGATTCAGAATGCAAAGCTGTGTCAGTGTTCTGTGTAAAAAATCGGTTTGAACATCATGGGAGCTGTTTTTAATAAGCTGCTGAGAAAAGAATATTTTAATCTTCCTGCTGTCAGTAGTATTGTGAATATAGTTGACCCTTACCTGAATGAAAACAGGGCGTAAAGGAAGGGTTTCAGAAATCAAACAAAGCTTTATTCCCGTGCTTACAGTCTGGGTAATGGGAGACCGCGCTGTTCTGCTTCCTATGGTCATATACGGGTTTTTCGCATGAAGCCGTATTGAACAGTATTTCTCGCGTTGTGAACGTGTGCACACAGCGGTCCCCCGGGTTCCAGTTCGTGCGTAATTACGCATCGATGAAAAACCGGAGGTTTAAAAAAAGATAATTAGCTCACTGATAGTTTGATGTAAAGGCTGTGGAAATATCCACAAGTCGTGGTCTTTAAAATGCATTTGGTTTGACGGCGTTCTGTGCTTCCATTGCGAAGATATGGACAAAAGAATATTCGTGCATGGTCAAAAAAATGTCATAAAATCGAAAAAGTAAAGGCTGAGAAACCATCCACAATGTATTTTATACACAAAACAAGCATTCTCGCAACTCTAAGAGGTTTCGTGAAAGCGCTACAGGCGTGCCAAAATCGTTTTCGAACTTCGAGCTAACTTTACCCCGGTAGACAAGTTTACCTAACTGCTCATGCGCCACTCAGTTGTAATTAGTCAAGAAATAAAGTCGAAAAACAGCTGCGGGTTTGATTCTGAACGTATGAGATTTCAGCGCATTTTACTTCCATTGACAAATGATAGAGATTCGAAGAGAGATCCTTCAGACCAGCAAGCAAACCCACGGCTATTTCGGTTTTCTATCTAGGCAACGTTGGTGTCTGCAATAGCATACATGAAAGCGTGATGCAATTTCTGTGGCTACATTTGTTGCACGTCATGCACAGTAAGAGTGTTTCTAACACCAAATAAAAAGTCAACAATTAGCGATGACGCCTTCTCCTCAGTTAACCCACTGAAACCCTTGCTGTTAACAGTTCTTTACTGCGTGGTTTACGAGCACCTACATATCGTGTCGGTTCTTTCAGCTTTATTCATTAGGTTTTCAAAGGCATAAGTAGAGCACCAGAGGTGCGAACGCAAAATGTGTGGTTACCTGAAGAATTGCTTTCAATGGCAGCGGGTCCAAGCGATTTAGCGTTTTTATAGTGCCGGGAAAGGAGAAACGGCACTTTGCCTTTGCCGCGCAGGCACAAGGCGACGTGCGGCAGACGCCGGAGTCGGCAAGTTCCGAACTTGCGCGGGGAGTCCCCAACGCACTTAACCACTCGGCCACGACAAAAGCGAGTTTGCTGCCGCCGCATTCCTCCTATAATCTAACACGGAGTGCGAGGTGGCTGCGGAAACCTTTTTAAAGTCGCTCTCCGTTAAAAAAAATACCTTTCACAAGATTCGTGCCGGCAGACAGACACGCCTCAGAGGGTTTAAGGCTGGCTTCACGTTCAAATGATAAAGTCCCCCAGTCCGGATGTCAAAATGCAACTTTGGCAGACAGAAAAAACATCAACAAACCACAAAAGGTTTTTACAAGCTGCACCACACTGCACTTTCAAAAGCATTTACATTCGTGTTAGACGCGGGAATTGCCTTTGATTTGCGCGCTTACGAACGCCATGGAAAACGAAACAAAACTAAAGCCCTCAGCTCCTGCACTTGATTATAATGCCGTTACGTGTCGAAGCAGGAATTTATGTCATCCTACCACTGCAACACGGGGAATAGAGAGAAATGAGTACACGCTACGAATTGTCTCTTATCAGTCCCTACAGTTGTAAGGCGCCTGGAAGCGTGCACCCCCATCATTAATCTTTGCGCATCTGTGCAAGGTAAACTCTGGAGCAGTCTTTGAAACGGCTCAAAGGAAACACGTGATTGATTCCATGTGCATCTGGGGTTCATTTCTTATTTACATTTAATTCAAGGGAAAGGCTTGGGTCAGTTTCAGACGGCCTCCAACAGCGAGATTCAAGCGCCCCACCTTCAGCCCAATCTGCGCAGCCAGAACGCCAACGGTTCCTATGCTCTCCGGGGTGCGGTTGTGACCCCGTAACCTAAAATGTTGGTGGCAGACAAATGGAGACTAAAAGGTGACGTCCTAGGACATGACTACATTGTGGGGATGGTGACCATTGCTTGGAAAAGAGTGCGAGGCCCCTTTAGAAAAACATTTTGTTAACAGACATTCTGCCTCAGCCTAAACACCTATAGCTTGCAAAGCGCATGCTATTAGACAGGCACCTCTGCAAGACCTTAAGAGTCTCTTAAACTAGTGATAGTAAGGTGTTCCCAATTGGCGATGTTCGGCTTTCAAATCATCTCTCCGTGGAAGCGCCGAGATGCAGCTGTTTAAGGCTTAGAAGCAGCTGACTGTTTTACTGCCTAACTGATCACTGTCAGTCAGGGAGCTCAGAGGTGAAAAGCCTGTCTGAGAGACAATTCGCCGTCGATCAGTTCAATATGTTCCGTACCAGCTCGGCGCACCTGAGATCATCTTGGTAGCCGTGTAGCTCAGATGAGTGAGAGCGTGTGTGTGTACCACCGTGATTGGATGCCGGTCCTTCTCAGGTCACAGTAAACCTTCTGCTGCCTAACTTTCCTAATTTTGTGGATCCCTTTGAAAAAGCAAAGGAAAAAAAAAACTGGCTCTTCATCAGCGTGATCGACCCAACCCAGTGTGCCCCAGTGGCCTAATGGATAAGGCACTGGCCTCCTAAGCCAGGGATTGTGGGTTTGAGTCCCATCTGGGGTGCTCCTGTCCCATTTTGAGCGTACAAATGTCCTTGTGATTTGCAAAGCTGCAACCCCACCTTACTCAGTGAGCGTCTCTGCTTTTCTCTCACATACAGTTGGGAGAAAAACTTTTGTAAACAGCCCTTTGGAATGATGTGGATTTCTGCATGAATGGCTCCTAACATGTGATCTTATCTTTATCTAAGTCATAATAATTAATAAAGAGAGTCTGATTTAACAAACAACACACGCCCAACATTTGACATTGCTGTTTCTTTATTGACCAAATGGTTTAAACAATCAAGGTCATTGATGGAAAAAGTACGTGAACCCTTATATTAAGGAGCTAGTGGAACCTCCTTTATGACAAAAACCTCAACCCCCACTTTCTGTAGCGGCTTGTCAGACCTGAGCAGCGGTTAGGAGGTATTTTGGCCTATGTATATTTTTGGGATGTCTTGCGCTGAATGGCCTGCTTCAGATCACGCCACAGCACTTCAATGGGATTGGGGTCAGGACTCTTACTTGGCCATCCCAACATACGGAATTTCTTCTGTTTCAGCCACTCTGTTGTTGATGTACTCCTTTGTTTTTGTCATGTTGTAAGACCCAGCGTCTTTTGAGTTTTAGATCACAGGCAGACACCCTGACATTCTGCTGTAGAATTTCCTGATACATCTTGGAATTCATCGGTCCCTCGATGCCTCCGCCATGCTTCCCAGGTGGGATGAGGTTTTGGAGTTGGTATGCGGTGTTTTGTTATCTCCAAACATAACGCTGTGCACATTTACCAACAAGTTCAACTTTTGTCACGTCTGTCCACAGAACATTGTTCCAGGAGTTGCTGTGGAACATCCATGTGGTCTTTAGCAAACTTGAGAGGGGCTGTGGTGGTTTTTTTTGGGGGGAGAGCAGTGGTTTCCTCCGTGGTGACCTCGCATGATCACCACTCCTGTTCAGATTTCTTCTTATGGTGGACTCATGAACACAGACGTAAGACAAAGTAAACCACCTGTTTCCTAGATCCCATCCCCAGTCAGCTAGTCAAAGATTCCCTCGAAGGACTGGCAGGACCTATAATTAGTATGATGAATGCATCGCTTGCGTCAGGCGTCGTACATGATCAATTTAAGGTAGTGGTTCTTAGACCGCTCCTTAAGAAGTCAAATTTGGATCCACAAGTTCTTAACAACTACAGGCCTGTCTCAAAGGTCCCATTTCAATCTAAAAGTCTTGAAAGAATAGTTGTTGCCCAACATCAAATGGATTCAAATAATATACTTGAGAAATTTCAGTCTGGTTTCTGAAACTGCATTAACAAGAGTCGTAAATTATATTCTCTTAGCTACTGATGCGGGGAATACAACAGTGCTAGGTTGCAACAGTGCTAGGAATGCAAACTTTAGGTTGCGCTTCTTCATGCTGCATCATTGGCATGAGTGGAGCTTTTTAAACGTCTGTACTTACTGCGCCCCATAAGAAATCGTTTGTCCCTGTTCAAAAGAGATTGTGCGATGTCCTGCAGCGTTCGCAAAGCAAACCTTTGACAGTTTGAATAGAGGAATTTATTCTGCTTCCTGTGCGTGCAGTAGTTACAAACTTGAACGTCTTTACACGATCTCCTGCAGTTTTCAGTGGGCAGGCTTGGTCAGATGGCTTGGAAAAACGCACTGTTTCGGCTCGGGAAACATCATGAGCAGTGTCCTGCATGTTTTCTGTGTATAGCTGTCTTTTAACGCATACAGAATTCATTCGAAATCATTGATTTCTCCAATTAACAAGGGTCCCTTAAATGATGAGTCAAAGTAACATCTAATCGGATTAGTTTCCTTAGAGCTGGTTCAGAGTTTGCTCAAGAGTTTACCTTTCACAGATGCGCAAAGAAGAATGTTGGGGGTGCACGCTTCAAGGCACCTTACAGCTGTAGGGAGTGATTCGAGACGATTCGTGGCGTGTGCTCGTTCCCATATACCATACGCCCCGGCGTGCAGTGCTAGGATGACGTACAATACCACTTGGGCACGTAACAGCGTTATATGCAAGTGCGGGACGTGAGGGTTTTCGTTTGTTCGTTTTGTTTTGCTCTGCTTTGCTTTGTTTTGCTTTCCATCGCGTGGGTAAGAGCGTAAATAAAAAGGCGATTCCTGCGTCTACCACTAATGTAAGAGCTATTTCAAGTGCGGCGTGGTGCGGCTTTTCAAATGCTTGTGGACATTTCTCTGTTGTTGATTCTTTTTTTGTGTGTAACAAAGTGGCATTTTCATGTCCGGACGGGGAGACTTTATCATTCCGACATGAAGCCACCCTTAAGTCCTCTGAGGCATGTCTGTCTGCAAGGCTTGTATTTTGGAAATGTTTTTTTGAAACGGAGAACGACTTTGAAATAGGCTTCCGCCGGCGCCTTGCGATCCAGGTAAGATTGTAGCAAGAACGCAGCGGTGGTGGGGCTTGCTGTAGTCGTGGCCGAGTGTTTAAGGCGATGGACTAGAAATCCATTGGGGTCTCCCTGCGCAGGTTCGAATCCTGCCGACTACGTTGTCCGCCTCCAGTTGGTGTGTTCCGGCGCAATCAAAGAAGTGCGCCTCTTTGCTGTTCCTGGTGGTTTTAAAACGCCCAATCGCTTGTACCCGCTGCCTTGGAAATAAATTCTTCAGTGTCCGCAAATGGCATTTTGCAGCTGGAAGCATGTCGACGCTTTTTGCACAGAGCACCAAAAAAGCGTCTTTTTTGAAGGCCCAGACACTGAGCGTTGGTGGTTCAGTGGTAGAATTCTTGCCTGCCACGCGGGAGGCTTGGGTTTGATTCCCGGCCAATGCAGTGGCTTTTGCAGCGAGTGGCTCCATCACTTGCATCCCCTTGCAACTCGCAACTGAAAACCCACTGAAACTAAGCAGGTGTGAGCCAGGTCAGTACCCGGATGAGGGTAAGCTACAGGGAAAAACAAAGCTTCCAGCTGGAAGCGGTGTTAATGGTGCCGGCGGGGGGGCGCTCACCCTGAGGTCTGTGCGGGTCCCAATGCCCCAGCATAGTGACGGCGACGCTGTGTTGTAAAAGGGCGCTGTCTTTCGGATGAGATGTAAAACCGAGGTCATAGTGCTCTGTGGTCATTAAAAATGACCACCAAAACCTTTGACAAAAGCTCTTGGTAATTGATGGTCTTCAAAAATGCTTCTCCTTTAGGTACTTTTTAAATCAGCTGAAAAATGCTGTGAAATGGGGGGACACTTCAGGCCAGTGTAGGATTTGGGTTACAAGAACCATGAAACTGCACGAGAAAGCCCGTACACTGAATTACACGGCTTTCTATTCAAAGGAGGGCAAAAGAAATTCCCTGAGTTCGATTTTTTGCAGCACAGAGAGGACCACTGTCGTGAGGCCAGTTAGCTCAGTTGGTTAGAGCGTGGTGCTAAGAATGCCAAGGTCACGGGTTCGATCCCCGTACGGGCCAGGTTCTTTTCTCCTCTCTTACCAAAGCTGTTAGGTTCCTTTCCGTGGTGAGAGGGGTTGTCATGCAACGCTGCCACATAGTGCCGACAGACGAGTGTTGCAGGAGAAGAGAAAAGTGTTTGAAGATTTAAGAGTGTCTTAGGTGGAGCCAAAATCAAGTGTCACAAATGTAAGTGGTTGGATTTCCAATGTTTAATATGGTAAAAATAAGCGGAAGTTATCTGCCGGTCATGGCACAGTCTGCCATGCTTTTGTCATATACTGTAAAGTGGTGTCGAACTGGAGCCTCACCATTTGCATATGTGAGGCTCCAGTTATACATCGAGTGTCACATTAAATTACAAAAATGAAGAGAGTTAAAGCAGCTGGAGGGGTTTTCTTACAACTTTTAAGCTGACACAGTTTTGGAAAATGTTTCCTTCACGCTGCACTGTACAACATAGGCAGCCAAGAGTCTCTAAAACAAAACAGAATGGACAGATAGGAGAAAATTCCCACTCGTCCTGAAGTTCCCAAAATCCAGCACTGAGCGTAAACAAAGTGTCTAAGTAGCGTGGGAATGCTAACCCTAACCCTAGCTGGAGTTTGAGCAATCCAGCACTGAGCGTAAAAAGATGAGTCAAAGTAACGTCTAATCGGATTAGTTTCCTTAGAGCTGGTTCAGAGTTTGCTCAAGAGTTTACCAAGAGGACATTGATTCGTCAAATATACGTATATTCACGGCGAAAATACGGCTATACGTATATATACGTCGCCTCGACGTATAATCAACGTCAAATTGCAACCGTAAAATTGACGACATTAATAAACGCATATATAACGTCGAAAACACATCTAACACAGTGCCTGAGGCTTTTTACTGTACGTATCGTGTGTGCCGCAACTAGGAGTATACGGCTCTCTGCACAGTGTACGAAGTAAATTATTTTCGCAGTAATTAATTTACACGTGTATAATAAATATAGTAAATATAATAAATTAATTACTGCGAAAATAATTTTCTTCGTAAATCCTGCAATCCAGATGATTGGGGCATTGGTGCATGGCTACAGTCTGTGTTAGGAACATGGAGAGGGTCTCTGGTTCAATACATATTTGTGGGTCTGGTATTATTCGTTATGATCATATCGTTAATATCCTGTTTGAAAAACATGTGGACTAAAGCTGCTGCTTCTGTGCTAATTGTACGCCCTGAAGGGATCATGAAGGTCAAAAAATGATTTCATGGGAAAGGTTCTCTTATCTAGTGGCAGAACCTGATGGGTAGAACAATATAGTTTTAAGGGGGGTTACCCTTGGGAGTGATTCCCCTAGATGCAAATGATTTTTGTGGTTTGTTTGTTCATAATAAGATGTTTTGCAGGAACGGAACAAAGAGAAATTTTACAACTTCAGCTAGAATTGTTCTGCAAAACGCCACAGCTGAGGCAGGGGAACAATGTGTAGATTTTTCTAAGAGTTATTACCCAGTTGTTGACCAATCTGTTGACCAAAGTTGACCAAAAAAGCCTAAGATTATGCTGGGCTCCAGCCCACAGGGATTTACCTGTGCTGTAAGAACTAATGAGTGAATAAGGAGACTGGATTCTGGTGAAAGACTTCAGGAAAAAGAAATGGTGTTCACTCAGGTGGAGGGGGCTGTACCAGGTGCTGCTGACCACTCCCACTGCTGTGAAGGTCACAGAAATGGTGCCCTGGATTCATGCTTCCCACTGTAAAAAGGTCACAAACGAACTGAGCAAAGCGCAGGAGTGATGTCTCCACAAGGACAGATGGGGATAACCTGCTTGGGACTGATGTGCACAGCCCTTTTCCTTTTTATGTAGAAGCCTGTCACCACCCCAAAAGAGGAAGAATCTAAACATGAAGCCTCTTTGTATACAAACTGGCTGAATGAAACTGATAATGAGGGGGATATGAGTAATTTGTGGTATAAATTTATAAATCATACTGTAAAGTTAAAGAAATTTAATGCATCTTGTTATATATGTGCTTTAATGCCTCATTCTACAGCCTCACCCATGCGACTTTTTATGAAATGTACTCTTTTATTAATATCACGTTAGAAGGCTTAGACGCTATCAAACAAGAATTAAGGGGAGTTAGATTAATGGCACTTCAGAACAGGTTCGTGCTGGACCTTCAAAATGCAGCATCTGGAGGAGTCTATGCTTTAGTAGGAGACTCCTGTTGTACATATATTCCAGCTAATGACGATGATTACGGAAATCTTACGCTCGCTATTCAGCATTTGAAAGAACTAAAAGACAATGTGAATAAACAGAGAGGCATAAAAGATACACCTGCTTTTCTCTCCTGGTTAGAATCACTGTTTGGGCCAGGGGGAATGTTTTTCTTTTAAGTTACTAACACCGATTATAGGGGCTGTGATACTTGTCTTCCTGTTTTTATGTTGCTGTATGACATGTATTATTCCAATGCTTCGAAATATGGAAATATGGTACCTAGGGGGATAAACTGTTCATCCTTCCAGTCTGGAGAATTGGCAGCTGTCTGACGTCAGTAAGTGATCCTTAAAAATTAATAGTTCCATGACAGTGTGCATCACCAGAAAATCAATTTCAATGCATTAAAACTCTTGTTATCCTTCTGATCATTGAAGTGTCATTGCCCCAGCACTGTATACTCTTACTTTTGACGCCTGTCTGAAGTTGGATCCATTTCTAAGAATGGTGACTCACATATCCTCATGCTCAACTTTGGCTCAACCACACAAACTATGAAGATAATCATCTGCTTTTGCTCCAAGATTTATGTTACTAGGCTCTCTCCTGGGGATCCTCGTGTTCAAACATTGCCCTTATTGTGGATGATCCATGACAGAATTCAGGGAATTCAGAATTCTGATACCTCAGCTCAGATTCTGACTGGGCAGACTGTCATTGCCTGGTGTGAATGTGTGCATATCTGTTTTTGTGCATGTTCTGTGGCCTGTTGTACAGTACATCACAAATGAAAGGGAAATGGAAAACTAAAATAAGACTCAAGTGTTTTATCTTTCATTAACAGTGTTTCATTAGTATCTATGCTAGATCCTGTCATCCACTGCTTACCACGACAGGCTCTAGCACGGGATAGCAGCTAATACATTTAACAATCTCACTGCACAATGTTGTATATTCAAGGGCTGATCTTCTGTACTTTTTCTTTCACTTTTCATGTCTTAGAAACTCAGTCCTGCCAGGAATAATCTGAGAACAAAATCAATCTGAGTGAAAATCTAAGCAGAGGAAGATTGTTTTACAGAGTCAACAAGGTCTAATTCAAGGTCATCAGCACTAACAACATTCTCTCTGGAGACAGGCGATAAGAAAATTGAAAGTGTGTATTGTTACACAACAGCAGAGACTATGAGTTATGCTATCATGAGAGTGGTGATGGATTTTTTTCATTGCTTAGTTTTGCAGGTTCTGTACATTTGAACATTCAAAGTGACTAAAGTAAAGGAGTTTTCCCTTTTTACCACATAATTCCCAAAAATCAACACTAATAGAAAGCCTAATTCCAGCCAAGATTCAATTACAGTCTCTCAAGCATTCCAGCAGTGGATTTCATGACTTCAGACAGCCATCTTTATCAGTGGAGAACTCAATGCTCTGAGGTTTACTGGCAGAGTCTCACACTGGGTAATATGTTGGTAAATAATGTCCTATGGAATTCTACTATTGATAAATTCTACTATGGAACTGGGATGTGTCCTGAAAAAATCTTCTATGATAGTGGTACAGTCCATCACACCCCACCTACAGCCTTTAAAAGAGAAAAAAAAACTGACAACAACAAAGTAAGTCTGTGGTGTAATCAACTAGGTCTTGCAAACATACTTAACCTCTTCCAGCTACCAACATTACAAATGCTGTTTACACATTAGATGGTTATTTTTTGGCTTCTGATATTATGGTGGAAAAAGAGCCCTGGAATCTTTGTAGAAGGACAAAAGACGGAAAGAACAGGCAGTGTAACCATGGCGAAGAGAAGGGAAATATTGGAGAGAGCTTTTTTCATACACTTTTTATCATTGTTTTTCCAGCCCAACAATGATCAACTAATATGGGCAGGCGTCCTGTGCCAAATCCAATCTACCTTTCTTCCAAGCATACAGGAATGTCAGTGAATTAAATATTGACATATGAAAATACCCAAAAATATGCAATCACACATATGCAGTTTGAGCAAACATAAGACAATACCCAAGTACCACAAACTACCAGGCATCATTAGCAGTTCAGGTGGGGAGCTGTGTCAGCATGCGTAGGCTGCAAAGGAACAAGTAATAGGTCTATTCCATGCTTAAAAGAGAAGAAAGAAAACACAACATTTCAGCCGTGGAGCCCTCACACCTGAAGAAGGCTCCACGGCCGAAACGTTGTGATTTCTTTCTTCTCTTTTCATCTAGTGTCATTAGCCAGTTCCTGTCAAAATAAAATAGAAAAGGATAACATTCTAGAGAGAGTTTGAAATACCAAGGTACAATTTAAACCATATTTCTTCCACTACAACCACAATATTTTGGAGAGATCGCTGAGCCTAACTGTTCTGGCATGTCCGTTAGCCTCCGTCCTGCTTCAGCAATGAATGCAACGGGGCACATTCTGAGGGAGATGCGGTCAATCAGGTTACAGGAAAACCACGCTATGCTTTTTTTTGAGATCCTGAAAAGGACAGAGGGGCCATGTATATGTGTGCAGCTGGATATGTAATTGCAGGTGGCGTAGCAAATTCTGCTGAAGCCCCACTGCCTGGTGTGGATGGTAGCTGTGCATGTTGCAGCAGAATTGTGCATGTGAGATCAAGGGGGCATGTCATGTGTTTGATCACTTCACTCCCTTCCGGAAGCACGTGATTCCCTGAGTCCAAAAAATTTGTAAGTTCTTTGGATGACCTGTGGACCGATCTTTCACGATGAAGAATTCCTTAAGAAGAATAGATCTCGGCCCACCATCCCAATGCCTCCATCTGAAAACAGCAACCTCCCACTGCCCTTAGTCTGCAAGGCAGTCCTTTCAAGTGCGATGATGACGCCGGGACCTTCGTTGCCTATTGTACGAGCTGAACTTTTGTGCTCATCAATTCAAGGCTCTTTCCATCAACTCATCTTGTCTTTTGACGCTTCATGTTTTGTGCTCCTTTGACTATCGGCATATCGGGTGACTGCAAACACTGAAGTTCTTGCTTACGGAGTGTGGAACAGTGTTTTCAAGTGATCGCTGTTCTGTCATGTTGACGCCGAGTGAATCTTTCTTTGGCAACATGGGCAGGCTGACAGCAGCGCGAGCTAAAGTAATGGCAAATTTCTTGACTTATTTCTGAATGTGAATGTTCTTTAGAAAAGGGATGCGGCGTTGCTTCTCCCCCGTGTAAAGGTCACGCATTCCAGACGTGGTTATGAGCGAACAGTTGCCGCAAGTGTTTGAAAAGAGCAAGAGAGGAAGCAGCCCTGCCCCGTGTGAGGATCAAACTCAGGACCTTCAGATGATGAGACTGACGCGCTACCAACTACGCCAACGAGGCCAGCTGCAGTACACAGCTGGAAAGTTTGCCTCATATGGATTTCAGTCGCCCGTTCCCTAATCTTTAGACGCCCTCTGCTGGATGTTGCATTTGCCTTTTGATCTCACCGATACTTTTTTGGTCTGTTTCTGTTGCGAGTCCGTTTTTCAGATCTCACCTAGCACAAGTCTCTCTGGCTGAAGTGGCCTCTCTGCTTCAGCATCGTGCCCTCACTCAGCCATTAAAAACGTCACTCGGACTTCTGACATGCTGACATGAAATGTCAAGAGAGAGTGGCGGAGACGCTCAAGGCAGAGAGAAGATGAAGAGGGGGCGTGGCTGCAAAATGATTGACAGCTGCATGACGCTCTCCATGCAAGGCGTGACCACAGGCTAAAGGACACCTTTCGGCACATCAAGCTCTAAGCACACACCTGGAGGACGTGGTAAATGATCCCGTTATCTCTCGCATGCAAAGCGAGCGCTGTACCATGCAAGCTAACCCCCCTCGCTGGGGCTCATGCCTCGGTGTCGCCTAGTGCCGCTTGTTCCCCTCTTACCGGGTGCAGTTCACTGCCCTTCGTCTGCAAGGCAGTCGTGTAATTGCGGCTTTCTTGACTTATTGATGAAGGTCTGACTGGACGAGCGAATGACGCCTCTCCCCCGTCCTCAAGCTCGCTGACAGAATAAAATGGAAAGTGCTGCCGTGGCTCATTGGTTTAGGGGTATGATTCTCGCTTAGGGTGTGGGAGGTCCTGGGTTCAACTCCTGGATGAGCCCTTGTGTGCTCTTTTTGTCCTCGTCCACAAGACTGGGAACTGCATGGGCGAATGTGAAGAAGATCCTTCTCGAACGTGCAAACCGTGCGAGAAGAGGGGGCGCTTGTTTCCAGCCAAAACTTCTCGCGTGTGAGACGAGCTGACCATCGCTGCAGGAGGTGGGAGGGTCACTCTGGTAGACAGGGCTGACCTTCGGCAATAGGATTTATACTCTCCAAGATGATATTTGCACTTTCTGGAGAGGCGATTTTCTCCACTTCAGTAGCCCGATTTCGTCGATTGCGTGGAGAGGGCTGTAGAATGTGGCGGCGCCTTTCCTGCTCCGTCCATGACAGGCGTGCTGGTCTCTGGAGAGAGAGCACGGTCCATCAGCACACTCCAATAAAGGCACTGGAAGCAGCTGAATCGCAATGGCGAAGCTCAGCGCTGGGCCGCTGGGCACATACCGTTTCCGTAATGTAGTGGTTATCACGTTCGCCTCACACGCGAAAGGTCCCCGGTTCAAAGCCGGGCGGAAACAGACTTCTTTTGTCGCCACGCACAAAAGGGGATTGGGGATTCGCCTAGCGCTGTGATCGAACAGACCCACTCACCTCTTAGTGTGGCGGGATCTGCACAGTGCATGTCGCAGCGCATCCTGCTTTCACTTCAATGCGCGTCCTGATGTACCCCGGTCTCCCGCGTGACAGGTGGGGACAGGTGACAGGTCCTATACTAACGAGGAAGACATCGCTCTCTCCGACCCCCGGCATCGTGTCCCGACCCACCGTGCTGGAAGCCGACGGGTGCTGTGATTCCTTTACGGAGCAGAAATGACAACCGAGGAGCCGAGAGATCATTTCAGCATTTCGCGTCTGAACGGAAAACACAAACGACCAACTCAGAATGACTTGCCTTTGACGCTTTTCAAAGCGTTCTTTGTGCACGGCGACTGCGCCGCCTAGCAGATACAAATGGGTTGTACAACTTTAAACTAGCAAATGGAAGACGGCTAAGCCCCCTCTCTTTTAGCCCAGGTTCGATCTGTCTCCCAGAATCACCAGGGCGCACACACACACACCCGTGCCGTTGAAGTGCTCTGCTTCATTTCTAAGGGCAACTCAACATTCACTCCTACCCCGAGTGCAGAAAAGACAGTGTCTGCAGCAACAGCAGCTCAGGTCTCTGCACAGGAGCTAAGCTGCCCCCATCTCCTCTGCTCTGCGGCTCCTGTGGAGTGGAGTCCTGCCTGGAGCTGTGTTTGCAGGCGGCGGCTCCCCGCGCCCTGTCTGTGCGTCGTGAAATTAATTAATAACGTTAATAAATTTATAAAGTTAATAAAGTTATAAATTAGAAATTAATAACGATATAATTATATTCATGTACCGCAACACAAGAATAGTACACGCTGTACATTGTCTGTCGATAATGTTTCTGTAGTGCTTTTTCAGCACTCAGCATATGACTGTGCTGGTGGTGCTGTGGGTTAGGTTCCTGACTTCCATATCACACGGTCTATGATTGAATCCCATCGAACTATGACTTTACTTTTTAACAAACATTTCTTTGAAAAAATGAAACGTTTCCCTTGGTCAGAGATTAAATAAAACCTCACTTTTTTTTTGAGGTTTTACTGTGCAGAGTGAGGTTTTACCTCACTTTTTTTGAGCAGAAGGTTTACTGTGACCTGAGAAGGGCCGGCATCCAACCACAGTGGTACACACACACGCTCTCACTCATATGAGCTACATGGCTACCAAGATGATCTCGGGTGCGCCGAGCTGGTACGGAACATATTGAACTGATCGACGGCGAATTGTCTCTCAGACAGGCTTTTCACCTCTAAGCTCCCTGACTGACAGTGATCAGCTAGGTAGTGAAACAGTCAGCTGCTTCTAAGCCTTAAACAGCTGCATCTCGGCGCTTCCACAGAGAGATGATTTGAAAGCCGAACATCGCCCATTGGGAACACCTTACTATCACTAGTTAAAGAGACTCTTAAGGTCTTGCAGAGGTGCCTGTCTAATAGCATGCGCTTTGCAAGCTATAGGTGTTTAGGCTGAGGCAGAATGCCTGTTAACAAAATGTTTTTCTAAAGGTGTGTCCAAGTGGCTGCAAAAGGGCAACACTCCCGGGGCGCCGTGGCTTAGTTGGTTAAAGCGCCTGTCTAGTAAACAGGAGATCCTGGGTCTGAATCCCAGCGATGCCTTCTTTGTTCTGTCTTCTCGAACAGTACTGGTCATTATGGACAACCGCCTACGGCTAGACTTAATTAAATGCAAGTATTCATTTCCTGTCTTTAACGGGACTTGTTTTTCTTAAAATGGATGCAACTTGCAAAACATGAAATACAAACCTTGCTAATCAGCGCTAGCGGCTGGCAAAAAAAAAAAGTCAGCAATGTTTTTTTCTTTAACCTTAACCCTACTAATGGAGAAGAGTTAAACGACCGAGTTTATGCAGCTTAAACGGTGCGCACGTCGGGTTCTTAGCTGAAAGGGTGGTAAATCACGCTCACCCCAGTCCTTAATCTTTTAAAGAGGATACAAAATTGAACCTAGTCGCCACATCACATACATCCTGTTCAATGATAAAAAGGTAACATCTATCCTCGCTCCAGAGTAAATCTCACGTTGAGGGCATATTTTTTTTCACTTTACCGTGAGTCAGGCTCGGCTGCACAGAGGAGAGAGCAGAGCAATGAGGTCACGGGGACAGGGGAATCACACGCTGGCGGTTTGAATACGCGGAAGATCACTGAGAGATCCACAGTACATGGACCCTCCGTGCGCCATCAGTCCGCACTCCGGACTCTGAATCCTGCCATCCGAGTTAAGATCTCGGCGGAACCTGAGGCGCAGGTCCTTCTTAAAACGTAATCTGGTGAGCATTTTTAGAATCGTACTTGTATAGATGTAGCCTTTAATGTGTTGCTAGGTTAAAATTGATGACTTCTTGTATTTCAGTAGGCAACTGCCCTCTTGATTTCGGATTTAATTTCTTTATTACAGGGGCGCTTTTATGAAGATAGAGTCATGTTCAGGTACTTTGCTTGATGGAGGAAGCTCATTTCGGACTCTATGATCTGCTCACCTGGAAAGGTCTGCTGTACTGCTACAAGAGAGAAGTAGAGTCTGGAAGAAGGGACAATTTTATGATGCTTTGGAAGGTAATGTTTTTTTTCTTTGAAATCGAAATGAATCAGAATATCAGTGCAAAAGACAAACTCTTGGTTTGGTTTAAAGAGATATGGTTTTAAAACAGACAACATGTAGAAAACAGGTGTTTCTCACTTTTGGAAAAGAATGGACCGGGGGTAATATTTTACTAGTTGCAGGGCTGAGCTCACTGGGTTACAGTCCAGCAGCGTCACACCAAGGCCAGTGGCGCAATGAATAACGCGTTTGATTACGACTCAGGAGATTGTAGGTTCGACTCCTACCTGGCTCGGGTCATTTTTAAACGCATCGGGCTGCTCCCTAAGTAGTCTGTGCTACTTACTGCATTGTAATTGTACCCAGTAAGAGATTTCCTTCATGTAAATGAACTGCACCTGACAGCTTTAGAAAAACACCTGGGCTCAGTACGGTGCTGAGAGCTTAGCGTTGCTGTTTTAATTAGCACGCACTGCATCCGCTATGGACCCGAACTTTTCAATTATTCCGATCAGTAAGTCAACACGTAGTCCACATGAAAGGTAGAAATATTCTCTTGTCTGTCTCTTGTTTGTATAGAACTGAATGTCCCTGACAATGTACTGTTAGTTTTAATTGAAGAACGGCATTTGTGTTCAAATATACCAGACAAGTTTACGTAACTGCTCATGCGACACTCAGTTGTAATTAGTCAAGAAATAAAGTCGAACAACAGCTGCGGGTTTGATTCTGAACGTATGAGATTGCAACGCCTTTTACTTCCATTGACAAATGATAGAGATTCGAAGAGAGATCCTTCAGACCAGCAAGCAAACCCACGGCTATTTCGGTTTTCTATCTAGGCAACGTTGGGGTCTGCAATAGCATACATGAAAGCGTGATGCAATTTCTGTGGCTACATTTGTTGCACGTCATGCACAGTAAGAGTGTTTCTAACACCAAATAAAAAGTCAACAATTAGTGATCACGCCTTCTCCTCAGTTAACCCACTGAAACCCTTGCTGTTAACAGTTCTTTACTGCGTGCTTTACGAGCACCTACATACCGTGTCGGTTCTTTCAGCTTTATTCATTAGGTTTTCAAAGGCATAAGTAGAGCACCAGAGGTGCGAACGCAAAATGTGTGGTTATCTGAAGTCTTGCTTTCCATGGCAGCGGGTCCAAGCGATTTAGCGTTTTTATAGTACCGGGAAAGGAGAAGCAGCACTTCGCCTCTGCCGCGCAGACACAAGGCGACGTACGGCAGACGCCGGAGTCGGCAGGTTTCGAACCTGCGCGGGGAGTCGCCAACGCATTTCGAGCCCATCGCCTTAACCTCTCGACCACGACAAAAGCGAGCCCGCCGCCGCCGCATTCCTCCTATAATCAAACACGGACTGCGAGGTGGCTTCAAATGTTAAAGTCCCCCCGTCCGGATGTCAAAATGCAACTTTGGCAGACAGAACAAACATCAACAAACCACAAATGTGGACAAGGATTTTACAAGCTGCACCACACTGCACTTTCAAAAGCATTTACATTCGTGTTAGACGCAGGAATTTGCCTTTGATTTGCGCGCTTACGAACGCCATGGAAAACGAAACAAAACTAAAGCCCTCAGCTCCTGCACTTGATTATAATCCCGTTATGTGTCGAAGCAGGAATTTACGTCATCCTACCACTGCAACACGGGGAATAGAGGGAAATGAGCACAAGCTACGAATTGTCTCTAATCAGTCCCTACAGTTGTAAGACGCCTGGAAGCGTGCACCCCCATCATTAATCTTTGCGCATCTGTGCAAGGTAAACTCTGGAGCAGTCTCTGAAACGGCTCAAAGGAAACACGTGATTGATTCCATGTGCATCTGGGGTTCATTTCTTATTTACATTTAATTCAAGGGAAAGGCTTGGGTCAGTTTCAGACGGCCTCCAACAGCGAGATTCAAGCGCCCCACCTTCAGCCCAATCTGCGCCGCCAGAACGCCAACGGCTCCTCTGGTCTCCGGGGTGCGGTTGTGACCCCGTAACCTAAAGTGTTGGTGGCAGACAAATGGAGACTAACAGGTGATGTCCTAGGACATGACCACATTGTGACACTCGGTGGGGATGGTGACCATTGCTTGGAAAAGAGTGCGAGGCCCCTTTAGAAAAACATTTTGTTAACAGGCATTCTGCCTCAGCCTAAACACCTATAGCTTGCAAAGCGCATGCTATTAGACAGGCACCTCTGCAAGACCTTAAGAGTCTCTTAAACTAGTGATAGTAAGGTGTTCCCAATGGGCGATGTTTGGCTTTCAAATCATCTCTCTGTGGAAGCGCCGCGATGCAGCTGTTTAAGGCTTAGAAGCAGCTGACTGTTTCACTACCTAGCTGATCACTGTCAGTCAGGGAGCTTAGAGGTGAAAAGCCTGTCTGAGAGACAATTCGCCGTCGATCAGTTCAATATGTTCCGTACCAGCTCGGCGCACCTGAGATCATCTTGGTAGCCGTGTAGCTCAGATGAGTGAGAGCGTGTGTGTGTGTGTACCACCGTGATTGGATGCCGGTCCTTCTCAGGTCACAGTAAACCTTCTGCTGCCTAACTTTCCCCAGTGTGCCCCAGTGGCCTAATGGATAAGGCACTGGCCTCCTAAGCCAGGGATTGTGGGTTCGAGTCCCATCTGGGGTGCTCCTGTCCCATTTTGAGCATACAAATGTCCTTGTGATTTGCAAAGCTACAACCCCACCTTACTCAGTGAGCGTCTCTGCTTTTCTCTCACATACAGTTGGGAGAAAAACTTTTGTAAACAGCCCTTCGGAATGATGTGGATTTCTGCATGAATGGCTCCTAAAATGTGATCTTATCTTTATCTAAGTCATAATAATTAATAAAGAGAGTGTGATTTAACAAACAACACACGCCCAACATTTGACATTGCTGTTTCTTTATTGACCAAATGGTTTAAACAATCAAGGTCATTGATGGAAAAAGTACGTGAACCCTTATATTAAGGAGCTAGTGGAACCTCCTTTATGACAAAAACCTCAACCCCCACTTTCTGTAGCGGCTGGTCAGACCTGAGCAGCGGTTAGGAGGTATTTTGGCCTATTCCTCTATGAAAAACTGTTTCAGTTCATGTATATTTTTGGGATGTCTTGCACTGAACGGCCTGCTTCAGATCACGCCACAGTACTTCAATGGGATTGGGGTCAGGACTCTTACTTGGCCATCCCAAAATACGGAATTTCTTCTGTTTCAGCCACTCTGTTGTTGATGTACTCCTTTAACTTTCAACTTTTGTCACGTCTGTCCACAGAACATTGTTCCAGGAGTTGCTGTGGAACATCCATGTGGTCTTTAGCAAACATGAGAGGGGCAGTGGTGGTTTTTTTGGGGGGGAGAGCAGTGGTTTCCTCCATGGTGACCTCGCATGATCACCACTCCTGTTCAGATTTCTTCTTATGGTGGACTCATGAACACAGACGTAAGACAAAGTCAACCACCTGTTCGCTAGATCCCATCCCCACTCAGCTAGTCAAAGATTCCCTCGAAGGACTGGCAGGACCTATAATTAGCATGATGAATGCATCGCTTGCGTCAGGCGTTGTACCTGATCAATTTAAGGTAGTGGTTGTTAGACCGCTCCTTAAGAAGTCAAATTTGGATCCACAAGTTCTTAACAACTACAGGCCTGTCTCAAAGGTCCCATTTCAATCTAAAAGTCTTGGGAGAATAGTTGTTGCCCAACGTCAATCGTATCTGGATTCAAATAATATACTTGAGAAATTTCAGTCTGGTTTCTGAAACTGCATTAACAAGAGTCGTAAATGATATTCTCTTAGCTACTGATGCGGGGAATGCAACAGTGCTTGTGCTTCTAGATCTTAGAGCTGCCTTTGACACGGTTGACCTCTCTGTTTTGTTACACAGGCTTGAGTTTGAGGTTGGCTTATCTGGAACCGTCCTTCAGTGGTTTACTTCACATTTAACTCATCGTTTTCATTATGTTCAAATATCTAATAATTGTACTGCTTCATCAATGTCACCAGTTCAATTTGGGGTACCAGAAGATCAGTGCTGGGACCAATATTGCTCTCTCTCTCTAGATGCTGCTGCTAGGTAGGATAATATGAAAAAATAATATGAACTTTCATTCATATGCTGATGACACTCAAATAAACATTTTGTTTACACCAAACGACAACTCTTCTATTATCAGTTTAGTTAAATGCATTAAGGAAGGAAATACTTGGATGTGTGAAAACTTTTTGTTACTCAACTCTGAGAAAAATGAGGATCTGTTGATCGGAGGCAACAATACTGATAGGACTACTATAACTTCAGCACTTAACTCAGAGGATTTAAACATTTGCCTCAAAGAGACAGCACGTTACCTAGGCGGCATATTAGACACAAGGCTCTTAACAACTTGCATTGTTAAGTGCCTTGGGACAACCTTGTTGTGAAAGGCGCTATATAGAAATACATTGATTTGAATTGAATTGACAATGTAAAATGTTGTGTGTGTTGTTTGTTAAACAAGACTGTCTTTATTTATCAAAAAATAAAAGGAATTTGCTAGGAATGCAAACGTTAGGTTGCGCTTCTTCATGCTGCATCGTCGGCATGAGTGGAGCTTTTTAAACGTCTGTACTTACTGTGCCCCATAAGAAATCGTTTGTCCCCGTTCAAAAGACATTGTGCGATGTCCTGCAGTGTTCGCAAAGCAAACCTTTGACAGTTTGAAAAGAGGAATTTATTCTGCTTCCTGTGCGTGCAGTAGTTACAAAGTTGAACGTCTTTACACGATTTGCTGCAGTTTTCAGTGGGCGGGCTTTGTCAGATGGCTTGGAAAAACGCACTGTGTTTTGGCTCGGGAAACATCATGAGAAGTGTCCTGCATGTTTTCTGTGTATAGCTGTCTTTTAACGCATACAGAATTCATTCGAAATCATTGATTTCTCCAATTAACAAGGGTCCCTTAAAAGATGAGTCAAAGTAACGTCTAATCAGATTAGTTTCCTTAGAGCTGGTTCAGAGTTTGCTCAAGAGTTTACCTTTCACAAATGCGCAAAGAAGAATGTTGGGGGTGCATGCTTCAAGGTGCCTTACAGCTGTAGGGAGTGATTCGAGACGATTCGTGGTGTGTGCTAGTTCCCATATACCGTACGCCCCGGGGTGCAGTGCTAGGATGACGTACAATACCGTTTGGGCACGTAACGGCGTTATATGCAAGTGCGGGACGTGAGGGTTTTCGTTTGTTCATTTTGTTTTGCTCTGCTTTGCTTTGTTTCGTGGTCAAGAGGCGTAAGGTAAGTCGTAATCCAGGGAGAACACTGGTGGCAAACAGTCCGAGGTGAGAGGCGAGGTCCAAAGTCGAAAAGGCAGAAGGGGAGTCCAATATCCAGAATAAACGAGGTAATGGAAAAAACGCCAGGTAGAGCTCTCAAGGAGTAGACTCAATACCAGCGGGAAGCAGGTAAAGATGGTAAAAATAGCACTGCGTACCGCACGGTGGAGTGTGTGCAGGTGGGTTAACTCGTGCGGCGGCGTTTGTTAATAATCACCCGCTGCTGGTGCTGTTTAGATTGCTTAAGAGTTGGTCTTAACTGCCTGGCGGTCATGACAAGCTCCTCTTTAAGCTGTGGTTTAGTTTTGCATTCATGTGTTTCTAGAGCAGTTATTTATGGGGGTGGGTGGGTCTTTCACAGAGGCTCAGGACAAATCCCCCGCCTGAAAGTCTAATGTGTGCGTTCAGACAGTCACAGGTCAAGAGCCAGGCAGGAGGACAATGGACAGAAGAGCCAACGAACTAAAAATAAAAGAACAGATATGAAAAAGCCACCATCTTTTTCTTTTTGACATTTTCCGACTTTTATGCAAGCCAGGACAAAGTTGCTCGTAGCTACTTGTGGATTCAAATACTCTATCGAGTGCTTTGATGAGTTTTTGCAATTTGATTGTCGTCCTGTCAGCCTGTTTCTGTTTTTTTTTTCAATCTAGGGATGGAAAGTATGAGGGAAATGATGGAGCAATCAATAACCGCTCCGGAAAAATGGCAGAAAGAAATGGTCCGTCACTAAGGACATTTGTGAAGCAGAGGAGTGACATCACCACAAAGGCGACACATTCTGCTGATGGTTTTGGTGAATAATGATTGAGGCGCGTTAAGAGAAAGGTAGCTGTGTCAGCATGCGTAGGCTGCAAAGGATCAAGCAAAGGTTTACTCCATGCTGAAAAGAGAAGAAAAGAAGCACAACGTTTCGACTGTGGAGCCTTCTGCGCCATCTTCTTTAGCGGTGATGATGTTTACATTGGAAAAACGGAGACATGCGTCCCTGGGTGGGCTTGAACCACCAACCTTTCGGTTAACAGCCGAACGCGCTAACCGATTGCGCCACAGAGACTGACAGCCGCTTGTGCTCCCTACATTTGCAGGTTTATGGTCAAAGAAAACAATCACTTGCGCTTCTTGCAGCCGGCAATCTTTTTCCACTGACAACCAAGAAATGGATTTCATCTTTCACAAGCTGTATGGATTTCTTCAAAAACAAGTTATTCCAGAAAGGAAATGAATTCTTGCATTAAACTGAACCAAGCTGTACATGTTTGTCTGAAATGATACATTCGGCACAACAAGACACGGAGAGAGGCACCGCTGGTATTCAGACCCAGGATCGCCTGCTTACTAGGCGGGCACTTTAAGCCACTAGGGAACAGCGCCAGCAGAGCACCGCGCTTTTACAGACACTTGGACACATCTGCGTTCGGTGTGCACTTAACCTGCTCTCTGAGCCCGTTGCCTCCGTCCCATTTAATAGCAGAACTGACGCCAAGAGAAATGATGAGAAATGGCATTTATCGGGCACTTTTCATGTCCAAGGAGCTCAATGCCCTTGACACCTCCCCAAGGCGACAGAGCTGTGCATTCTTTGGCGACACCATTTTTTCTTTTGTTTAATTTCTATACTTATTGATAGAATAAAAACGATATGTCATGTACTGTAAGGGAAATGTCTCTTTTCATGGGGAAAGCTAGCACCAGCAAATGTTGTGTTTAGAAGAAGTGATTTAACATGACACGTGACCTAATTTACTGGAGCAAAAGCTCACCCAGCAAGCCCTGCTTTACTTCTACAGGAGAGAAGTACTGTAGAGTCTGCAAGATGTTCAGCTGGGTAGCTACGTCAGCATGCCTCGGCTGAAAAGGAACAAGTACTAGGTTTATTGCATGCTGAAAAGAGAAGAACGGAAACACAGCGTTTCGACTGTGAGGTCTTCTCACACCTGAAGAAGCCTCACACCTGTAAAAGGCTCCATGGTTTTCTTTCTTCTCTTTTCAACATGGAATACACCTATTGTCTGCAAGATGTGACAATTTCATGGTGTTTTGGAAGAAAACCTTTTTCTTTGAATTCAAAATCAATCGGAATTTCAGCACGACACATCAACACTTTTTCTGTTTTAAGGAGATGATATTTTAAACCTGATAAAAATAGTAGGAAACACAAGTTTCTTGCTGTGAAAATTTAGATGGGGAAGTGTACTACTAGTAGCAGTGTAGAGCTCTCTGTGGTGGAGTGCAAGTGCATGTTCTATGGGCCAGTGGCGTACTGGATAACGCGTCTGACTTCGGATCAGAAGATTGTAGGTTCGAGTCCTGCCTGGCTCGTGAGGCTTTTAAACCTCTCAGGTTCCTCGGTAACAGGTTGGCGTCATGTATGTGAACTATAGAAAAGCATTTGCCACAACCCGTAAATTAGCACGCAAGTGCGGGCTGGTGAACACAGAACTGTATGGAGATCATCTCCAGCTCCGAGCTCAAATGCAATGAAAAAACATGCAGAACAGAACTGGAGAGCAGCTGAATTTGTGCTCAGTAGGGTGGGGAGGACTCAGCATTGCTATTGTTCTAATTGGCATGAACTGCAGGGGATCTGAATCAGAACATGTCAGTTAGTTCGACCATTGCGTCAATATGTAGGCCACGTTAATACAGAATTATTACTTTGTCTGTCTCGTCTTTGTATATAGCTGAATGTCCCTGACAATTTCATGTTAGTTTTTAAGAACGACATTGGTGCTAATATATACATATATAGCATATAAGGAACACGTAAAAGTTTAGTCCATGCTGAAAAGATAAGAAAACCGCCACAACGTTTCATCTTGGAATAAATCTTTACTTGTTGTTTTGCAGCCTACCCATTCTGACCTAACTCCTCCCTTGAAATTCCCTAACAGATAAGGGTACGTAACGGCTCATGCGATGCTCAGTTGCAATTTGTCCCAAAACAAACAAGAACAGCAGCTGAGGGTTTGAGTTTGAACATGCACTGTATTAAAGCAGCTTTTATTTCCATTGATAAATGCTAGATATTCCTACAGAGATTCTCCAGGTGAGTAAGCGATTCCTGTTTCTGTTTCTATTTCTGTTTCATATATATATACAGTATATATATGTTACATGTGTCTCTGCAATAGTATAAATGTGTTATACACTATCAGGGGCTGCTTTTTTGTGCACCTCATCTACAACAAGGGTTTTTTTTTCATTTATGTTTGTGGACCTTCACCATTTGAGGAAGTGAGTTAGATAAGAAAGTTACAGGTATGGTGAGCAATGACTGACAAAGGCACGTACTGGGTATTCCTTACAGAAGTGTAAGCAATTTGTTCTAAAAAACACCGGCTAAAGTCCAACATCGTTAGCAATCTTATTACTTAAACAGAATTAACATCAATAAACTGTAATGTGCTGGTACATGCGAGTAGATTTGATCTTCTATTAAACAAAAATGCAATTACAGCTCTAAAAAGGTCAACCTAGACTTCTGTAACAGATCTGTTCAGGTCATCGCTGTTTCTCTGACCTTGTGAGTCTTTGGAATTTTAAAAGTGTATTTTGCTTGCCTTTCATGTGGTCTGTGTACAAGTCACTGTGGCGTATGCGGTCCTACACAGCCTTGCTATAGACGTGACGACCCTCCGCTATGTTGCAATGGAGAACAGGTTCAGTACGGAGCTGCTGAGAAAATTCAGCTGGAAAGCTCGTTGCAGAAAAGCATCGTTATCTGTGTCCAGCGGCAAAGCGTCCATCGTGGGTGCTGAAGAATCGATTTCACAGGCTGCGGGTCCAGGCGATTTAGAGTGTTAAAGGTCCCAGCGAAAACTAAACGGCGCTGGTCCTTTTACACGCACGCACGCAACCAAATGCAAAGGACGCCGTAGTCGGCAGGATTTGAACCTGCGCGGGGAGACCCCAACAGATTTCAAGTCTGTCACCTCAACCACTCGGCCACGACTACAGCGAGCACTGCGGCCGCTGCCTTCTTGCTACAATCGAACAGGGAGTGCGAGGCGGCGGCGGCAGTGGAGGCAACTTTTTTCAAGTTCGCTCTCCGTTTAAGAAACCTTTTACGCCATACGTGCAAGCACACACACACACACACCTCAGAGGACTTAAGGGTGGCTTCAAGTTGGAATGATAAAGTCTCCCCGTTCGGACATGAAAACAGAACGTTCTTAGACAGAAAGCAATCAACAACGGAGACATGTGGACGACGATTTTAGTCACTGCACTTTGAATAGCATTTTTACTCCAGTTACAGGAGATGCACCAATGGCCCTTGACCTACGCTCTTACCAATGCCTTGAACATTCAAACAAAACAGCCCTCAAGTCCTGCGGTTTAATATAACGCTGTTACGTGTCGAGGCAGTATTTGACTCTGTCCTACCGTTGAGACACGGGGCGTATATGGAAACGAACACATGCTACGGATCGTCTCTAATCGGTCCCTACAGTTGGAAGGCTCCTTGAAGCGTGCACCCCCATCATTCATCTTTGCGCATCTGTGAAAGGTAGACTCTTGAGCAATGTTTGAGCCAGCTCTAAGGCAACTAGTGCTATTGGACAGACACCTCTGGAAGATCCTAAGAGTCTCTTAACACCACTTCCAGCAGCAAGCTTAATTGTTCGCTGGAGGTCTCCCACCCAGGTACTGACCAGGCAAAGAATCACCAGTACATTGAATGAGGAAGTTAATCCTGAAATCCAATTACATATCTCAAGGTAAGACAAATCCATAAGAACATGTCTTAGTATTACTTCGTTTACATTAGTATGGCACTGAGTTGGAGCTCCTCTTTAAGCTGTGGTTTAGTTTTGCATTCATGTGTTTCTAGAGCAGTTATTTATGGGGGTGGGTGGGTCTTTCACAGAGGCTCAGGACAAATCCCCCGCCTGAAAGTCTAATGTGTGCGTTCAGACAGTCACAGGTCAAGAGCCAGGCAGGAGGACAATGGACAGAAGAGCCAACGAACTAAAAATAAAAGAACAGATATGAAAAAGCCACCATCTTTTTCTTTTTGACATTTTCCGACTTTCATGCAAGCCAGGACAAAGTTGCTCGTAGCTACTTGTGGATTCAAATACTCTATCGAGTGCTTTGATGAGTTTTTGCAATTTGATTGTCGTCCTGTCAGCCTGTTTCTGTTTTTTTTTTTTTCAATCTAGGGATGGAAAGTATGAGGGAAATGATGGAGCAATCAATAACCGCTCCGGAAAAATGGCAGAAAGAAATGGTCCGTCACTAAGGACATTTGTGAAGCAGAGGAGTGACATCACCACAAAGGCGACACATTCTGCTGATGGTTTTGGTGAATAATGATTGAGGCGCGTTAAGAGAAAGGTAGCTGTGTCAGCATGCGTAGGCTGCAAAGGATCAAGCAAAGGTTTACTCCATGCTGAAAAGAGAAGAAAAGAAGCACAACGTTTCGACTGTGGAGCCTTCTGCGCCATCTTCTTTAGCGGTGATGATGTTTACATTGGAAAAACTGAGACATGCGTCCCTGGGTGGGCTTGAACCACCAACCTTTCGGTTAACAGCCAAACGCGCTAACCGATTGCGCCACAGAGACTGACAGCCACTTGTGCTCCCTACATTTGCAGGTTTATGGTCAAAGAAAACAATCACTTGCGCTTCTTGCAGCCGGCAATCTTTTTCCACTGACAACCAAGAAATGGATTTCATCTTTCACAAGCTGTATGGATTTTGAAATGTATGGACGATGCCAGGTGTCCCACAACACCACAGCGCCGACACACCTTTGGTTGTCCCACATAAAAAACATAGCCATTGCAGGCGCCCAGCCGGATTGTAGAGGGCAGGTGCCTTAAGCCTCCATTTACATTGTCCGGTAGCAAGCGAACCTCGAATTTCCTTGCTCCTGTTTTTATACCGTCAACATCTCTAACCTCAGTTCCATGGTGGACGGTGCAGTACTGCTTAAGCCAGGTGTGAATGTCCTCCGTCTTTGCCAGTTCCGAGAACATAACAACATGCACCGTTTTCCTCTCTCTCTGTGTCAGAGGCTGCAAGTTGATCTTCTCAAGGGCAGGAACTTTCCCTCTTTTTGCCTCAAACACATCCACACATTGTTCAAACAGAGAATAGGTAGCAAAAACAACCTCAAATGCTTTCTGACCTGGGAGAGCGAAGATGAAATCCAAGTGCCGAGGTTCAAAGCCACGTTCCTTCTGTAACACTTTTCTGCTGAACTGCATACGATCCATGAAGAGGTCATCCAAAAGCTCAAAACGTACAGCATTCTTGCGGGATCCAAAGGTTGCCATCTCAAACTGCAAAACAAACACTGCTTCCACAAAACAAGAAAACAATCCAACTACTCTAACTACAGGCTGATCAAGGTATCTCCCCTGCCAGGTAAGCCGAGAGCCGCAGGCGATGAGCCCAGAGCTGAACGGGCCCCACTGGCTCGTTTGTAAGGCCAGGTGCATTGCCAACCACGACCGGCAGGGCAGAGGCCTTGAAGGCGGCCTGGGCTCCTGCAGCTGTCCAGCCACGCACTCTGGTTTCTCTTCATCTCGTACAAATCTTTTGCCTTTTACTAAAGATTTCCATGGAGAGGAACATGAATGAGTTCCATACAATTTTTGTGCTTCCCTGCCTTCGGGTGGGGCGCAGCTGGGCTGGTCAAAGAGAGAAACTAAAACCGCTCACAATCGCTCTTATTACGGCGACTGTGGCCGTCTGCTCTGCGAGTCCTCGGTCTCCGCCTCTCTGATTGGCGCTCTTTTCTTTGGGGGGCGGGAATATGCTGTGAAATATGAAGCGTTACAGCAACGACATGCCATGAGACGATTGATAACGATTTCCATAGGATCCCCGCGGTTGCCTGGCAACCGTCAGCTTTGCGCAGTGGCAGTATCGTAGCCTGTGAGGTTTAGCCGAGGCGCGATTATTGCTAGTTGAAAACTTTTCCCAATACCCCGCTTCCGCCGGTTTGCAATACAATCGGCGAAAGCAATTTTTGACAGTCTCGTCAGAGACTGAGCAAGGTGTTTAAAGACAGATTTTGTCATGGTAACATCATGGTAGAAAGAAACAAGCTTGTTACGTCTCAACAGAAACGCTCTTTAGCTCTTTCAGCGTTATGCAGAGAACAGCGTCTGTCGAGATCACTTTTGAGTCAGCGCGAAACGCCGTGTGCTGTCAGTTTGATTTCATATTGCTCGTAGCGGCGCCCGGCTTTTGTCTGTCAAACGTTAGGTTGCGCTTCTTCATGCTGCATCGTCGGCATGAGTGGAGCTTTTTAAACGTCTGTACTTACTGCGCCCCATAAGAAATCGTTTGTCCCCGTTCAAAAGAGATTGTGCGATGCCCTGCAGCGTTCGCAAAGCAAACCTTTGACAGTTTGAAAAGAGGAATTTATTCTGCTTCCTGTGCGTGCAGTAGTTACAAAGTTGAACGTCTTTACACGATCTACTGCAGTTTTCAGTGGGCGGGCTTTGTCAGATGGCTTGGAAAAACGCACTGTGTTTCGGCTCGGGAAACATCATGAGCAGTGTCCTGCATGTTTTCTGTGTATAGCTGTCTTTTAACGCATACAGAATTCATTCGAAATCATTGTAAGATTCTCCCTCAGTTCCGTTGTGCAGTGCTTTACCTCTTTCAAAAGGCTTCACTTTCCTAGTCACATTCCAAGGCTCATCGAACCCGGGCTGTTTCCTCCAGCGGTATAGTATTGCAGTGAGACAGCACGATGCCTGCAAGACTATGTCACACTAAACGCCACAGATTGTGTTTGTCCGTTCGTGTCAGTCGTCCTGCAGCCACGGGAAGTGGGACACAAACATGCTGCAATGCTTTCAGGACGTTAGGATTTGTTTGTGCAACATCCGAGAAGAGTACTTGTGGCTTGAATGTGAACTGTACGTGCCCGCCCCCTTTCCTCTGTAGTGCATGAGTTCCTCCCGGCATGCCCTTCGTCATTGTTCTGTCATCTTGTATTTAAAGGGTTGTATTTCTGCTGCTGAAAATAAGCAACGGTTTTCTCACAACGCCCTTTGTTCCCGACGGAGCCCTTGTCTGTCATGAAATTCTTCAAAACCTCAAGCTAGAAGAAGAAGACGACAAATATGAAGCGTTACAGCAACGACATGCCATGAGACGATTGATAACGATTTCCATAGGATCCCCGCGGTTGCCTGGCAACCGTCAGATTTGCGCATTGGCAGTATCGTAGCCTGTGAGGTTTAGCCGAGGCGCGATTATTGCTAGTTGAAAACTTTTCCCAATACCCCGCTTCCGCCGGTTTGCAATACAATCGGCGAAAGCAATTTTTGACAGTCTCGTCAGAGCGTGACATAGTCTTGCAGGCATCGTGCTGTCTAACTGCAATACTATACCGCTGGAGGAAACAGCCCGGGTTCAATGAGCCTTGGAATGTGACTAGGAAAGTGAAGCCTTTTGAAAGAGGTAATGTCGACGCTTTTTTAACAGAGCACCAAAAAAGCGTCTTTTTTGAAGGCCTGGGTACTGAGCATTGGTGGTTCAGTGGTAGAATTCTCACTTCCCACGTGGGAGGCTCTGGTTCGATTCCCAGCCAAAGCAGTGGCTTTTGCAGCGAGCGGCTCCATCACTTGCATCCCCTTGCAACTCGCAACTGAAAACCCACTGAAGCAAAGCATTTGTTAGCCAGGTCAGTACCCGGATGAGGGTGAGCTACAGGGAAAAACAAAGTTTCCAGCTGGAAGCGGTGTTAATGGTGCCGGTGGGGGGGCGCTCAACCTGAGGTCTGTGCGGGTCCCAATGCCCCAGCATAGTGACGGAGACGCTGTGTTGTAAAAGGGCGCTGTCTCTTGGATGAGATGTAAAAACGAGGTCACAGCGCTCTGTGGTCATTAAAAATGACCACCAAAACCTTTGACAAAAGCTCTTGGTAATTGATGGTCTTCAATAATGCTTCTCCTTTAGGTACATTTTAAATCAGCTGAAAAATGCTGTGAAATGGGGGGTCACTTCACGCCAGTGTAGGATTTGGGTTACAAGAACCATGAAACTGCACGAGAAAGCCCGTACACTGAATTACACGGCTTTCTATTCAAAGGAGGGCAAAAGAAATTCCCTGAGTTCGATTTTTTGCAGCACAGAGAGGATTGCTGTCGTGAGGCTGGTTAGCTCAGTTGGTTAGAGCGTGGTGCTAATACCGCCAAGGTCGTGGGTTCGATCTCCATACAGGCCAGGTCGTTTTCTCCTCTCTTACAAAAGCTGTTAGGTTCCTTTCCGTGGTGAGATGGGTTGTCATGCAACGCTGCCACATAGTGCCGACAGACAATTAAATGACAAAAATGAAGAGAGTTAAAGCAGCTGGAAAGGTTTTCTTACAACTTTTGAGCTGACACAGTTTTGGAAAATGTTTTCTTCACGCTGCACTGTACCACATAGGCAGCCAAGAGTCTCCAAAACAAAACAGAATTGACAGTCATATAATGTCCATTAACCCCGGTTTTAAACACAGACTCATGTCTGCCATCATAAGAATATGAGTCCAATATTTTAGAATATAGTCAGAATGTCTTCTAACCTTACCTGTGGTGTCTTTAATCCCTATTGCTCAATGCATGGTGTACGTACTGCATACATGTGTCTTGAGAATGAGGAATGGGCCCCTGAGACATTTACCTGTTTCACAAATGATCGGATTTTACTAGAGATTCTGTTTGGGATTCAGATGTGCATTCGGACAGCAATTCCTTTCAAGAAATGATACGTTCTGGATGAGGTCAAAGGTGCTGGAACACTGTATTTAGGATGTGTTTGCAGTGATTGTGTCTCCTGCTTCAACGCAGTGATATATAGATGTGCTCCTGTAATTTATTGGTACATGCCCAGGGCAGTAAGTAGTCTGAGGATTTATTTCCAGAAGGCATAGAGCAGTGAAACAGTGAAGTAGTGCAGCACACTGGATCATTATATTATTAGAATCTATTCTACCTAAATTATTACATTATACACAACTTGAGCTCTCAGCACCGTACTGAGCCCAGGTGTTTTTCTAAAGCTGTCAGGTGCAGTTCATTTACATGAAGGAAATCTCTTACTGGGTACGATTACAATGCAGTAAGTAGCACAGGCTACTAAGGGAGTAGCCTGATGCGTTTAAAAACAACCAGCGCCAGGCAGGAGTCGAACCTCCAAACTCCTAATCCATCGTCAGACACATTATCCATTGCACCACTGGCCCTGGTGTGACACTGCAGGACTGTAACCCAGTGAGCTTAGCACTGCAACTAGTAAAATATTATCCCCGGTCCATTCTTTTCCAAAAGTGAGAAACACCTGTTTTCTACATTTTGTCTGTTTTAAAACCATATCTCTTTAAACCAAACCAAGAGTTTGTCTTTTGCACTGATATTCTGATTCATTTCGATTTCAAAGAAAAAAAAAACATTACCTTCCAAAGCATCATAAAATTGTCCCTTCCTCCAGACTCTACTTCTCTCTTGTAGTAGTACAGCAGACCTTTCCAGGTGATCAGATCACAGAGTCCGAAATGAGCTTCCTCCATCAAGCAAAGTACCTGAACATGACTCTGTCATCATGAAAGCGCCCCTGTAATAAAGAAATTAAATCCGAAATCAAGAGGGCAGTTGCCTACTGAAGTTCAAGAAGTCATAAATTTTAACCTAGCAACACATTAAAGGCTGCATCTATACAAGTACGATTCTAGAAATGCTCACCAGATTACGTTTTAAGAAAGAACTGCGCCTCAGGTTCCGCCGAGATCTTAACTCGGATGGCAGGATTCAGAGTCTGGAGTGTGGAATGATGGCGCACGGAGGGTCCACATACTGTGGATCCCTCAGTGATCTTCCGCGTGTTCAAACTGCCAGCGTGTGACTCCCCTGTCCCCCTGACCTCATTGCTCTGCTCTCGCCTCTCTGCAGCTGAGCCCGACTCATGGTAAAGTGGAAAAAAATATGCCCTCAACGTGAGATTTACTCTGGAGTGAGGATAGTTGTTACCTTCTTATCGTTGAAACGGATGTATGTGATGTGGCGACTAGTTTCTTCTCCATTAGCAGGCTTAAGGTTAAAGAAAAAAACATTGCTGACTTCTTTTTTTTTTGCCAGCCGCGAGCGCTGATTAGCGAGGTTTGTATTTCATGTTTTGCAAGTTGCATCCATTTTAAGAAAAACAAGTCATTCAAGACAGGAAATGAATACTTGCATTTAATTAAGTCTAGACGTAGGCGGTTGTCTGTAAGGACCAGTTCTGTTCGAGAAGACAGAACAAAGAATGCACCACTGGGATTCGGACCCAGGATCTCCTGTTTAAGAGACAAGCGCTTTAACCAACTAAGCCACGGCACCCCGGGAGTATTGTCCTTTTGCAGCCACTTGGACACGCCACTCAGACACATCTGCATTCGGTGTGTGCTCCGCCTGCTCGCTGAGCAAGTTGCCACCTTTACATACAATAGCAACATCGACACCAAGAGAAAGGATGACAAATGGCTTTTATCTGGAACTTTTCATGTCCAAGGAGCTCAATGTGCTTTCTGTGTACAACAGGGCCACTGAACTCCACACTGGCCACTGAACCACAGCAGTGGCTTGCTGGCTTGACATCTCCCAAGGAAAATGTTGAAATCGCATGTGGAACAGGAAAAGGACCCTCGAGTACGAGGGAAAAAAAAGAAAAAGATCATCTGGAGCGCGCCAACCCATTTCTGGACAGCCCAGTTCTGTTCACGAGGTGGCTGAGTGGTTAAGGCGATGGCTTGTTAATCCATTGTGCTCTGCATGTATGAGTTCAAATCCCACTCTTGTCGGTTTCCATGTCTGACATGTGTGCCCGTTCGACGTTGGCCCTCCTTTTGTTTGCTCCAGTACTAGAGCCTTACATTTTCTAGCGGTGGCTGAACATGGTATAGTAGGCTAACGTCGGTATCGAGCAGTGGCAGTAACAGTATTTACGTGCCACTGCTGCCAAGTGGCTCTGGGTTGAGACCGCGTTTTCACTTACTTGCAGCACAAACGGAGAAAGCGATTTTTGACAGTCTCTCGAGAGACTGCGCTAGGTGTTTAGGGATAGACTTTGTCAGTTCCCCCTGGGATGATGGCCTCTCAAATAGTTTGTGATTCCTCTAGACGTTTATACAGTAGAAGCCTGCTTCGTGGCTTAAATCCAAGCTAAGGAAACGAGTTAGAGGTCTGATGCAGAACTGCGAATTCAATGAAGGGGAACACTACAGTACATTGCACTGTATGTGTGAGGAAAGCTGCCCCCTTCTGTTCCTTGTCGACCGAACAGAGGACTGTAAAGGATACCGCCAAGAAACTTTAGGATGCTGGTTGGAATCCAGCTCCAAAGAAGCCCCTTTGGGTGTTATGTAATCAAAAAGTAAGAACAGAGAATCTCCCTTTGATCAAAAGCGCAACAGAACTGTTTTCCGTGGAGCAGGTTTCAGACCCGTAGACCTGTTTTATTTGTAGGGCAGGGCGCATTCCCAAACGCGAATCTCCTGTTTTAGAAATGCTTTGGGCGGCGTGAAGTGAAAATAAGAAGTGGGCTCCAGATGCACATGGAAGCAATCAAGTGTTTCATCCGAGCTGTTTCAAAGACTGCTCAACAGCTTTCCTTTTACAGAGGCCCAACGATTAATGATGGGGGTGCACCCTTCAATGTGCCTTACGACTCTAGGGAGTGATTGAGACGATTCGTAGCGTGTGTTCATTTCCCTCTATTCCCCATGTTGCAGTGGTAAGATGACGTAAATTCCTGCTTCGACACGTAACGGCGTTATAATCAAGTACAGGAGCTGAGGGCTTTTGTTTTGTTTCGTTTTCTATGGCGTTCGTAAGCGCGCAAAACAAAGACAATTCCTGCGTCTAACACGAATGTAAATGCTTTTGAAAGTGCAGTGTGGTGCAGCTTGTAAAATCCTTGTCCACATTTGTGGTTTGTTGATGTTTTTTCTGTCTGCCAAAGTTGCATTTTGACATCCGGACGGGGAGACTTTATCATTTGAACGTGAAGCCAGCCTTAAACCCTCTGAGGCGTGTCTGTCTGCCGGCATGTATCTTGTGAAAGGTTTTTTTTTTAACAGAGAGCGACTTTAAAAAGGTTTCCGCAGCCACCTCGCACTCCGTGTTAGATTATAGGAGGAATGCGGCGGCGGCGAGCTCGCTGTAGTCGTGGCCGAGTAGTTAAGGCGATGGATTTGAAATCCATTGGGGACTCCCCGCTCAGGTTCGAATCCTGCCGACTACGGCGTCTGCCGCACGTCACCTTGTGCCTGTGCGGCAAAGGCGAAGTGCCGCTTCTCCTTTCCTGGTACTATAAAAATGCTACATCGCTTGGTCCTGCTTCCATGGAAAGCAGTTCTTCAGGTAATTCTACTCTCTTACCAAAGCTGTTAGGTTTCTTTCCGTGGTGAGATGGGTTGTCATGCAACGCTGCCACATAGTGCCGACAGACAAGTGTGTTGCGGGAGAAGAGAAAAGTGTTTGAAGATTTAAGAGTGTCTTAGGTGGAGCCAAAATCAAGTGTCACAAATGCAAGTGGGAAGATTTCCAATGTTTAATATGGTCAAAATAAGCGGAAGTTACCAGCTGGTCCGGCACAGTCTGCCATGCTTTTGTCATATACTGTAAAGTGGTGTGGAACTGGGTGTCGAACTGGAGCCTCACCATTTGCATATGTGAGGCTCCAGTTATACATCGAGTGTCACATTAAATGACAAAAATGAAGAGAGTTAAAGCACCTGGAGAGGTTTTCTTACAACTTTTGAGCTGACACAGTTTTGGAAAATGTTTCCTTCACGGTGCACTGAACAACATAGGCAGCCAAGAGTCTCCAAAACAAAACAGAATGGACAGATAGGAGAAAATTCCCACTCGTCCTGAAGTTCCCAAAATCCAGCACTGAGCGTAAACAAAGTGTCTAAGTAGCGTGGGAATGCTAACCCTAACCCTAGCTGGAGTTTGAGCAATCCGGCACTGAGCGTAAGAAGATGAGTCAAAGTAACGTCTAATCGGATTAGTTTCCTTAGAGCTGGTTCAGAGTTTGCTCAAGAGTTTACCTTTCACAGATGCGCAAAGAAGAATGTTGGGGGTGCACGCTTCAAGGCGCCTTACAGCTGTAGGGAGTGATTCGAGACGATTCGTGGCGTGTGCTCGTTCCCATATACCGTACGACCCGGGGTGCAGTGCTAGGATGACGTACAATACCGCTTGGGCACGTAACGGGGTTATATGCAAGTGCAGGACGTGAGGGTTTTCGTTTGTTCGTTTTGTTTTGCTCTGCTTTGCTTTGTTTTGCTTTCCATCGCGTTGGTAAGAGCGTAAATAAAAAGGCGATTCCTGTGTCTACCACTAATGTAAGAGCTATTTCAAGTGCGACGTGGTGCGGCTTTTCAAATGCTTGTGGGCATTTCTCTGTTGTTGATTCTTTTTTTGTGTGTAACAAAGTGGCATTTTCATGTCCGGACGGGGAGACTTTATCATTCCGACATGAAGCCACCCTTAAGTCCTCTGAGGCGTGTCTGTCTGCAAGGCTTGTATTTTGGAAATGTTTTTTTGAAACGGAGAACGACTTTGAAATAGGCTTCCGCCGGCGCCTCGCGATCCAGGTAAGATTGTAGCAAGAACGCAGCGGCAGTGGGGCTTGCTGTAGTCGTGGCTGAGTGGTTAAGGCAATGGACTAGAAATCCATTGGGGTCTCCCCGCACAGGTTCCAATCCTGCCGACTACGTTGTCCACTTTCAGTCGGTGTGTTTCGGCTCAAGCAAAGAAGCGCGCCTCTTTGCTGTTCCTGGTGGTTTTAAAACGCCCAATCGCTTGTACCCGCTGCCTTAGAAATAAGTTCTTCAGCGTCCGCAAATGGCATTTTGCAGCTGGAAGCAGATGTCGACGCGTTTTGCACAGAGCACCAAAAAAGCGTCTTTTTTGAAGGCCCAGGCACTGAGCATTGGTGGTTCAGTGGTAGAATTCTCGCCTGCCACGCGGGAGGCTCGGGTTCGATTCCCGGCCAATGCAGTGGCTTTTGCAGCGAGCGGCTCCATCACTTGCATCCCCTTGCAACTCGCAACTGAAAACCCACTGAAGCTAAGCAGGTGTGAGCCAGGTCAGTACCTGGATGAGCTACAGGGAAAAACAAAGCTTCCAGCTGGAAGCGGTGTTAATGGTGCCGGCGGGGGGGCGCTCACCCTGAGGTCTGTGCGGGTCCCAATGCCCCAGTATAGTGACGGAGATGCTGTGTTGTAAAAGGGCGCTGTCTTTTGGATGAGATGTAAAACCGAGGTCACAGCGCTCTGTGGTCATTCAAAATGACCACCAAAACCTTTGACAAAAGCTCTTGGTAATTGATGGTCTTCAATAATGCTTCTCCTTTAGGTACATTTTAAATCAGCTGAAAAATGCTGTGAAATGGGGGGGCACTTCAGGCCAGTGTAGGATTTGGGTTACAAGAACCATGAAACTGCACGAGAAAGCCCGTACACTGATTACACGGCTTTCTATTCAAAGGAGGACAAAAGAAATTCCCTGAGTTTGATTTTTTGCAGCACAGAGAGGAGCACTGTCGTGAGGCTGGTTAGCTCAGTTGGTTAGAGCGTGGTGCTAATAACGCCAAGGTCGCGGGTTTGAGCCCTGTACGGGCCAGGTCTAGGTCCAGGTCCCTGTTTGTGAAACAGGCAAATGACTGTCTCAGGGGCCCATTCCTCATTCTCAAGACACATGTATGCAGTATGTACACCGTGCATTGAGCAATAGGGACTGAATACACCACAGGTAAGGTTAGAAGTCATTCTGAGGTGCCACATGTGAGGGATACAGCTAGGCATCCGAAATGTAGGGTTTGAGACCCTTCAGGAGTACTGCATCCTTTGAGACAGACCCGTGCATGTTAAACAAATGATCATTTCTTTCGGCATTAGGGACTAAATATACTAAACATATGATGCTAAAATGTTATTTTCACATATATTAATGTAATAAATGATTGCTTATGCTTTAGAAACAAATCTAATTAAAATAAAAGCTTAAGTTTTGTATTTATCTTGTACCATAGAACATGATTTTCTTTGTATTTCAAGCCCACAAAGTGTCCAAATGACGCACTACATGATATAAGGAAGATTATCACATGCATATCGGTATTATCTTTCTTATGAAAATGCATTCCTTTCATTACCTTTTACTTTTTAAAATGAACTCAAATTGAGTATAATGTAATAATTTAAGTAGAATAGATTCTAATAATATAATGATCCAGTGTTTTGCACTACTTCACTGCTTCACTGCTCTATGCCATCTGGAAATAAATCCTCAGACTGCTTACTGCCCTGGGCATGTACCAATAAATTACAGGAGCACATCTATATATCACTGCGTTGAAGCAGGAGACACAATCACTGCAAACACATCCTAGATACAGTGTTCCAGCACCTTTGACCTCATCCAGAACGTATCATTTCTTGAAAGGGATTGCTGTCCGAATGCACATCTGAATCCCAAACAGAATCTCTAGTAAAATACGATCATTTGTGAAACAGGCAAATGACTGTCTCAGGGGCCTATTCCTCATTGTCAGACACATGTATGGAATGCTTTCACCGTGCATTGAGCAATAGGGATTAAAAACACCGCAGGTAAGGTTAGATGTCATGTTCTATGATCATTTCTTTCAGCATTAGGGACTAAATATACTAAACGTATGATGCTAAAATGTTATTTTTACATATATTAATGTAATAAATGATTGCTTATGCTTTATAAACAAATCTAATTAAAATAAAAGCTTAAGTTTTGTATTTATCTTGTACCATAGGACATGATTTGCTTTGTATTTCAAGCCCACAAAGTGTCCAAATGTTCTATGATCATTTCTTTCAGCATTAGGGACTAAATATACCAAACGTATGATGCTAAAATCCTGAAAAAAGGATGTGCTCCATCTCGTCAGTAGATTGGATTCCAAAACTGATTTGGGTCAATATACATTACCTTTGAAATTAAAGTACAGTCTACTGTAGGGAACCATCAACTTAGAAAGCATTGGCCTTCCCTGGGGGTCAGGTAGGTGCAAAAGATAAACCTTTATCCTATCTTTATCTTAAGATAAGTGGCCAAGCAGTATTTTTCCAAGTTTCACCAAGCACATCATGTTGCCATAGTAGACAAAGTTCTATAAAATGTTAAATAACTTTTAAAAAAAGCATCTTGGTCTTACAGTACTGTACAAGGTGAATTAAACTGTCCCTGGTAATAAAAAGTAATTAGAAGCATCTCAGAAACTTTATCTCTAGAAACATTAGCTGTTTTATATCATGTAATTTAGTGTGATGTTGTCAGAATTCAAGGACATTAGCACACACAGAAATTGGTTCAGTTAAATCTAAAAAACACAGCTAAACATGGGTTTAAATGTAACAGAAGTCTTACCTCTTGTCAAAAGATTTAATTCAAGAAGCGATGTAATAAATGATTGCTTATGCTTTATAAACAAATCTAATTAAAATAAAAGCTTAAGTTTTGTATTTATCTTGTACCATAGAACATGATTTTCTTTGTATTTGAAGCCCACAAAGTGTCCAAATGATGCACTACATGATATAAGGAAGATTATCACATGCATATCGGTATTATCTTTCTTATGAAAATGCATTCCTTTCATTACCTTTTACTTTTTAAAATGAACTCAAATTGTGTATAATGTAATAATTTAAGTAGAATAGATTCAGGTAGGAAATATAGAGTCATGATGTTTATGGCTGACATCATTTCACATGGGTGAATTTTAAGCTAAGAAATAAAAACATTTACAATGAAGATACCATTGCTTAATTTTAAATGCCTTTAAAAAATAAATACCTCCTGAGAATAATTTGCCACTCCCAGATCCTTGGTAAGGTACTGTTTGAATCCAATCAGGAGAGGAGCATCCAGGGAGTGCTTTCTATAGAGTCCAGCTTGGGCCACTCTCTTCCGGCCTGCTGATACTTTTTAACTACTCAGGGCCTGTAAGGATATAAAACACCGGTTTAAACATTTTAGACCTATAAGACAAATTAGAATTTTAGTAAAAAATAGATACATCTGAAAAATAAAAAGTCTTACTGCTGATAGAGTTCTTCAGAGCTCACATCTTCCCCTTCCTTATCCGCTTCTGTTTCAGTTTCTAGAGCAGCCTCTGGCATCTCTTCCTCCTGGACTGCGGCCTCTTGCTCAGGGCCGCTGGAATGCAGGTAGATTCTTTTCAACATGCTTTTACATAATATGTTGTAACAATGATTTCAAAAAGAAACTACAGAAGCCTTACAGATTAAAAATATCTCACCTTGCCAATGTGTCTTCAGGCTTCCCATGTACAAAAAGGCCCAAGGACTCTAGCAGTCTTACAACCACTATCCTGTTTGCCTCACCAGACACGATCTCTATTCTGTGGTAATCCACGATGACCCCGTTCTTCAGGTGATTCATCATGTCCTCCCTCGCCTGTTGAGAGGCCATCCTGATGTTTTCTGCCGTGGCGTGCTTCATACACGCCCTCTTCAAGTGAGCAGGAAGCTGATCAAGAGTATTCAGGCACATCTTGCACACCAGGGGAATCCTCGCGGGTTTCCTTTGAAAATAAATAATACCATCTGTGTATAGAAACAAGCTAAGACTGATTTCTTAAATTATCCTTAATTTTCTCTCTCATAGTTTGAGCATAATGATTTTATTGCATTTATATAAGAATTGCTCATTGCTCCTAAATAAATAATGGTTTCATAAAAAAGTGAACACTTGGTCTCAGTCACAGACTTTCCAATAGAAGCCATTGTGGAGTTCAGCAACTGCAGGTCCTAGAAGTGGGGAAGGAATTTTAAAAGAGAAATTGAATTACAATACAGAAGGAATGGCTGAGGGATCACTGAAATATATATATACAAATTCCAAAGACTGAGTCCATATAGAAACAACTACCTTTCATTTTCAGTATAAGAAAAAAAAAACATTATCTTCCAAAGCATCATAAAATTGTCCCTTCTTCCAGACTCTACTTCTCTCTTGTAATAGTATAGCAGACCTTTCCAGGTGAGCAGATCACAGAGTCCGAAATGAGCTTCCTCCATCAAGCAAAGTACCTGAACATGACTCTGTCTTCATAAAAGCGCCCCTGTAATAAAGAAATTAAATCCGAAATCAAGAGGGCAGTTGCCTACTGAAATACAAGAAGTCATCAATTTTAACCTAGCAACACATTAAAGGCTGCATCTATACAAGTACGATTCTAGAAATGCTCACCAGATTACGTTTTAAGAAGGAACTGCGCCTCAGGTTCCGCCGAGATCTTAACTCGGATGGCAGGATTCAGAGTCCGGAGTGCGGACTGATGGCGCACGGAGGGTCCATATACTGTGGATCCCTCAGTGATCTTCCGCGTATTCAAACCGCCAGCGTGTGACTCCCCTGTCCCCGTGACCTCATTGCTCTGCTCTCTCCTCTGTGCAGCTGAGCCCGACTCACGGTAAAATGGAAAAAAAATATGCCCTCGACGTGAGATTTATTCTGGAGCGAGCCAGTGTTGCGCATAGCTGCCTTCAAAGCAGTTAACCCAGGTTCGATTCCCGGCCAACGCAGTTACGAATGTTTTCAAATGCTGTCATGAGCCTTGGATTGTGACTAGCAAAGCGAAGCCTTTTGAAAGAGCTAAAGCACTGCAAAACGGAATTGAAGGAGAATCTTACAGGGGATTCTGAGCAGAGTCTGCATACATGCAGTCAGATAAAGGTGCTGAAAGCTTGAGCTACTCTCAATGTCATGCTGCCCTTCCCCGGAGTAAATCTGTTACATTGTAAGAATGCTTCTGGCAGGTTCAAAAAGAGACCCTTGTTAATTGGAGAAATCAATGATTTCGAATGAATTCTGTATGCGTTAAAAGACAGCTATACACAGAAAACATGCAGGACACTGCTCATGATGTTTCCCGAGCAGAAACACAGTGCGTTTTTCCAAGCCATTTGACAAAGCCCACCCACTGAAAACTGCAGCAGATCGTGTAAAGACGTTTAACTTTGTAACTACTGCACGCACAGGAAGCAGAATAAATTCCTCTTTTCAAACTGTCAAAGGTTTGCTTTGCGAACGCTGCAGGACATCGCACAATCTCTTTTGAATGGGGACAAACGATTTCTTATGGGGCGCAGTAAGTACAGACGTTTAAAATGCTCCACTCATGCCGACGATGCAGCATGAAGAAGCGCAACCTAACGTTTGACAGACAAAAGCCAGGCGCCGCTACGAGCAATATGAAATCATACTGACAAGCACACGGCGTTTCGCGCTGACACAAAAGTAATCTCGACAGACGCTGTTCTCTGCATAAAGCTGAAAGAGCGTTTCTGTTGACACGTAACAAGTTCGTTTCTTTCTACCATGATATCACCGTGACCAAATCTGTCTTTAAACACCTTGCTCAGTCTCTGACGAGACTGTCAAAAATTGCTTTCGCCGATTGTATTGCAAACCGGCGGAAGCGGGGTATTGGGAAAAGTTTTCAACTAGCAATAATCACGCCTCGGCTAACCCTCACAGGCTACGATACTGCCACTGCGCAAAGCTGACGGTTGCCAGGCAACCGCGGGGATCCTATGGAAATCGTTATCGATCGTCTCATGGCATGTCGTTGCGGTAACGCTTCATATTTGTCGTCTTCTTCTTCTTCTAGCTTGAGGTTTTGAAGAATTTCATGACAGACAAGGGCTCCGTTGGGAACAAAGGGCGTTGTGAGAAAACCGTTGCTTATTTTCAGCAGCAGAAATACAACCCTTTAAATACAAGATGACAGAACAATGACGAAGGGCGTGCCGGGAGGAACTCATGCACTACAGAGGAAAGGGGGCGGGCACGTACAGTTCACATTCAAGCCACAAGTACTCTTCTCGGATGTTACACAAACAAATCCTAACGTCTTGAAAGCATTTCAGCATGTTTGTGTCCCACTTCCCGTGGCTGCAGGACGACTGACACGAACGGACAAACACAATCTGTGGCGTTTAGCGTGACATAGTCTTGCAGGCATCGTGCTGTCTCACTGCAATACTATACCGCTGGAGGAAACAGTCCATCTGGCCATGAAACTCATTTGAACGTCTAGCTACAGCAACTAACAATATCATGATTTATTCAGGATGTGTGGAATCAGCACATCCCGGAGACAGCTTCCGAAATCGTGAGCATTCTCTGGTGGTGTCCTGCAGGGCGCCTGTGGGCGTGCGTTGGTGGTATAGTGGTGAGCATAGCTGCCTTCCAAGCAGTTGACCTGGGTTCGATTCCCGGCCAACGCAGTGGCGATTGGTTTTAAATGCTGTCATGAGCCTTGGATTGTGACTAGCAAAGCGAAGCCTTTTGAAAGAGCTAAAGCACTGCAAAACGGAATTGAAGGAGAATCTTACAGGGGATTCTGAGCGGTGTTTGCATACACGCAGTCCGATACGGGTGCTGAAAGCTTGAGCTACTCTCAACGTCATGCTGCCTTTCCCCGGAGTAAATCTGTTACATTGAAAGAATGCTTCTGGCAGGTTCAAAAAGGGACCCTTGTTAATTGGAGAAATCAATGATTTCGAATGAATTCTGTATGCGTTAAAAGACAGCTATACACAGAAAACATGCAGGACACTGCTCATGATGTCTCAGTGGGTTTTTCAAAGCCATCTGACAAAGCCCGCCCACTGAAAACTGCAGCACATCGTGTAAAGACGTTCAACTTTGTAACTACTGCACGCACAGGAAGCAGAATAAATTCCTCTTTTCAAACTGTCAAAGGTTTGCTTTGCGAACGCTGCAGGACATCGCACAATATCTTTTGAACGGGGACAAACCATTTCTTATGGGGCGCAGTAAGTACAGACGTTTAAAAAGCTCCACTCATGCCGACGATGCAGCATGAAGAAGCGCAACCTAACTTTTGACTGACAAAAGCCGGGCGCCGCTACGAGCAATATGAAATCAAACTGACAGCACACGGCGTTTCGCGCTGACTCAAAAGTGATCTCGACAGACGCTGTTCTCTGCATAACGCTGAAAGAGCTAAAGAGCGTTTCTGTTGACACGTAACAAGCTCGTTTCTTTCTACCATGATGTCACCATGACCAAATCCGTCTTTAAACACCTTGCTCAGTCTCTGACGAGACTGTCAAAAATTGCTTTCGCCGATTGTATTGCAAACCGGCGGAAGCGGGGTATTGGGAAAAGTTTTCAACTAGCAATAATCGCGCCTCGGCTAAACCTCACAGGCTACGATACTGCCACTGCGCAAAGCTGACGGTTGCCAGGCAACCGCGGGGATCCTATGGAAATCGTTATCGATCGTCTCATGGCATGTCGTTGCGGTAACGCTTCATATTTGTCGTCTTCTTCTTCTTCTAGCTTGAGGTTTTGAAGAATTTCATGACAGACAAGGGCTCCGTTGGGAACAAAGGGCGTTGTGAGAAAACCGTTGCTTATTTTCAGCAGCAGAAATACAACCCTTTAAATACAAGATGACAGAACAATGACGAAGGGCGTGCCGGGAGGAACTCATGCACTACAGAGGAAAGGGGGCGGGCACGTACAGTTCACATTCAAGCCACAAGTACTCTTCTCGGATGTTACACAAACAAATCCTAACGTCTTGAAAGCATTGCAGCATGTTTGTGTCCCACTTCCCGTGGCTGCAGGACGACTGACACGAACGGACAAACACAATCTGTGGCGTTTAGCGTGACATAGTCTTGCAGGCATCGTGCTGTCTCACTGCAATACTATACCGCTGGAGGAAACGGTCCATCTGGCCATGAAACTCATTTGAACGTCTAGCTACAGCAACTAACAATATCATGATTTATTCAGGATGTGTGGAATCGGCACGTCCCGGAGACAGCTTCCGAAATCGTGAGCATTCTCTGGTGGTGTCCTGCAGGGCGCCTGTGGGCGTGCGTTGGTGGTATAGTGGTGAGCATAGCTGCCTTCCAAGCAGTTGACCTGGGTTCGATTCCCGGCCAACGCAGTGGCGATTGGTTTTAAATGCTGTCATGAGCCTTGGATTGTGACTAGCAAAGCGAAGCCTTTTGAAAGAGCTAAAGCACTGCAAAACGGAATTGAAGGAGAATCTTACAGGGGATTCTGAGCGGTGTCTGCATACACGCAGTCCGATACGGGTGCTGAAAGCTTGAGCTACTCTCAATGTCATGCTGCCTTTCCCCGGAGTAAATCTGTTACATTGAAAGAATGCTTCTGTCAGGTTCAAAAAGGGACCCTTGTTAATTGGAGAAATCAATGATTTCGAATGAATTCTGTATGCGTTAAAAGACAGCTATACACAGAAAACATGCAGGACACTGCTCATGATGTCTCAGTGCGTTTTTCAAAGCCATCTGACAAAGCCCGCCCACTGAAAACTGCAGCACATCGTGTAAAGACGTTCATCTTTGTAACTACTGCACGCACAGGAAGCAGAATAAATTCCTCTTTTCAAACTGTCAAAGGTTTGCTTTGCGAACGCTGCAGGACATCGCACAATATCTTTTGAACGGGGACAAACCATTTCTTATGGGGCGCAGTAAGTACAGACGTTTAAAAAGCTCCACTCATGCCGACGATGCAGCATGAAGAAGCGCAACCTAACTTTTGACAGACAAAAGCCGGGCGCCGCTACGAGCAATATGAAATCAAACTGACAGCACACGGCGTTTCGCGCTGACTCAAAAGTGATCTCGACAGACGCTGTTCTCTGCATAACGCTGAAAGAGCTAAAGAGCGTTTCTGTTGACACGTAACAAGCTCGTTTCTTTCTACCATGATGTCACCATGACCAAATCTGTCTTTAAACACCTTGCTCAGTCTCTGACGAGACTGTCAAAAATTGCTTTCGCCGATTGTATTGCAAACTGGCGGAAGCGGGGTATTGGGAAAAGTTTTCAACTAGCAATAATCGCGCCTCGGCTAAACCTCACAGGCTACGATACTGCCACTGCGCAAAGCTGACGGTTGCCAGGCAACCGCGGGGATCCTATGGAAATCGTTATCGATCGTCTCATGGCATGTCGTTGCGGTAACGCTTCATATTTGTCGTCTTCTTCTTCTTCTAGCTTGAGGTTTTGAAGAATTTCATGACAGACAAGGGCTCCGTTGGGAACAAAGGGCGTTGTGAGAAAACCGTTGCTTATTTTCAGCAGCAGAAATACAACCCTTTAAATACAAGATGACAGAACAATGACGAAGGGCGTGCCGGGAGGAACTCATGCACTACAGAGGAAAGGGGGCGGGCACGTACAGTTCACATTCAAGCCACAAGTACTCTTCTCGGATGTTACACAAACAAATCCTAACGTCTTGAAAGCATTTCAGCATGTTTGTGTCCCACTTCCCGTGGCTGCAGGACGACTGACACGAACGGACAAACACAATCTGTGGCGTTTAGCGTGACATAGTCTTGCAGGCATCGTGCTGTCTCACTGCAATACTATACCGCTGGAGGAAACAGTCCATCTGGCCATGAAACTCATTTGAACGTCTAGCTACAGCAACTAACAATATCATGATTTATTCAGGATGTGTGGAATCGGCACGTCCCGGAGACAGCTTCCGAAATCGTGAGCATTCTCTGGTGGTGTCCTGCAGAACGCCTGTGGGCGTGCGTTGGTGGTATAGTGGTGAGCATAGCTGCCTTCCAAGCAGTTGACCTCTGTTCGATTCCCGGCCAACGCAGTTGCGATTGGTTTTAAATGCTGTCATGAGCCTTGGATTGTGACTAGCAAAGCGAAGCCTTTTGAAAGAGCTAAAGCACTGCAAAACGGAATTGAAGGAGAATCTTACAGGGGATTCTGAGCGGTGTCTGCATACACGCAGTCCGATACGGGTGCTGAAAGCTTGAGCTACTCTCAATGTCATGCTGCCTTTCCCCGGAGTAAATCTGTTACATTGAAAGAATGCTTCTGTCAGGTTCAAAAAGGGACCCTTGTTAATTGGAGAAATCAATGATTTCGAATGAATTCTGTATGCGTTAAAAGACAGCTATACACAGAAAACATGCAGGACACTGCTCATGATGTCTCAGTGCGTTTTTCAAAGCCATCTGACAAAGCCCGCCCACTGAAAACTGCAGCACATCGTGTAAAGACGTTCAACTTTGTAACTACTGCACGCACAGGAAGCAGAATAAATTCCTCTTTTCAAACTGTCAAAGGTTTGCTTTGCGAACGCTGCAGGACATCGCACAATATCTTTTGAACGGGGACAAACCATTTCTTATGGGGCGCAGTAAGTACAGACGTTTAAAAAGCTCCACTCATGCCGACGATGCAGCATGAAGAAGCGCAACCTAACTTTTGACAGACAAAAGCCGGGCGCCGCTACGAGCAATATGAAATCAAACTGACAGCACACGGCGTTTGGCGCTGACTCAAAAGTGATCTCGACAGACGCTGTTCTCTGCATAACGCTGAAAGAGCTAAAGAGCGTTTCTGTTGAGACGTAACAAGCTCGTTTCTTTCTACCATGATGTCACCATGACCAAATCTGTCTTTAAACACCTTGCTCAGTCTCTGACGAGACTGTCAAAAATTGCTTTCGCCGATTGTATTGCAAACTGGCGGAAGCGGGGTATTGGGAAAAGTTTTCAACTAGCAATAATCGCGCCTCGGCTAAACCTCACAGGCTACGATACTGCCACTGCGCAAAGCTGACGGTTGCCAGGCAACCGCGGGGATCCTATGGAAATCGTTATCGATCGTCTCATGGCATGTCGTTGCGGTAACGCTTCATATTTGTCGTCTTCTTCTTCTTCTAGCTTGAGGTTTTGAAGAATTTCATGACAGACAAGGGCTCCGTTGGGAACAAAGGGCGTTGTGAGAAAACCGTTGCTTATTTTCAGCAGCAGAAATACAACCCTTTAAATACACGATGACAGAACAATGACGAAGGGCGTGCCGGGAGGTCGTTGCGGTAACGCTTCATATTTGTCGTCTTCTTCTTCTTCTAGCTTGAGGTTTTGAAGAATTTCATGACAGACAAGGGCTCCGTTGGGAACAAAGGGCGTTGTGAGAAAACCGTTGCTTATTTTCAGCAGCAGAAATACAACCCTTTAAATACAAGATGACAGAACAATGACGAAGGGCGTGCCGGGAGGAACTCATGCACTACAGAGGAAAGGGGGCGGGCACGTACAGTTCACATTCAAGCCACAAGTACTCTTCTCGGATGTTACACAAACAAATCCTAACGTCTTGAAAGCATTGCAGCATGTTTGTGTCCCACTTCCCGTGGCTGCAGGACGACTGACACGAACGGACAAACACAATCTGTGGCGTTTAGCGTGACATAGTCTTGCAGGCATCGTGCTGTCTCACTGCAATACTATACCGCTGGAGGAAACAGTCCATCTGGCCATGAAACTCATTTAAACGTCTAGCTACAGCAACTAACTATATCATGATTTATTCAGGATGTGTGGAATCAGCACGTCCCGGAGACAGCTTCCGAAATCGTGAGCATTCTCTGGTGGTGTCCTGCAGGGCGCCTGTGGGCGTGCGTTGGTGGTATAGTGGTGAGCATAGCTGCCTTCCAAGCAGTTGACCTGGGTTCGGTTCCCGGCCAACGCAGTGGCGATTGGTTTTAAATGCTGTCATGAGCCTTGGATTGTGACTAGCAAAGCGAAGCCTTTTGAAAGAGCTAAAGCACTGCAAAACGGAATTGAAGGAGAATCTTACAGGGGATTCTGAGCGGTGTCTGCATACACGCAGTCCGATACGGGTGCTGAAAGCTTGAGCTACTCTCAATGTCATGCTGCCTTTCCCCAGAGTAAATCTGTTACATTGAAAGAATGCTTCTGGCAGGTTCAAAAAGGGACCCTTGTTAATTGGAGAAATCAATGATTTCGAATGAATTCTGTATGCGTTAAAAGACAGCTATACACAGAAAACATGCAGGTCACTGCTCATGATGTTTCCCGAGCCGAAACACAGTGCGTTTTTCCAAGCCATCTGACAAAGATTGCCCACTGAAAACTGCAGCAGTTGGACATGAAAAGTGCCCGATAAATGCCATTTCTCATCATTTCTCTTGGCATCAGTTCTGCTATCAAATGGGACGGAGGCAACGGGCTCAGAGAGCAGGTTAAGTGCACACCGAACGCAGATGTGTCCAAGTGTCTGTAAAAGCGCGGTGCTCCGCTGGCGCTGTTCCCTAGTGGCTTAAAGTGCCTGCCTAGTAAGCAGGCGATCCTGGGTCTGAATACCAGCGGTGCCTCTCTCCGTGTCTTGTTGTGCCGAATGTCTCATTTCAGACAAACATGTACAGCTTGGTTCAGTTTAATGCAAGAATTCATTTCCTTTCTGGAATAACTTGTTTTTGAAGAAATCCATACAGCTTGTGAAAGATGAAATCCATTTCTTGGTTGTCAGTGGAAAAAGATTGCCGGCTGCAAGAAGCGCAAGTGATTGTTTTCTTTGACCAGAAACCTGCAAATGTAGGGAGCACAAGCGGCCGTCAGTCTCTGTGGCGCAATCGGTTAGCGTGTTTGGCTGTTAACCGAAAGGTTGGGGGTTCAAGCCCACCCAGGGACGCATGTCTCCATTTTTCCAATGTAAACATCATCACCGCTAAAGAAGATGGCGCAGAAGGCTCCACAGTCAAAACGTTGTGCTTCTTTTCTTCTCTTTTCAGCATGGAGTAAACCTTTGCTTGATCCTTTGCAGCCTACGCATGCTGACACAGCTGCCTTTCTCTTAACGCGCCTCAATCATTATTCACCAAAACCATCAGCAGAATGTGTCGCCTTTGTGGTGATGTCACTCCTCTGCTTCACAAATGTCCTTAGTGACGGACCATTTCTTTCTGCCATTTTTCCGGAGCGGTTATTGATTGCTCCATCATTTCCCTCATACTTTCCAACCCTTGATTGAAAAAAAAAACAGAAACAGGCTGACAGGACGACAATCAAATTGCAAAAACTCATCAAAGCACTCGATAGAGTATTTGAATCCACAAGTAGCTACGAGCAACTTTGTCCTGGCTTGCATGAAAGTCGGAAAATGTCAAAAAGAAAAAGATGGTGGCTTTTTCATACCTGTTCTTTCATTTTTAGTTCGTTGGCTCTTCTGTCCATTGTCCTCCTGCCTGGCTCTTGACCTGTGACTGTCTGAACGCACACATTAGACTTTCGGGCGGGGGATTTGTCCTGAGCCTCTGTGAAAGACCCACCCACCCCCATAAATAACTGCTCTAGAAACACATGAATGCAAAACTAAACCACAGCTTAAAGAGGAGCTCCAACTCAGTGCCATACTAATGTAAACGAAGTAATACTAAGACATGTTCTTATGGATTTGTCTTACCTTGAGATATGTAATTGGATTTCAGGATTAACTTCCTCATTCAATGTAGTGGTGATTCTTTGCCTGGTCAGTACCTGGGTGGGAGACCTCCAGCGAACAATTAAGCTTGCTGCTGGAAGTGGTGTTAAGAGACTCTTAGGATCTTCCAGAGGTCTCTGTCCAATAGCACTAGTTGCCTTAGAGCTGGCTCAAACATTGCTCAAGAGTCTACCTTTCACAGATGCGCAAAGATGAATGATGGGGGTGCACGCTTCAAGGAGCCTTCCAACTGTAGGGACCGATTAGAGACGATCCGTAGCATGTGTTCGTTTCCATATACGCCCCGTGTCTCAACGGTAGGACAGAGTCAAATACTGCCTCGACACGTAACAGCGTTATATTAAACCGCAGGACTTGAGGGCTGTTTTGTTTGAATGTTCAAGGCATTGGTAAGAGCGTAGGTCAAGGGCCATTGGTGCATCTCCTGTAACTGGAGTAAAAATGCTATTCAAAGTGCAGTGACTAAAATCGTCATCCACATGTCTCCGTTGTTGATTGCTTTCTGTCTAAGAACGTTCTGTTTTCATGTCCGAACGGGGAGACTTTATCATTCCAACTTGAAGCCACCCTTAAGTCCTCTGAGGTGTGTGTGTGTGTGTGTGTGTGCACGTATGGCGTAAAAGGTTTCTTAAACGGAGAGCGAACTTGAATAAAGTTGCCTCCGCTGCCGCCGCCGCCTCGCACTCCCTGTTCGATTGTAGCAAGAAGGCAGCGGCCGCGGCGCTCGCTGTAGTCGTGGCCGAGTGGTTAAGGTGACGGACTTGAAATCCGTTGGGGTCTCCCCGCGCAGGTTCAAATCCTGCCGACTACGGCGTCCTTTGCATTTGGTTGCGTGCATGCGTGTAAAAGGACCAGCGCCGTTTCGTTTTCGCTGGGACCTTTAACACTCTAAATCGCCTGGACCCGCAGCCTGTGAAATCGATTCTTCAGCACCCACAAAGGACGCTTTGCCGCTGGACACAGATACCGATGCTTTTCTGCAACGAGCTTTCCAGCTGAATTTTCTCGGCAGCTCCGTACTGAACCTGTTCTCCATTGCAACATAGCGGAGGCTCGTCACGTCTATAGCAAGGCTGTGTAGGACCGCATACGCCACAGTGACTTGTACACAGACCACATGAAAGGCAAGCAAAATACACTTTTAAAATTCCAAAGACTCACAAGGTCAGAGGAACAGCGATGACCTGAACAGATCTGTTACAGAAGTCTAGGCTGACCTTTTTAGAGCTGTAATTGCATTTTTGTTTAATAGAAGATCAAATCTACTCGCATGTACCAGCACCTTACAGTTTATTGATGTTAATTCTGTTTAAGTAATAAGATTGCTAACGATGTTGGACTTTAGCCGGTGTTTTTTAGACCAAATTGCTTACACTTCTGTAAGGAATACACAGTACGTGCCTTTGTCAGTCATTGCTCACCATACCTGTAACTTTCTTATCTAACTCACTTCCTCAAATGGTGAAGGTCCACAAACATAAATGAAAAAAAAACCCTTGTTGTAGATGAGGTGCACAAAAAAGAAGCCCCTGATAGTGTATAACACATTTGTACTATTGCAGAGACACATGTAACATATATATATACTGTATATATATATGAAACAGAAATAGAAACAGAAACAGGAATCGCTTACTCACCTGGAGAATCTCTGTAGGAATATCTAGCATTTATCAATGGAAATAAAAGCTGCTTTAATACAGTGCATGTTTAAACTCAAACCCTCAGCTGCTGTTCTTGTTTGTTTTGGGACAAATTGCAACTGAGCATCGCATGAGCCGTTACGTACCCTTATCTGTTAGGGAATTTCAAGGGAGGAGTTAGGTCAGAATGGGTAGGCTGCAAAACAACAAGTAAAGATTTATTTCAAGATGAAACGTTGTGGCGGTTTTCTTATCTTTTCAGCATGGACTAAACTTTTACGTGTTCCTTATATGCTATATGTGTATATATTAGCACCAATGTTGTTCTTAAAAACTAACATGAAATTGTCAGGGACATTCAGCTATATACAAAGACGAGACAGACAAAGTAATAATTCTGTATTAACGTGGCCTACATATTGACGCAATGATCGAACTAACTGACATGTTCTGATTCAGATCCCCTGCAGTTCATGCCAATTAGAACAATAGCAATGCTGAGTCCTCCCCACCCTACCGAGCACAAATTCAGCTGCTCTCCAGTTCTGTTCTGCATGTTTTTTCATTGCAATTGAGCTCGGAGCTGGAGATGATCTCCATACAGTTCTGTGTTCACTAGCCCGCACTTGCGTGCTAATTTACGGGTTGTGGCAAATGCTTTTCTATAGTTCATATACATGACGGCAACCTGTTACCGAGGAACCTGAGAGGTTTAAAAGCCTCACGAGCCAGGCAGGACGCGAACCTACAATCTTCTGATCCGAAGTCAGACGCGTTATCCATTACGCCACTGGCCCAAAGGACATGCGCTTGCACTCCACCACAGAGAGCTCTACACTGCTACTAGTAGTACACTTCCCCATCTAAATTTTCACAGCAAGAAACTTGTGTTTCCTACTATTTTTATCAGGTTTAAAATATCATCTCCTTAAAACAGAAAAAGTGTTGATGTGTCGTGCTGAAATTCCGATTGATTTTGAATTCAAAGAAAAAAGGTTTTCTTCCAAAACACCATGAAATTGTCACATCTTGCAGACAATAGGTGTATTCTATGTTGAAAAGAGAAGACAGAAAACCATGGAGCCTTTTACAGGTGTGAGGCTTCTTCAGGTGTGAGAAGATCTCACAGTCGAAACGCTGTGTTTCCGTTCTTCTCTTTTCAGCATGCAATAAACCTATTGCTTGTTCCTTTGCAGCCGAGGCATGCTGACGTAGCTACCCAGCTGAACATCTTGCAGACTCTACAGTACTTCTCTCCTGTAGAAGTAAAGCAGGGCTTGCTGGGTGAGCTTTTGCTCCGGTAAATTAGGTCACGTGTCATGTTAAATCACTTCTTCTAAACACAACATTTGCTGGTGCTAGCTTTCCCCATTAAAAAAAGAGACATTTCCCTTACAGTACATGACATATCGTTTTTATTCTATCAATAAGTATAGAAATTAAACAAAAGAAAAAATGGTGTCGCCAAAGAATGGGAGGTGTCAAGGGCATTGAGCTCCTTGGACATGAAAAGTGCCCGATAAATGCCATTTCTCATCATTTCTCTTGGCGTCAGTTCTGCTATTAAATGGGACGGAGGCAACGGGCTCAGAGAGCAGGTTAAGTGCACACCGAACGCAGATGTGTCCAAGTGTCTGTAAAAGCGCGGTGCTCCGCTGGCGCTGTTCCCTAGTGGCTTAAAGTGCCCGCCTAGTAAGCAGGCGATCCTGGGTCTGAATACCAGCGGTGCCTCTCTCCGTGTTTTGTTGTGCCGAATGTATCATTTCAGACAAACATGTACAGCTTGGTTCAGTTTAATGCAAGAATTCATTTCCTTTCTGGAATAACTTGTTTTTGAAGAAATCCATACAGCTTGTGAAAGATGAAATCCATTTCTTGGTTGTCAGTGGAAAAAGATTGCCGGCTGCAAGAAGCGCAAGTGATTGTTTTCTTTGACCATAAACCGGCTGTTAACCGAAAGGTTGGTGGTTCAAGCCCACCCAGGGACGCATGTCTCAGTTTTTCCAATGCAAACATCATCACAGCTAAAGAAGATGGCGCAGAAGGCTCCACAGTCGAAACTTTGTGCTTCTTTTCTTCTCTTTTCAGCATGGAGTAAACCTTTGCTTGATCCTTTGCAGCCTAAGCATGCTGACGCAGCTACCTTTCTCTTAACGCGCCTCAATCATTATTCACCAAAACCATCAGCAGAATGTGTCTCCTTTGTGGTGATGTCACTCCTCTGCTTCACAAATGTCCTTAGTGACGGACCATTTCTTTCTGCCATTTTTCCGGAGCGGTTATTGATTGCTCCATCATTTCCCTCATACTTTCCATCCCTAGATTGAAAAAAAAAACAGAAACAGGCTGACAGGACGACAATCAAATTGCAAAAACTCATCAAAGCACTCGATAGAGTATTTGAATCCACAAGTAGCTACGAGCAACTTTGTCCTGGCTTGCATGAAAGTCGGAAAATGTCAAAAAGAAAAAGATGGTGGCTTTTTCATACCTGTTCTTTCATTTTTAGTTCGTTGGCTCTTCTGTCCATTGTCCTCCTGCCTGGCTCTTGACCTGTGACTGTCTGAACGCACACAGTAAAATTTCATGTGGGGTATTTGTCCTGAGCCTCTGTGAAAGACCCACCCACCCACCCCTATAAATAACTGCTCTAGAAACACATGAATGCAAAACTAAACCACAGCTTAAAGAGGAGCTTGTCATGACCACCAGGCAGTTAAGACCAACTCTTAAGCGATCTAATCAGCACCAGCAGTGGGTGATTATTAACAAACGCCGCCGCACGAGTTAACCCACCTGCACACACTCCACCGTGCGGTACGCAGTGCTATTTTTACCATCTTTACCTGCTTCCCGCTGCTTGGTATTGAGTCTACTCTTTGAGAGCTCTACCTGGCGTTTTTCCATTACCTCGTTTATTCTGGATATTGGACTCCCCTTCTGCCTTTTCGACTTTGGACCTCGCCTCTCACCTCGGACTGTTTGCCACCAGTGTTCTCCCTGGATTACGACTTACCTTACGCCTCTTGACCACGAAACAAAGCAAAGCAGAGCAAAACAAAACGAACAGACGAAAACCCTCACGTCCCGCACTTGCATACTGTATAACGCCGTTACGTGCCCAAGCGGTATTGTATGTCATCCTAGCACTGCACCCCGGGTCGTACGGTATATGGGAACGAGCACACGCCACGAATCGTCTCGAATCACTCCCTACAGCTGTAAGGTGCCTTGAAGCATGCACCCCCAACATTCTTCTTTGCGCATCTGTGAAAGGTAAACTCTTGAGCAAACTCTGAACCAGCTCTAAGGAAACTAATCCGATTAGACGTTACTTTGACTCATCCTTTAAGGGACCCTTGTTAATTGGAGAAATCAATGATTTCGAATGAATTCTGTATGCGTTAAAAGACAGCTATACACAGAAAACATGCAGGACACTGCTCATGATGTTTCCCGAGCCGAAACACAGTGCGTTTTTCCAAGCCATTTGACAAAGCCCGCCCACTGAAAACTGCAGAAGATCGTGTAAAGGCGTTCAACTTTGTAACTACTGCACGCACAGGAAGCAGAATAAATTCCTCTTTTGAAACTGTCAAAGGTTTGCTGCAGGACATCGCACAATCTCTTTTGAACGGGGACAAACGATTTCTTATGGGGCGCAGTAAGTACAGACGTTTATAAAGCTCCACTCATGCCGACGATGCAGCATGAAGAAGCGCAACCTAACGTTTGACAGACAAAAGCCGGGCGCCGCTACGAGCAATATGAAATCAAACTGACAGCACACGGCGTTTCGCGCTGACTCAAAAGTGATCCCGACAGACGCTGTTCTCTGCATAACGCTGAAAGAGCTAAAGAGCGTTTCTGTTGAAACGTAACAAGCTCGTTTCTTTCTATCATGATGTCACCATGACAAAATCTGTCTTTAAACACCTTGCTCAGTCTCTGACGAGACTGTCAAAAATTGCTTTCGCCGATTGTATTGCAAACCGGCGGAAGGGGGGTATTGGGAAAAGTTTTCAACTAGTAATAATCGCGCCTCGGCTAAACCTCACAGGCTACGATACTGCCACTGCGCAAAGCTGACGGTTGCCAGGCAACCGCGGGGATCCTATGGAAATCGTTATCAATCGTCTCATGGCATGTCGTTGCTGTAACGCTTCATATTTGTCGTCTTCTTCTTCTAGCTTGAGGTTTTGAAGAATTTCATGACAGACAAGGGCTCCGTCGGAAACAAAGGGCGTTGTGAGAAAACCGTTGCTTATTTTCAGCAGCAGAAATACAACCCTTTAAATACAAGATGACAGAACAATGACGAAGGGCATGCCGGGAGGAACTCATGCACTACAGAGGAAAGGGGGCGGGCACGTACAGTTCACATTCAAGCCACAAGTACTCTTCTCGGATGTTGCATAAACAAATCCTAACGTCCTGAAAGCATTGCAGCATGTTTGTGTCCCACTTCCCGTGGTTGCAGGACGACTGACACGAACGGACAAACACAATCTGTGGCGTTTAGCGTGACATAGTCTTGCAGGCATCGTGCTGTCTCACTGCAATACTATACCACTGGAGGAACAGCCCGGGTTCGATGAGCCTTGGAATGTGACTAGGAAAGTGAAGCCTTTTGAAAGAGGTAAAACACTGCTCAAAGGAACTGAGGGAGAATCTTACAGGGGATTCTGAGCGGTGTCTAAATAAATAAATTCTTCAGCGTCCGCGGATGGCATTTTGCAGCTGGAAACAGATGTCGACGCTTTTTGAACAGAGCACCAAAAAAGCGTCTTTTTTGACGGTACAGGTATTGAGCATTGGTGGTTCAGTGGAAGAATTCCTGCCTGCCAAGTAGGAGGCTCGGGTTTGATTCCTGGCCAATGCAGTGGCTTTTGCATGCTCACCACTATACCACCAACACACGCCCACAGGATCCCAGCAGGACACCACCAGAGAATGCTCACGATTTCGGAAGCTGTCTCCGGGACGTGCTGATTCCACACATCCTGAATAAATCATGATATTGTTAGTTGCTGTAGCTAGACGTTCAAATGAGTTTCATGGCCAGATGGACTGTTTCCTCCAGCGGTATAGTATTGCAGTGAGACAGCACGATGCCTGCAAGACTATGTCACGCTAAACGCCACAGATTGTGTTTGTCCAAATTTGAACTTTCACAAAAGCATGCTAGCAGACAAATGCGCCTCAGAGGACTTAAGGCTGGCTTCAAGTTGGAATGATAAAGTCTCCCCGTCCGGTTAGGAAAAGGGAACTTTGTTAGACAGAAAGAAGGAAGTAACAATAACGGAGAATTGTGTGCAAGGATTTTAGAAGCTGCGCAGCCCTGCAGTTTCAATAGCCCTTTTATTCGTGTTAGATGCTGGAATTGCCTTTTTTTGACGCTCTTACGAATGCGATGTCAACGAAAACAGAACAAAGCACAAAAAAACCCTCAAGTCCTGCAGTTGGATAGAATGCCGTTACACGTCCAAGCCGTATTTGACTTCATCCTACCATTGCAACATGGGGCGTATATGGAAACGAACACACGCTACGACTTGTCTCTAATAAGTCCCTACAGTTGTAAGGCGCCTGGAAGCATGCACCCCCATCATTAATCTTTGCGCATCTGTGCAAGGTAAACTCTGGAGCAGTCTTTGAAACGGCTCAAAGGAAACACGTGATTGATTCCATGTGCATCTGGGGTTCATTTCTTATTTACATTTAATTCAAGGGAAAGGCTTGGGTCAGTTTCAGATGGCCTCCAACAGCGAGATTCAAGCGCCCCACCTTCAGCCCAATCTGCGCCACCAGAACGCCAACGGCTCCTCTGCTCTCCGGGGTGCGGTTGTGACCCCGTAACCTAAAGTGTTGGTGGCAGACAAATGGAGACTAACAGGTGACGTCCTAGGACATGACTACATTGTGACACTCGGTGGGGATGGTGACCATTGCTTGGAAAAGAGTGCGAGGCCCCTTTAGAAAAACATTTTGTTAACAGGCATTCTGCCTCAGCCTAAACACCTATAGCTTGAAAAGCGCATGCTATTAGACAGGCACCTCTGCAAGACCTTAAGAGTCTCTTAAACTAGTGATAGTAAGGTGATCCCAATGGGCGATGTTCGGCTTTCAAATCATCTCTCCTTGGAAGCGCCGAGATGCAGCTGTTTAAGGCTTAGAAGCAGCTGACTGTTTCACTACCTAGCTGATCACTGTCAGTCAGGGAGCTCAGAGGTGAAAAGCCTGTCTGAGAGACAATTCGCCGTCGATGAGTTCAATATGTTCCGTACCAGCTCGGCGCACCTGAGATCATCTTGGTAGCCGTGTAGCTCAGATGAGTGAGAGCGTGTGTGTGTGTACCACCGTGATTGGATGCCGGTCCTTCTCAGGTCACAGTAAACCTTCTGCTGCCTAACTTTCCTAATTTTGGGGATCCCTTTCAAAAAGCAAAGGAAAAAAAAAACTGGCTCTTCATCAGCGTGATCGACCCCACCCAGTGTGCCCCAGTGGCCTAATGGATAAGGCACTGGCCTCCTAAGCCAGGGATTGTGGGTTCGAGTCCCATCTGGGGTGCTCCTGTCCCCTTTTGAGAGTACAAATGTCCTTGCAATTTGCGGAGCTGCAACCCCACCTTACTCAGTGAGCGTCTGTGCTTTTCTCTCACATACAGTTGGGAGAAAAACTTTTGTAAACAGCCCTTCGGAATGATGTGGATTTCTGCATGAATGGCTCCTAACATGTGATCTTATCTTTATCTAAGTCATAATAATCAATAAAGAGAGTCGAGACGATTCGTGGCGTGTGCTCGTTCCCATATACCGTACGCCCCGGGGTACAGTGCTAGGATGACGTACAATACCGCTTGGGCACGTAATGGCGTTATATGCAGGGTTTTTGTTTGTTCGTTTTGTTTTGCTCTGCTTTGCTTTGTTTTGCTTTCCATCGCGTTGGTAAGAGCGTAAATAAAAAGGCGATTCCTGCGTCTACCACTAATGTAAGAGCTATTTCAAGTGCAACGTGGTGCGGCTTTTCAAATGCTTGTGGGCATTTCTCTGTTGTTGATTCTTTTTTTGTGTGTAACAAAGTGGCATTTTCATGTCCGGACTGGGAGACTTTATCATTCCGACATGAAGCCACCCTTAAGTCCTCTGAGGCGTGTCTGTCTGCAAGGCTTGTATTTTGGAAATGTTTTTTTGAAACGGAGAACGACTTTGAAATAGGCTCCCGCCGGCGCCTCGAGATCCAGGTAAGATTGTAGCAAGAACGCAGCGGGGGTGGGGCTTGCTGTAGTCGTGGCCGAGTGGTTAAGGTGATGGACTAGAAATCCATTGGGGTCTCCCCACGCAGGTTCGAATCCTGCCGACTACGTTGTCCGCCTCCAGTTGGTGTGTTTCGGTGCAAGCGAAGAAGCGCGCCTTTTTGCTGTTCCTGGTGGTTTTAAAACGCCCAATCGCTTGTACCCGCTGCCTTGGAAATAAGTTCTTCAGCGTCCGCGAATGGCATTTTGCAGCTGGAAGCAGATGTCAACGCGTTTTGCACAGAGCACCAAAAAAGCGTCTTTTTTGAAGGCCCAAGCACTGAGCATTGGTGGTTCAGTAGTAAAATTCTTGCCTGCCACGCGGGAGGCTTGGGTTCGATTCCCGGCCAATTTAGTGGCTTTTGCAGCGAGCGGCTCCATCACTTGCATCCCCTTGCAACTCGCAACTGAAAACCCACTGAAGCTAAGCAGGTGTGAGCCAGGTCAGTACCCGGATGAGGGTGAGCTACAGGGAAAAACAAAGCTTCCAGCTGGAAGCGGTGTTAATGGTGCCGGCGGGGGGGGCGCTCACCCTGAGGTCTGTGCAGGTCCCAATGCCCCAGTATAGTGACGGAGATGCTGTGTTGTAAAAGGGCGCTGTCTTTTGGATGAGATGTAAAACCGAGGTCACAGCGCTCTGTGGTCATTCAAAATGACCACCAAAACCTTTGACAAAAGATCTTGGTAATTGATGGTCTTCAATAATGCTTCTCCTTTAGGTACATTTTAAATCAGCTGAAAAATGCTGTGAAATGGGGGGGCACTTCAGGCCAGTGTAGGATTTGGGTTACAAGAACTATGAAACTGCACGAGAAAGCCCGTACACTGAATTACACGGCTTTCTATTCAAAGGAGGACAAAAGAAATTCCCTGAGTTCGATTTTTTGCAGCACAGAGAGGAGCACTGTCGTGAGGCTGGTTAGCTCAGTTGGTTATAGCGTGGTGCTAATAACGCCAAGGTCACGGGTTCGAGCCCTGTACGGGACAGGTCCTTTTCTCCTCTCTTACCAAAGCTGTTAGGTTCCGTTCCGTGGTGAGAGGGGTTGTCATGCAACGCTGCCACATAGTGCCGACAGACAAGAGTGTTGCGGGAGAAGAGAAAAGTGTTTGAAGATTTAAAGAGTGTCTAAGGTGGAGCTAAAATCAAGTGTCACAAATGCAAGTGGTTGGATTTCCAATGTTTAATATGGTAAAAATAAGCGGAAGTTATCTGCCGGTCCGGCACAGTCTGCCATGCTTTTGTCATATACTGTAAAGTGGTGTCGAACTGGGTGTCGAACTGGAGCCTCACCATTTGCATATGTGAGGCTCCAGTTATACATCGAGTGTCACATTAAATGACAAAAATGAAGAGAGTTAAAGCAGCTGGAGAGGTATTCTTACAACTTTTGAGCTGAAACAGTTTTGGAAAATGTTTCCTTCACACTGCACTGTACAACATAGGCAGCCAAGAGTCTCCAAAACAAAACAGAATTGACAGATAGGAGAAAATTCCCACTCGTCCTGAATTTCCCAAAATCCAGCACTGAGCGTAAACAAAGTGTCTAAGTAGCGTGGGAATGCTAACCCTAACCCTAGCTGGAGTTTGAGCAATCCAGCACTGAGCGTAAAAAGATGAGTCAAAGTAACGTCTAATCGGATTAGTTTCCTTAGAGCTGGTTCAGAGTTTGCTCAAGAGTTTACCTTTCACAGATGCGCAAAGAAGAATGTTGGGGGTGCACGCTTCAAGGCGCCTTACAGCTGTAGGGAGTGATTCGAGACGATTCGTGGCGTGTGCTCGTTCCCATATACCGTACACCCCGGGGTGCAGTGCGTAACGGCGTTATATGCAGGGTTTTCGTTTGTTCGTTTTGTTTTGCTCTGCTTTGCTTTGTTTTGCTTTCCATCGCGTTGGTAAGAGCGTAAATAAAAAGGCGATTCCTGCGTCTACCACTAATGTAAGAGCTATTTCATGTGCGACGTGGTGTGGCTTTTCAAATGCTTGTGGGCATTTCTCTGTTGTTGATTCTTTTTTTGTGTGTAACAAAGTGGCATTTTCATGTCCGGACGGGGAGACTTTATCATTCCGACATGAAGCCACCCTTAAGTCCTCTGAGGCGTGTCTGTCTGCAAGGCTTGTACAGATGCAGCCATTAAAAAGGGGTGGGGTATTTCGCGGCATACCCCGGTGGGCGTGTAGCGGTAACACGCGGTTTCACACGGTTAATCGCGTCATTTGACGTCATGCCGGAAACTATCCGGTGTCACCTTGTAAAACCGCCAGGGGGAGCTTAACCTCTCACGTACAGCATTTGAGCTTTTAATTTTGAACTGTGTATTACAGCATGTAATCATCAGTCATTAAAATGTTGGTATATTTTATGAAAGCAAGATTGCTAAGTTGGACAAAAGTACACAACCTACCTTTATCAGAAATATTTATGCATCAAAGCCTTTACCGAAGATATTACTAATAGTATTAATAATGAATGACTTTGGACAAGCTGTATTCTCAAAGTATAGTTTCTTTAGCACATTTGTACAGGCACTTGGAATCTGTCCAAGCCATACTTTGTCAGGCATTTTGTTTTACTTCAACGGGCATAAAAACTCCCTTGCTTTTAACAGGGCGTTTCATAATTTCTAACCACGAAAATTATTTAAAATGCGACACTTCTCATTCAACTAGAGCTCAAAATATCACAAGGATCCTCAAGAGCACAGCAAAGACTGTATTAAAAGATACTTGTATGAGATACATGAGAATCCAGGCTTTTTTATCAACGCTTTCTTTTCCGTATACCAGATTTTATGGAACCACTTCAGAAGGGTGTCAGCCAGTCAGATTCCAGGAATCGGTACTTTAAAGGAAAAATACACACTGGTATTCCATTTCTCCCTAACGATTTTAAGCATCGAAGTATTTAACTAGCATGTGAAATAGCATGTGAAAAAGTGGTAGTTTTAAGCTTTTCTGCTAATATAATATGGAATCGCGTATCTAAAGAATTTAATAATGAAATGATTATATTCGTGTACTGTGACAGGGCTGTGTAGGGCTGTTTCGCCTCTCTCTTCATTTGATTTCCCTTGTAGCCTACTGGTCTACGTGCCCGATTATCAACTCACGGATTGTGTGTTCAAATCCAGCTGGTGCTGGACTTTTCTTTTAACAAACATTTCTTCGAAAAAATAGAATAGCAATATTATGGACAATCAATTGACTTTTATATTTCAAAATATCACAACATGATCGATTCTAAGTCATTTTTGATGACAATGAATAGTCACCTTCTTCCTTTCTGACAACGGTCCCTGCTTCTGCTTCCTGCTTCTATTGTGTGTGTGTGTAATAGAGTAAATGTTTATAGAGAAATGGAGGCTGGACAGTATGCGTTACAATATAAACATTTATATTGATTTAAATCGTGTTTTGATTTAAATCGCAAACGCGTGTTTAATTATATGTTTTTTTTAATCATAATCAGGCTAATGCAACATAAATTGATACAGTATCTTTGTCTTCTAAGTATCTTAATAAACTTTCAGCATAGCTTTCTACCCGTTTAGATGTATATTTCTTGGGATTTTGGGATCAAACGTGGAAGGATTAGATTGTAATCGTTTTTATTTTTCAAATTCGTTTTAGAAAAGTGTAATCTATACCTGCCCAGACTGTACGCCTTCCTAAACCCCGCCTTTCACTCCTGTCCTGCTCTTCCCCACGCACCCCAGCCGGGCGCTCTTCGGCCTCTGCCCGGGACGAATGTATATTTTGATATTTACACCCGGCGCGGCACCGAGGGATTTATAACTGCATTTATAACTTCGTTTTTAAAATTAGTCAAGCAATATGAAGCATCACCTTTTACTTTTAAGTCCCTTAAACACATTGAGCACAGCTTTCTCACCACTTAAGATTACTTTTTGATACCATCCTTACACAAAGCAGAAACTTTCCGATGACATACAGTACACGTGGAAAGATTACAGATTTTAATCGTCTTTAATTTTGTTACGTTATACGTTTTAGGAACGTTTCATCTAAACAAACACCACAAAACTATTCTCGATTGTATTTCTGAATGTTATGTTACACCTACAGTAGTTCACTGCTTTAAATACATCGAATTAAGAAAGTTAGGTGTAGCACTTTAGATCTTTTTTTCTGAACCAGGGAAAATCTGATCATGTTTCTCTATAACAATAATAAAAAACTTTATTTTACATATCACCTTTAAAAGTGGCATCTCAAAGCAATACAGTAGATGGAAAAACAGTTAAAGGTTAAACATTAGAGGCTTGCCACACCCGGACTGTTAAACCAATGCATTAGCACGTCAAAGCCCATTAAGGACCCGGGCGCAATAGTTGCTTTGTCCCTTGATTTACTGATCTGCATTAATTATGGAAATTGAGTTCCTGCTCTTTGCAGACGACCTGGTCCCGCTGTCGCCCACAGAACAGAGGCTGCGCCAGAACCTGGCACTGCTGGAGCAGCACTGTCAGACCTGGGCGCCAACAGTCAATCTGGACAAGACCAGAGTTATGGTTTTCCAGAAAAAAAGCCAGACCTCCGGGAAACAGGTTCAAATTCACACTTAACAACACATTAACACCTAACAACGGGAGCAGGGACGAATAAGGTCAGTACCCACTATTGTTAAACATACAGAAAAGAATATTAAAGTATTGAATATTAGCCATACAGAACATTAAAGTGCCCCTTTTCCATTCAGCGGGTGCCTGAGCCGCTGTGTCCTATCTTCTGACAGTCGCCGTTGTGAATGTCTGTAGAGTGTATCTTATTTTTAGTACTATATTTTTGTATTATATTCCCTATTAATCAAACTCTAAGAGTATGTATCGGCTTGTCCCCTCCTCCCGCCCCTCTCTGTGTACAGTAGAGCCTCCTGTCCAGCCAGCACATGTCCTCAGACATTCAAAACCGCGACATATCATAAAACGTTACATATAGTTAAATTATTAGTTGTTTTTCAGGAAGTTAAAAAAAAACACTTGAATTACTTATCCAGTCTCTCGAAATAAAGTTATTTTCAAGCAATGCAACAAACGTCGGGCAATGTGCTTTTTTTAATCCAACATTGACAGCCACATCTCAAATCTTGTCAGTCAGCTCTTTTTTCTCTATTTGAATTGTGGCTTACACATCGCACGACTTTAAAAGCTAGAAAGACAGGTTTCGATTCACATTAGCTGGCGAGCCTTGTTAACAAAAAAACTAATAATAATGTAACATGCCACTGTTTGTTCATGAACAAAGTTATACTGAGATTTCGTTAGATGCGCAATAAAAAAAAAATTGAATCCCCGGCGGAACACATTCCACAAGAATCAGCGCTTTTACAGTATATATCACCTTTAAAGGTGGCTTCTCAAAACGCTTTACAGCCAGAGGGCGCTCCTTCTCTGTCCTGTCCCTAGTTTCCGGTCTGCTGTCCTTCCGGTCCCTCTCTTTCCCTTGGGCTATATATTTCCGGGTCTTGCACTCTGTCCTGGCTCAGCATTGACGTTTGGATGTCCTGAGACCCGCCTAGCACCAGGGTGCCCCACGTCCGCTCCCTGAGGGCATAGGTTTCTATACGGCATTCCTGAACTCTTTGCACTAATGAGCCCGGGCCTTTTTCCCGTCTCGCCGCTACGCATATGGGTCTTTTTCCGCTCTCCTGCTCCCCACGGTTAGTCCCTTTGGACGTCCGTGACAGGCACCCCGGGAGTGCTGTCCTTTTGCAGCCACCTGGACAGACCACTCAGACACATCTGCATTCGGTGTGTGCTCCGCCTGCTCGCTGAGCAAGTTGCCACCTTTACATACAATAGCAACATCGACACCAAGAGAAAGGGTGACAAATGGCTTTTATCTGGAACTTTTCATGTCCAAGGAGCTCAATGTGCTTTCTGTGTACAACAGGGCCACTGAACTCCACACTGGCCACTGAACCACAGCAGTGGCTTGCTGGCTTGACATCTCCCAAGGAAAATGTTGAAATCGCATGTGGAACAGGAAAATGACCCTCGAGTACGAGGGAAAAAAAAGAAAAAGATCATCTGGAGCGTGCCGGACAGCCCAGTTCCCTCGACGAGGTGGCCGAGTGGTTAAGGCGATGGATTGCTAATCTGTTGTGTTCTGCACGCATGGGTTCAAATCCCATCCTTGTCACGCTCCATCTCTGACACGTGTGCCCGTTTGGCGTTGGCCCTCCTGTTGTTTGCTCCGGTTCTAGAGCCGGACATTTTCTAGCGGTGGCTGAACATGGTATAGTAGGCTAACGTCAGTATCGAGCAGTGACAGTAACAGTATTTACGTGCCGCTGCTGTCAAGTGGCTCTGGGTTGAGATTGCGTTTTCACTTACTTGCAACGCAAACGGAGAAAGCGAGTTTTGACAGTCTCTCGAGAGACTGCGCTAGGTGTTTAGGGATAGACTTTGTCAGTTCCCCCTGGGATGATGGCCTCTCAAATAGTTTGTGATTCCTCTAGACGTTTATACAGTAGAAGCCTGCTTCGTGGCTTAAATCCAAGCTAAGGAAACGAGTTAGAGGTCTGATGCAGAACTGCGAATTCAATGAAGGGGAACACTACAGTACATTCCACTGTATGTGTGAGGAAAGCTGCCCCCTTCTGTTCCTTGTCGACCGAACAGAGGACTGTAAAGGATACCGCCAAGAAACTTTAGGATGCTGGTTGGAATCCAGCTCCAAAGAAGCCCCTTTGGGTGTTATGTCATCAAAAAGTAAGAACAGAGAATCTTCCTTTGATCAAAAGCGCAACAGAACTGTTTTCCGTGGAGCAGGTTTCAGACCCGTAGACCTGTTTTATTTGTAGGGCAGGGCGCATTATGATGGGGGTGCACCCTTCAATGAGCCTTACGACTCTAGGGAGTGATTGAGACGATTCGTAGCGTGTGCTCATTTCCCTCTATTCCCCGTGTTGCAGTGGTAGGATGACGTAAATTCCTGCTCCGACACGCAATGGCATTATAATCAAGTGCAGGAGCTGAGGGCTTTAGTTTTGTTTCGTTTTCCATGGCGTTCGGAAGCGCGCAAATCAAAGGCAATTCCTGCGTCTAACACGAATGTAAATGCTTTTGAAAGTGCAGTGTGGTGCAGCTTGTAAAATCCTTGTCCACATTTGTGGTTTGTTGATGTTTTTTCTGTCTGCCAAAGTTGCATTTTGACATCCGGCCGAGTAGTCTTTATCATTTGAACGTGAAGCCAGCCTTAAACCCCCTGAGGTGTGTCTGTCTGCCGGCAATTATTTTGTGAAAGGTGTTTTTTTTTAACGGAGAGCGACTTTGAAAAAGTTTCCGCAGCCACCTCGCACTCCGTGTTAGATTATAGGAGGAATGCGGCGGTAGCAAGCTTGCTGTAATCGTGGTTGAGTGGTTAAGGCGATGGGCTCGAAATCGGTTGGGGACTCCCTGCGCAGGTTCGAATCCTGCTGACTATGTGCTTCCATGGCAAAGGCATAGTGCTGATTCTTGTTTTCTGGTACTATAAAAATGCTAAATTGCTTGGCCCTACTGCCATGGAAATGAAGTTATCCATTGCGCCACTGGCCCTGTGTGACACTGTAGGACTGTAACCCAGTGAGCTTAGCACTGCAACTAGTGAAACATTACCCCCGGTCCATTCTTTTTCCAAAAGTGAGATATATATAATCCAGGATTGGTGTGGGCCTTAATTGCACCCGGGGTCCTGAGATTAGCTACGCCTTGATCGTGCACGGATTGGCGTGGCGTGGATTTTTGTCTTAAAGGAAACAGAAGTAGGAGATATATATATGTATGTATGTTTTTGGTGTTTTCCTTGTTTGTGAAATACATATACACACGCACGACACTAACATAAACACACCTCATAATAAAAGAGCAAAGCATTAAGTAGCAGGATTTAAAGGACGTTGAGACCCGAGAATCGCCCTGATTGAGCTCAGTGTGTAAGTCCACCGTGGAGCAAAAGCAGCGATGCTGGCATTCTGGGCATAGTGAATTACTGATCAAGAAAGGGGGTTTTCGAGGTCTCGTTCCTTACCTGTGAACAGTGTGGTGTAAGTCCTCTCTAAAGTCTCTGAGAGGCATTTAGATCTGGAGGTAACAGACGCCCTTGGCTGAATGAGTGCAGGAATGCACAGGTTTTTCAAGTGAAAGCATCCCCTTACTGTATGAGCTGTTACCTCACACATGACAAAAGTAAAAGAGACCGAACATGTGTACTAACTGATGGTTTGAGAAAGTGGTGGAAGGGTCCGTTTATATATCGGAAAAGTGTAAGTTGAAGGAAAAGAAGGAGAAAAATATGGGAAAAGCTGAGTTTGTCCGAGGGAGTCTGGGGCGAAGACGCCTGTAAAATAAGCATATGCGTATTGATTGGCAAAAGCACAAGCATGTAGCTCCCACCCTGGTGCACGGCCGGCACCAGTGGTGGCAGATACATGAGAAAAAAAAGAAATTGGGATGTGACTTCTTAAGTGTGTTTACGGGGAAAACAAAAACCCGGAAGAAAAGATACTTTACTCGCTACGAAAGAGTATAAACAAAAGCAAAAAGAGGCAGTGCAGGAGAATCAGAAACTAAAAGAAGAATTAGTTCCTGGTCGCACTGCACTAGTTAATGTGTTATATCCTGCTCTCCCATAGGGGAACAGACAGGCAGGAAATGAAAATAATTGGGATCAATTCCCACAGTGACCATATGGAGACGGGGGGTCTGGGTGGGATGACACCTGGTACGAGTGTGATAGAGACAGAACAGGAACTCCCTTCTTAAACAGAGGGTGCCTGCAGACCTGTACTCTCACCCTAAGTGGGAGAGGGCCTGATGTAGCGGGGGCTGGCGCTGTTGATGACAGCGTCACTCTAAGTGTCTCGCACCCCATCGAGGGGGTCCGTACTCGCACCTCCCTTCCCTGATTCCCCCATACGATCAAATCCAAAACCGGAAGATATTGACCGGTGGGCTAAAGTACCGCACCCAAAATTAGGAATGCAGCGAACCTGGAGTGCGCTTCAGGAATTAAAAGGATTCATGTAGAAGTAAAACAAGAATACAGCACATTGTAGTACGAAGAGAAAAATATATTCTCGATGTGTATGTGTGTTTTATGAATTTGTGTGCCGGCATGTATGTGTGTAACTGTGAGTTTTTGTATACTAAATGACGGTGTGAGTGTGTTTAGCCAGTGGGACTGGCTAGAGACGTAACTAAAGAGACTTGATGAAAATCAACTTAAGGAGATTGGAAAATATAAGAGCGTCTGAAACGTATAAGTACAGTACAGGTGGACGTAAAAGTAGTTAGATAAACAGTGTTTGTATTTTTATAAAATTAGTTGCAATAGTGGAAACAATTTGGGTTTATTCGAATGTCTCAGACATGCTGAAACGCTGTAGGTTTAGAATCGAGACTGGGGAGAATAACTTCTTGTGAGAAGATCTGTTTACCTAACGATTAGATCCTGTAAATCCCTTGTAGCCTACCTAAGTCTGTCCCAGTCCAGTGGATTAAAATGTACTGTTAATGGAGTGTTGGTTTCTCTGTTAGGGGATACTGGAGCACTACTGTCATGCTTGTTTCACTCCTCTGTTCAACAGTGTGCTATAGAGTAATGTATATAGGGAGACGGCAGGAGGCCACAGGAGTATTGGGGCACCAAGTTTTACTTGCCGAGTACCAGATTTTAATGGGTGGTTTTATCCCAGATCTATTGGGTTGGAATATTATGCATTACAAAGAATGACTATCCAGAACAGGGTATCACGTGGCTTCAACTGACTGTGATCACTCAGTATGTTGATGGTATTCTGAATGCTTCCCCTGACGAGGAAACCCACAAGTCTGAGTTGCTTCAGCTTTAGAGTGTCTAATATTAAGCAGTTATGATAAGGCCCTTTTGTGTCGAGCATTGTGTGATTTTAACAGGGCCAGGGTGCAATATTTTTACGGGGTGAGCACAACTTTTAACAGATCTGCTTAAGGGGGGAGTGCAGAACAAGGACAAGATTGCCTTGGTACCAGCAGCAAAAGCCGCCTGTAATAATTTGAAACAAGCTCTCTTACAGGTGCTGAGACTGGGGTTTCCTCAGATGGATCAACCATTCTTTGTATGTAAGTGTGGACAAAGGGTTCTGGGCAGCTGTGCTGACGCAGGAGCATGGAGGTAGGCACTATTATACCATTCGATACTGTAGCCAAAGGGTGGGGGACGGTGAAAATTGAAGAAAATGTAATACTGTTTACTGATGGGTCCTCTCTGATGCATGAGGGAGAACAGAGAACAGGCTGAGCCGTTACAACAGAATTCGAGGTGCTAACAATCGGAAAATGCCCCTCCACTGCCTCAGCACAGCAAGCCAGTTAAGAGCACTGATGGAAGATTGTAAAAAGAAAGATGTTAAAAGGTTACTGTATATGTATATAATGTATGTATTTGTTGCATGTAGGCCACAATTCTGGATGGCTATGGAGAAATAAGATTCTCTCACAACGGCAGGGACTCCAGTTAAGAATACTGGGCTTGTCTCTGAACTGATTTGTAGTTTTACAGCTGCCGACGGAAGCAGCTTGAGTAAGGTGTCAATAACACAATAAATAAAGAATTCCAGTAACTCAAGGTAACAACCATGCAGATGCAGATGCCAGACGAGCGGCACTGGGAGGGCGGGAGTCTGAGACCCCTGTGAAACCTCTATTGGGGAAAGGGGAGAATTCAGGTTGAGGCCTTTAATAGATGTTTAATAGTGGTTAGAACAAATGTGTAAAGAATGTGGGGTTGTATGATGATGTGATGTGGGCTGGCACATACCCAAGTGTATGATAAAGATGATCCCGTGGTACGGACTGCCCTGCCCCTTGGATACTGATCTAGGGGCAGACTACACTGGGAAGGTGTGCCAGGCTGTAATTGCCTCACTAGGGGTAAGTTGGAAGTCACATTGCCCCAATCACCCACAGTCTGAAAGACCAACTAAGGAAATATCAACTGAAGGGACACCGTGGGTAGATGCTCTACCTGCAGTCCTGTGCGGTTTGCGGGCTGGAGCAAATGGAACTGTGAGACTGAGCCCATTTGAGATCATCACGGGCAGCCAAAGAAACTCCCTGGAGGCCAAGTTTGGCTAACGCACTGATGAATTAACTAACTCTCTATTAAAGTAGTGTAGGTTTGTTAACTGAAGCGGTGCACAGGGCTTGTGAACAGGTGCCGGACGCTTGGGGACCTCCAGCAGAGGGGAGACACGACCGGATACCTGGCGAGTGGGTGTAGGTGAAGAAGAGATACCCTGCCAGACGTTGCAATCCTGCTGGGAGGGACCATATCAAGTGCCACTAACTACTGATTGTGCCATCTGAGTGACAGGATGAGATCGCTGGATCCGCGCATCGCACTTTCACCGACCCACGGCACCAGAGACTGAGTGAACAGAAAGAAGGATGTTGTTACCGTTTCTGTGTCTGATGCTTCCTAAGACCAACAGTGTGCTTGTTAGGCCTGAGGAGCATTACTGGGGATATGGTATCAATACATTCCAGGTGTTGGCATATCTATTCAGCCAAAAAATTATAATCGGAGTTGGGTCAATATTGCTGTTCCAAGATCCTGACGATAGATCTCCACATGGCTGAGGTCTGCGTTTGGGTCCTGGGGTAGGACTTTATGTATTTGTAGGATTAGGATTGTTTTATGTGTAAAATTGTAACTATCACTTGTACAAAAACATCAATAACACCTTGTTGTAACAGTGGAACGCACAATGTCATGGTAATGCATGCCTGTACATCTAAAAAGGAAAGATCTGCCCTGACATTGTATTTGTATTTGTAAAAATAGACAGTCCTGATGTATGCCATATTTTATAAGGGGGGAATGAAGTAAGAGACAAGATGTTAAAAGGGTTAATAACTTAAGTCAGTTCTGCCTGAAAATTAGACTTCTAAGCAACAGGGGTTTATGGCAGGAAAGGGGGTTAACTGATAAGGATTCCGGATGCGAGCAAGGAACCCTCTGGGGGCATAATCTTAAACTGACCATTTAGCAAGGGCCTCTTAACTGGCCAAATACCATGACCCCCCCCCCCCTTACAATAACATCGAATGACGTCTGAAGCAGCAAGCAAGGACTATATAACCTAAAAGTTTGTACCGGCACATCGAACAATACTTCGGTTTTGTTGTTTCTTGCGGGAAACAAGACTTTGGCTTTATTGTTCTTTGCATGCAATAAACTCATCTGTTTTACTTCATCTCGGGATCAAGAACCTTATTCCTTCTGTTACAACAGGGCTTTCTCACGCAGTTTCATGGTTCTTGTAACCCAAATCCTACACTGGCCTGAAGTGCCCCCCCATTTCACAGCATTTTTCAGCTGATTTAAAATGTACCTAAAGGAGAAGCATTATTGAAGACCATCAATTACCAAGAGCTTTTGTCAAAGGTTTTGGTGGTCATTTTTAATTTTTAATGACCACAGAGCGCTGTGACCTCGGTTTTACATCTCATCCAAAAGACAGCGCCCTTTTACAACACAGCGTCTCCGTCACTATGCTGGGGAATTGGGACCCGCACAGACCTCAGGATGAGCGCCCCCCCGCCGGCACCATTAACACCGCTTCCAGCTGGAAGCTTTGTTTTTCCCTGTAGCTCACCCTCATCCGGGTACTGACCTGGCTCACACCTGCTTAGCTTCAGTGGGTTTTCAGTTGCGAGTTGCAAGGGGATGCAAGTGATGGAGCCGCTCGCTGCAAAAGCCACTGCAGTGGCCGGGAATCGAACCCGAGCCTCCCGCGTGGCAGGCGAGAATTCTACCACTGAACCACCAATGCTCAGTGCCTGGGCCTTCAAAAAAGACGCTTTTTTGGTGCTCTGTGCAAAAAGCGTCGACATCTGCTTCCAGCTGCAAAATGCCATTCGCGGACGCTGAAGAATTTATTTCCAAGGCAGTGGGTACAAGCTATTTGGTGTTTTAAAACCACCAGCAAAGAGGCGCGCTTCTTTGCTTGCGCCGGAACACAACGACAGGAGGTGGACAACGTAGTTGGCAGGATTCGGAGCTACGCGGGAAGAACCCAATGGATTTCTAGTTCATCGCCTTAACCACTCGGCCACGACTACAGAAAGCCCCACCGCCGCTGCGTTCTTGCTACAATCTTACCTGGATCGCGGGGCGCCGGCGGAAGCCTATTTCAAAGTCATTCTCCGTTTCAAAAAAACATTTCCAAAATACAAGCCTTGCAGACAGACACGCCTCAGAGGACTTAAAGGTGGCTTCATATCGGAATGATAAAGTCTACCCGTCCGGACATGAAAATGCCACTTTGTTACACACAAAAAAAGAATCAACAACAGAGAAATGCCCACAAGCACTTGAAAAGCCGCACCACGCCGCACTTGAAATAGCTCTTACATTAGTGGTAGACGCAGGAATCGCCTTTTTATTTACGCTCTTATCAAACTGTCAAAGGTTTGCTTTGCGAACGCTGCAGGACATCGCACAATCTCTTTTGAACGGGGACAAACGATTTCTTATGGGGCGCAGTAAGTACAGACGTTTAAAAAGCTCCACTCATGCCGACGATGCAGCATGAAGAAGCGCAACCTAACGTTTGACAGACAAAAGCCGGGCGCCGCTACGAGCAATATGAAATCAAACTGACAGCACACGGCGTTTCGCGCTGACTCAAAAGTGATCTCGACAGTCGCTGTTCTTTGCATAACGCTGAAAGAGCTAAAGAGCGTTTCTGTTGAGACGTAACAAGCTCGTTTCTTTCTACCATGATGTCACCATGACAAAATCTGTCTTTAAACACCTTGCTCAGTCTCTGACTTTCCACTTTACCATGAGTCGGGCTCAGCTGCACAGAGGCGAGAGCAGAGCAATGAGGTCACGGGGACAGGGGAGTCACACGCTGGCGGTTTGAACACGCGGAAGATCACTGAGGGATCCACAGTATGTGGACCCTCCGTGCGCCATCATTCCACACTCCAGACTCTGAATCCTGCCATCTGAGTTAAGATCTCGGCGGAACCTGAGGCGCAGTTCTTTCTTAAAACGTAATCTGGTGAGCATTTCTAGAATCGTACTTGTATAGGTGCAGCCTTTAATGTGTTGCTAGGTTAAAATTTATGACTTCTTGAACTTCAGTAGGCAACTGCCCTCTTGATTTCGGATTTAATTTCTTTATTACAGGGGCGCTTTTATGATGAAAGAGTCATGTTCAGGTACTTTGCTTGATGGAGGAAGCTCATTTCGGACTCTGTGATCTGCTCACCTGGAAAGGTCTGCTGTACTACTACAAGAGAGAAGTAGAGTCTGGAGGAGGGGACAATTTTATGATGCTTTGGAAGGTAATGTTTTTTTTTTCTTTGAAATCGAAATGAATCAGAATATCAGTGCAAAAGACAAACTCTTGGTTTGGTTTAAAGAGATATGGTTTTAAAACAGACAAAATGTAGAAAACAGGTGTTTCTCACTTTTGGAAAAGAATGGACCAGGGGTAATATTTTACTAGTTGCAGTGCTAAGCTCACTGGGTTACAGTCCTGCAGTGTCACACCAGGGCCAGTGGTGCAATGGATAATGTGTCTGACTATGGATTAGGAGTTTGGAGGTTTGACTCCTGCCTGGCGCTGGTTGTTTTTAAACACATCAGCCTACTCCCTAAGTAGCCTGTGCTACTTACTGCATTGTAAGAGCGATTGTGAGCGGTTTTGTTTTCTCTCTTTGACCAGCCCAGCTGCGCCCCACCCGAAGGCAGGGAAGCACAAAAATTGTATGGAACTCATTCATGCTCCTCTCCATGAAATCTTTAGTAAAAGGCAAAAGATTTGTACGAGATGAAGAGAAACCAGAGTGCGTGGCTGGACAGCTGCAGGAGCCCAGGCCGCCTTCAAGTCCTCTGCCCTGCCAGTCGTGGTTGGCAATGCACCTGGCCTTACAAACGAGCCAGTGGGGCCCGTTCAGCTCCGGGCTCATCGCCTGCGGCTCTCAGCTCACCTGGCAGGGGAGATACCTTGATCAGCCTGTAGTTGGAGTAGTTGGATTGTTTTCTTGTTTTGTGGAAGCAGTGTTTGTTTTGCAGTTTGAGATGGCAACCTTTGGATCCCGCAAGAATGCTGTACGTTTTGAGCTTTTGGATGACCTCTTCATGGATCGTATGCAGTTCAGCAGAAAAGTGTTACAGAAGGAACTTGGCTTTGAACCTCGGCACTTGGATTTCATCTTCGCTCTCCCAGGTCAGAAAGCATTTGAGGTTGTTTTTGCTACCTATTCTCTGTTTGAACAATGCGTGGATGTGTTTGAGGCAAAAAGAGGGAAAGTTCCTGCCCTTGAGAAGATCAGCTTGCAGCCTCTGACACAGAGAGAGAGGAAAACGGTGCATGTTGTTATGTTCTCGGAACTGGCAAAGACGGAGGACATTCACACCTGGCTTAACCAGTACTGCACCGTCCACCATGGAACTGAGGTTAGAGATGTTGACGGTATAAAAACAGGAGCAAGGAAATTCGAGGTTCGCTTGCTACCGGACAATGTAAATGGAGGCTTAAGGCACCTGCCCTCTACAATCCGGCTGGGCGCCTGCAATGGCTATGTTTTTTATGTGGGACAACCAAAGGTGTGTCGGTGCTGTGGTGCTGTGGGACACCTGGCATCGTCCTGCACTGTGAAATGCTGCAAGACCTGTGGCAAACAGGGACATTTAGCCTCTGACTGTTCAATGCTGCCAAAGTGCAATTTATGTGGCTCGGAAGGACACGTTTTTAAGAACTGCCCTCACGCCTACGCCAATAAACTCAAAATGAGAAAGGATGAGGCAGTGCTTGTTTCAGCCAAACCGTCCCGAAAAGCCAAAGCAAACAACAAGTCAAACAAAGAACCCTTGTTGGACAAAGAGTCTCAGCCTCCAGCCAGGATCAGTCCTGCTGTGGCTCCGGGGCCGGTGGAAGAGAAATCCACTACCCCCCCACAACCGCAGACTGCACCAGACAAGCACGAGGGTTTGAAAACCCCCGAGAACAGCGAGGACCCCTCCCCCACTCCTGCTCCTCAGAACGAGGGCCAGTGTGGGGCCCCCCGGTGGAGCGGGTCCAGCGACGATACCCAGGATTCAGCGGAGCTGCTTTTCTCAGACTCTGCAAGTGCTACAGATGCCCTCCTCTCCTCCATCCAGTCCATCACGGAGGATCTGCAACAGCTGGTGGGTGAGGGGGAAGAGGAGACTGGTGCATCGGCTGCACCCCTTTCCCCTCAGTGCTCCCAGGAGCTGGACTTGAGGAAAAGGAAAAATGACTCTGTTTTCTCCCCGAGCGAGGAGGAAGGAGAGCATGGCGATGGGGACAGCTGGAACCCCTCCACCCCTCCCTCTACCCCCTTCCTTGAAATGGACTCCGTGAATGCTTTTACTGCTGCCACCCTGATGAAGGCTCATTCAGAGGATGGCTGGCAGGAAATTGGTAAGAAGAAAAAGAAAAAGAAGAAGGTAACAGGTGAGACCGAAGAGAAATGTGTTTTGTAAAGACTGGTTCCACTTTCTTATGTAATATGGCTCTAAACATAATTTCTCTTAACACCAGAGGTATCAATGACAGAGTTAAATGCCAGTCTGTCTTTGATTACCTCCAGCAGAGAGAGGGAGATGTGTTGATGTTGCAGGAGTGTGCTTTAGCCTATCAAGAGAGGTATAAAAGCTTTGAAGATAGGTGGGATAAAGGGCCTTCTGTTTGGTCAGGGGACAATAACAACAGAGCCTCTGGCGTGGCCATTCTTTTCAAAGGATGGGCTTTCAAATTGAAAAGTATTCAGAGGGTCATAGATGGCAGGTTGCTGTGTGTGGATGTGGAATGGGGGACCGTTAACCTGCGGCTAATCAATGTGTATGGTCCTACTGACGTGGGAGGAAGGGTGGAGCTACTCAAGGCACTCTCTCCCCTATTGTTAAGTAGCACAGACGTGATAGTGGGAGGGGATTTTAATTGTATCTTAGAGCACACAGACAGGCAGTCTAGCTCTCCGATAAAATTGGATTCCAGCTCACTGGCCCTGCAAAACTTAGTTCAAGACTTTAAACTCTCAGACACATATAGATGTATATATCCCACAACAGCAGGATATGCATGGTCAGGGAGGAATAGCAGCTCCAGAATTGACTATTGCTTTGTCTCAGAGAGAGTGAAAGTTGTTGGGGTCACTCTTCAGCCTGTCTTCTTCTCAGATCATCAGGCTTTAGGGTGTAGAGTGGAACTCCAGGGCGGGACTGTCTTTGGCCCAGGCCTCTGGAAACTCAACACAAAGCTGCTAGAGAACGAGGGGGTAGTATCCCGCTACAAGGAGAAACTATCACAGTGGCTGTCCTTGCAGTGTCTGTACGGGTCAGTAGGAGAGTGGTGGGAGGAGGTGAAGATGAGGACAAAGGCCTTTTTCATGGCTGAGGGAAGGAAGGCTGCTGCCAGACGGAGAGGAGTGCTAGCCAGGAAACAGAGGCAGCTGCAGCGTCTCTACACGATGCTGCACAGTGGCTTCGATGTGCTCGAGGATATCACCCTTTTAAAAAAGGACATCCGGAGCATAGCCGAAGAAAGTAGTCGAGGAGTGCTGTTAAGAGGCAGAGTGCAGTTCTTGGAAGAAAATGAGAAGTGTACTCGCTTCTTTTTCAGGAAAGTGGTAGGCTCCAAGTCTGTCATGGAAAGTGTAGTTGATGAGGAGGGACGAGAGAGAACAGAGCCGAGTGCTATCCTCTCCTGCACCAAGGCCTTCTACTCAAGACTGTACAGCTCTACAGAGGTAAAGGATGAAGAAATTCATTTTTTTACCTCAAAGCTAGAAAACGTTTTGAGTGAAGAAGATAGGGAAGTACTTGAGAGGGATTTCACAGTAGAAGAGCTGAGACAGGCTATGGAGAGCTTACAGAAGGGGAAAACTCCAGGTGCTGACGGGCTCCCTAAAGAATTTTATTGCACCTTTTGGGATCTGCTTCAGGATCCGCTACTGGTCCTATTCGAGGAAAGATATAAGACAGAATTGCTGCCTGACTCCTTAAGAGAAGGCACTATTTCTCTCTTGTTTAAGAAAGGAGCAAAAAATGACATAAAGAACTGGAGACCCCTCAGCCTGTTAGGCGTGGACACTAAGATCCTGTCCAAAGCCCTTTTCCTGCACCTACAAAATGTAGTGGCCTCACTGGTAGGGAAAGAACAGACTTGTGGGATAGCAGGACGCCTGATGAGCGACAACCTGGCCTTGTTGAGGGATGTCTGTCTGTACTCTGAGGATCGCTCCCTCCCTCTTTGCATTTTAGGTGTAGACCTAGAAAAGGCCTTTGACCGCCTAAACCGGCAGTACTTAACATCGGGACTTGAGCACATGAAGTTTGGCCCCATCATGAGAAAGTGGATTAACCTGCTGTACACAGGTAGCAACAGCAGAGTCATGGTTAATGGCAATAGATCACGCCCCTTTGAAGTCTGTTCAGGGGTGAGGCAGGGCTGCCCATTATCCCCCTTGTTATGCGTTTTGGCTATGGAGCCCTTAGCCTGTGCCTTGCGCCAGGATCAGGCCATTAATGGGATACCAGTGCCTGGAAGTGGGGGAGGAGAGGTAAAGACATCTCTATACATGGATGACGTCACCCTGCTCCTCTCTGACAATGCCTCAATTAGCAGAGCTCTGCAGTGCTGTGATCGTTTCTCTTTGGCTTCCTCCGCAAAAATTAACAAATCTAAGAGTGAGATTTTTTATCAGAACTGGAGGGAGCCAAAAGAAGGACATGATCTCAGGCTGCAAGAGAAGAGAATTAAGGTCCTGGGGGTGTATTTTGGAGAAGAGATGGGAACAGTAAATTGGCAGAACAAATTGCCAATCTTAAACAAAAAACTGATGCAATGGAAGGACCGAGACCTCACCATGACAGGGAAGGTGCTGGTCATCAAAGCCGAGCTCTTGCCTGTCTTGAATTTTCTGGCTTCTACCTTCCCAATCCCACACCGTGTTGCGGCGGTGATGAGGAGATTGATGTTTCAATTTCTATGGGGTGGGAAGCAGGAAAGACTCAGAAGGGAAATAATGTACAGGCCGCTACCCTCAGGGGGGAAGTCTGTCCCAGATATTGCTACGAAGCTGCTGTGCATTTTCCTGGCCTCTGTGCTGAGAGGCTTTGCAACAGCACCTGCAGCGCGTACCTGGACTTATTTTTCCAGGCTCTGGGTAGGTAGGGAGGTGTTCAGAGTGTGGGGTGTCAGACCCAAGCTGGACGTCCCACTCTCTGACACATGCCCTGCAATTTATGGGACAGTTAAAAGTTTTCTAAGATCTCACCCAATTGGCCATATTCCCCTCCGAGATGTCAGCGTCCAAAAACTGGAAGATTTCATTGCACCCCAGAACAATAGGCAGACCCATGTGGGCATTTTAACATCAGCCCAAACAAGGAAGGTGTGGAAACACACATCCTCTAAGTTTCTGTGCAACATTCACAGAGATTTAGCCTGGAGTGTCGTCCACCAGTGCTTACCGGTACGAACTTTCTTGTACCGTAGGGGCCTCACCCCCAGCCCTCGCTGCGTTAGGGTGGGCTGCGGCGAGGAGGAGACTGTATCCCATCTCCTGTGGTCCTGCTTTTTTGCTAAGGCCTTCTGGGCACAGTTTGAAGATTGGTTGCTGGCTCTCTCGCCCCAATTTACCCTGACCGCTGCTTTCGTCATATACGGCATCTCTCCTGTCAAACTTCCTCCTGACGTGTTTGACAGGATCTGGGCCGTGGTGAACAGTGGGAAAGTTGCCCTGTGGAGAGTGAGGAACATGGGGCTGTTCAAAGGCATCGAGATCCCAGTCAAGGCAGCAGGTAGCCTGGCCCTGTTCATCACCCGAGAGAACTATTACCTCAGAGATCTGTGGAGAGAAGGGAGGGAGGAAGCAGAAAATCTGTGGGAAATAGAGAGCATAGGTCAATATCTCAAGAAACTGTGAAAAACATTATCAAGTTTAAGTAAAGAATGTGATTTGCACCAGAAAAAAAGAAAATTGTTGCTATGTAACTGTTACCATGTCAAAATGTAATGAGATGTGATCATATATACTGTTTTAAGTATGTATATGAATGTAAAGCTTTCTGATTTGTGATGTCCTGTATTTTTTTGTGAAAAGAAAATAAAGTTCTTAAAAATCGAAATCAGTTCACCCAGGGCGAGGCTCGGCCATTGCACTCCGGCTGTGCTGACCCCTGCGAATTCCCCAAATGAGGGAATCTCGACTGCATAATTTCTGGTAGTGGGGGACTGCGTTCGCGCTCTCCCCTGATGTGCTTGGTCCAAAATCAGATACGGGAGGGTTAGGACACCACGAGCTGCGTGGCTGCGGAAGGATCCCGGTTCGACAGGAGTGGACGCCGCTGCTGGTTCTCGCTGGCTTTTAGTTAGGGGTCCGGAGAAGCATCTCAAGCTAGTTCCACTACTCCTTCCGGACGTTCATTCCCTTTTCAAAGTCAGTCGTTTTGCTGTAGTCTGCGTTCTTTAGGCTGATTATCGAGGTTAGCCTTTATTTGGTCATGGGGGGCCTCGGTACTGTATGCTGAGTCTAAAGACAGTTTCACCCGTTTTCTGATTGCTCGGTTCTGTACCAGTGCAGACATGTCAAACAGTGAATGGCTGTACCTCTATTGTATCCGTGCTCAATGAATGAAATCGGTAACAAATGAATATATGTCTAGTTATACGAAAAACGAGTGGTTTATCGACTCATCTTCATTTGCAGATTTAGAGGCAGCTTCGATATTCGTTTTACAGACGGGTTTTTTTTTTGGAATATGGGTCACACACATGCCACAGCAACAAAACATCTCTAGAGATGAGGCTATAGATCACCTTTCCATCCTGCAGGTTTTCCTCCCAAAGCCTACGGCACCAACGGCGACCCCTGCTGGCCGGGAGAGCAAAAGCTTACAGCACCTGGTATTCCCAGGCAGTCTCCCATCCAAGTACTAACCAGGCCCGACGCTGCTTAGCTTCCGAGATCAGACGAGATCGGGCGTGTTCAGGGTGGTGTGGCCGTAAGCGAAAGCCCTGGCGCCTGACTCGCTACTTGAAGCTGTGTGTGGCGGGGGTTCCGTGCCCCCCCGAGCGGGACTGAAGGATAGTTCGTGTGCAACTCTTTGGAAAGGAGCTGCTTTCCAAATCGCATTGCGTGCCTGGATGTTGGCGAATGCGCTCCCTTGTGTTGGCTCGTCCCGCACTGGAGGAGGACAAACAATCTGCACGGAGGAGCACCAGGCAAGTCTTCACCAGACAAAAACCTCCAGTGCACAGCACTCTGGAAACATTTCGGGGCTTTCGCGTGTTTATTTCAGCACGTAAAGCGCACCGGTCCAACACGTCGGCCGGGCGCGCGGCGCCTCCGCCCTCTTGTGGCCTTGCGGCGTCAGAGCAAGAGGCTCCTTCTCGCTGCCCTTCCGCTGTGTTGCAGGGCCCCGAGAGGGAACCCGGAGCGCGCAATTTGTGGGGGGGCGGGGGACCGCGTTCGCGCTCTGCCCCCGGTCTCTTGCGCGAGTACTAAATCTCACGGACAGGGGGGCCTCGTCATTGATTGTTACAGGTGAGACGGGGATTAGGAGGAGACCCCGACTGATGGGTAAAGGGGAGCACTAACACCAGAGGGACACCCACGGCGTCTCTTTTTGAGAGACGCCCTGGGGTTTCCTAATGGCCAAGGAGGGTCGGGACCTCGGTTTGACGCCTCCCCCGAAGGACGGCGCCTGTTTGTGCAGCAGAGTGTCGCCATCAGGAGGCTGGGGCGTAAGAGAGCCACACAGCCCGCAGGGTGAGCGCTCCCTACTGGTCCCAGTCACACCTCTTGCAGGAGCAGCAGCAACCGGAGCTTTTCCGGGGTGGAATCTCCCATCCGGGTGCCGGCCAGGCTCACACCTGCTGGGCTGCCCCGGGGGTGAGCCCAGTCGAGAGTCGCAGGGCCAGATCTAGTCACCGGGGAGAAACGATACAAGTGAAGGATTGCTCGGCTCTCGGCACTTGAAAAGACCGACAAATGTCTCGTTCCCGCCGGAGCTGAATGTACCCGCATGTGTGGTGTCGTCTTCTTCCCCCGCCCCGCTGTGTTTGCTGTATTGTCTCTGAAGCCGGCCCCCCCGAGACGAGACGGGCTGTTCCTGTGCCCCAATTAACACTTTACAGGTGCCATTCCCCGGCATTGTGGCCATTGTCGGTGCTCACACGCGATAAGATAAGGCGGAGGAGAGCGGGGCATGCCCAGCGGCAGACATTCAAGGAGGGGGCAGTGCAAGGTGAGGTGAGGTGCGACACGCCGGAGCCCCGACGCAGCTAATGCGGAGCACTTGTTGGACTGGCATCGAAAGGACGTGTGCGCACGGAGCGAGCCTTCCCTGCGGCGGAGCGCGGGAACTTTCTCCCCCCCTCCCGCTGCAGGAGTTGTGTGCACTGCAGCGGTGCCGAGAGAAAAGCACAGAAGGCAGCAGGCTCTGGAGAGCAGGTAAGAGACGGAGCCTTGTGGGCAGGCGAGCAGGCCCGTTTTTTGGAAATTGCTGAAAAGGTTTGTTCGGTGTGTGGCAGGCGCACGTCGCGAGCTTGCGTGGCGATCTGCCGGTCTGGAGTTATGCAAATGAGGCCGAATTGCATCCCGGGACATGCTGCGAATGCGCAACGGCGACTGCAGATGTGTAGGAAACGGCGCGCTCGTTTTCTCGTTTTGCCCACACTTTTGAGTGTAAGTGTGGCGTGTGAGTGTGTGAAAGAGTGGGCCCAGCAGGAGGCGGTGGCGTGCGGGGCGAGGAGGTGGCCAAGGCTGCGCGATTTGTGCTGTGGGTGCGGGCCGCTTGCAGGGGCCTGTTTAACTCATACTTACCTGGCAGGGGAGATACCTTGATCAAGAAGGAGGTTCACCCAGGGCGAGGCTCGGCCATTGCACTTCGGCTGTGCTGACCCCTGCGAATTCCCCAAATGTGGGAATCTCGACTGCATAATTTCTGGTAGTGGGGGACTGCGTTCGCGCTCTCCCCTGATGTGCTTGGACCAAAATCAGATACGGGAGGGTTAGGACACCACGAGCTGCGTGGCTGCGGAAGGATCCCGGTTCGACAGGAGTGGACGCCGCTGCTGGTTCTCGCTGGCTTTTAGTTAGGGGTCCGGAGAAGCATCTCAAGCTAGTTCCACTACTCCTTCCGGACGTTCATTCCCTTTTCAAAGTCAGTCGTTTTGCTGTAGTCTGCGTTCTTTAGGCTGATTATCGAGGTTAGCCTTTATTTGGTCATGGGGGGCCTCAGTACTGTATGCTGAGTCTAAAGACAGTTTCACCCGTTTTCTGATTGCTCGGTTCTGTACCAGTGCAGACATGTCAAACAGTGAATGGCTGTACCTCTATTGTATCCGTGCTCAATGAATGAAATTGGTAACAAATGAATATATGTCTAGTTATACGAAAAACGAGTGGTTTATCGACTCATCTTCATTTGCAGATTTAGAGGCAGCTTCGATATTCGTTTTACAGACGGGTTTTTTTTTTTGAATATGGGTCACACACATGCCACAGCAACAAAACATCTCTAGAGATGAGGCTATAGATCACCTTTCCATCCTGCAGGTTTTCCTCCCAAAGCCTACGGCACCAACGGCGACCCCTGCTGGCCGGGAGAGCAAAAGCTTACAGCACCTGGTATTCCCAGGCAGTCTCCCATCCAAGTACTAACCAGGCCCGACGCTGCTTAGCTTCCAAGATCAGACGAGATCGGGCGTGTTCAGGGTGGTGTGGCCGTAAGCGAAAGCCCCGGCGCCTGACTCGCTACTTGAAGCTGTGTGTGGCGGGGATTCCGTGCCCCCCGAGCGGGACTGAAGGATCGTTCGTGTGCAACTCTTTGGAAAGGAGCTGCTTTCCAAATCGCATTGCGTGCCTGGATGTTGGCGAATTCGCTCCCTTGTGTTGGCTCGTCCCGCACTGGAGGAGGACAAACAATCTGCACGGAGGAGCACCAGGCAAGTCTTCACCAGACAAAAACCTCCAGTGCACAGCACTCTGGAAACATTTCGGGGCTTTCGCGTGTTTATTTCAGCACGTAAAGCGCACCGGTCCAACACGTCGGCCGGGCGCGCGGCGCCTCCGCCCTCTTGTGGCCTTGCGGCGTCAGAGCAAGAGGCTCCTTCTCGCTGCCCTTCCGCTGTGTTGCAGGACCCGGAGCGCGCACTTTGTGGGGGGCGGGGGACCGCGTTCGCGCTCTGCCCCCGGTCTCTTGCGCGAGTACTAAATCTCACGGACAGGGGGGCCTCGTCATTGATTGTTACAGGTGAGACGGGGATTAGGAGGAGACCCCGACTGATGTGTAAAGGGGAGCACTAACACCAGAGGGACACCCCCGGCGTCTCTTTTTGAGAGACGCCCTGGGGTTTCCTAATGGCCAAGGAGGGTCGGGACCTCGGTTTGACCTCTGTTTGTGCAGCAGAGTGTCGCCATCAGGAGGCTGGGGCGTAAGAGAGCCACACAGCCCGCAGGGTGAGCGCTCCCTACTGGTCCCAGTCACACCTCTTGCAGGAGCAGCAGCAACCGGAGCTTTTCCGGGGTGGAATCTCCCATCCGGGTGCCGGCCAGGCTCACACCTGCTGGGCTGCCCCGGGGGTGAGCCCAGTCGAGAGTCGCAGGGCCAGATCTAGTCACCGGGGAGAAACGATACAAGTGAAGGATTGCTCGGCTCTCGGCACTTGAAAAGACCGACAAATGTCTCGTTCCCGCCGGAGCTGAATGTACCCGCATGTGTGGTGTCGTCTTCTTCCCCCGCCCCGCTGTGTTTGCTGTATTGTCTCTGAAGCCGGCCCCCCCGAGACGAGACGGGCTGTTCCTGTGCCCCAATTAACACTTTACAGGTGCCATTCCCCGGCATTGTGGCCATTGTCGGTGCTCACACGCGATAAGATAAGGCGGAGGAGAGTGGGGCATGCCCAGCGGCAGACATTCAAGAAGGGGGCAGTGCAAGGTGAGGTGAGGTGCGACACGCCGGAGCCCCGACGCAGCTAATGCGGAGCACTTGTTGGACTGGCATCGAAAGGTCGTGTGCGCACGGAGCGAGCCTTCCTTGCGGCGGAGCGCGGGAACTTTCTCCCCCCCTCCCGCTGCAGGAGTTGTGTGCACTGCAGCGGTGCCGAGAGAAAAGCACAGAAGGCAGCAGGCTCTGGAGAGCAGGTAAGAGACGGAGCCTTGTGGGCAGGCGAGCAGGCCCGTTTTTTGGAAATTGCTGAAAAGGTTTGTTCGGTGTGTGGCAGGCGCACGTCGCGAGCTTGCGTGGCGATCTGCCGGTCTGGAGTTATGCAAATGAGGCCGAATTGCATCCCGGGACATGCTGCGAATGCGCAACGGCGACTGCAGATGTGTAGGAAACGGCGCGCTCGTTTTCTCGTTTTGCCCACACTTTTGAGTGTTAGTGTGGCGTGTGAGTGTGTGAAAGAGTGGGCCCAGCAGGAGGCGGTGGCGTGCGGGGCGAGGAGGTGGCCTAGGCTGCGCGATTTGTGCTGTGGGTGCGGGCCGCTTGCAGGGGCCTGTTTAACTCATACTTACCTGGCAGGGGAGATACCTTGATCAAGAAGGAGGTTCACCCAGGGCGAGGCTCGGCCATTGCACTCCGGCTGTGCTGACCCCTGCGATTTCCCCAAATGTGGGAATCTCGACTGCATAATTTCTGATAGTGGGGGACTGCGTTCGCGCTCTCCCCTGATGTGCTTGGTCCAAAATCAGATACGGGAGGGTTAGGACACCACGAGCTGCGTGGCTGCGGAAGGATCCCGGTTCGACAGGAGTGGACGCCGCTGCTGGTTCTCGCTGGCTTTTAGTTAGGGGTCCGGAGAAGCATCTCAAGCTAGTTCCACTACTCCTTCCGGACGTTCATTCCCTTTTCAAAGTCAGTCGTTTTGCTGTAGTCTGCGTTCTTTAGGCTGATTATCGAGGTTAGCCTTTATTTGGTCATGGGGGGCCTCGGTACTGTATGCTGAGTCTAAAGACAGTTTCACCCGTTTTCTGATTGCTCGGTTCTGTACCAGTGCAGACATGTCAAACAGTGAATGGCTGTACCTCTATTGTATCCGTGCTCAATGAATGAAATCGGTAACAAATGAATATATGTCTAGTTATACGAAAAACGAGTGGTTTATCGACTCATATTCATTTGCAGATTTAGAGGCAGCTTCGATATTCGTTTTACAGACGGGTTTTTTTTTTTAATATGGGTCACACACATGCCACAGCAACAAAACATCTCTAGAGATGAGGCTATAGATCACCTTTCCATCCTGCAGGTTTTCCTCCCAAAGCCTACGGCACCAACGGCGACCCCTGCTGGCCGGGAGAGCAAAAGCTTACAGCACCTGGTATTCCCAGGCAGTCTCTCATCCAAGTACTAACCAGGCCCGACGCTGCTTAGCTTCCGAGATCAGACGAGATTGGGCGTGTTCAGGGTGGTGTGGCCGTAAGCGAAAGCCCCAGCGCCTGACTCGCTACTTGAAGCTGTGTGTGGCGGGGGTTCCGTGCCCCCCGAGCGGGACTGAAGGATCGTTCGTGTGCAACTCTTTGGAAAGGAGCTGCTTTCCAAATCGCATTGCGTGCCTGGATGTTGGCGAATGCGCTCCCTTGTGTTGGCTCGTCCCGCACTGGAGGAGGACAAACAATCTGCACGGAGGAGCACCAGGCAAGTCTTCACCAGACAAAAACCTCCAGTGCACAGCACTCTGGAAACATTTCGGGGCTTTCGCGTGTTTATTTCAGCACGTAAAGCGCACCGGTCCAACACGTCGGCCGGGCGCGCGGCGCCTCCGCCCTGTTGCTGCCCCTGCAGCTGCTTCACTTTTCCCTTTAGTTGCCATCGATTTTTTTGTAGTGCTATACATATACGATTGAGGTATCTTAGAGTTCTCCTTCGAAGACCCAGCACTCTCTTTTCTTTTCCCAGTGTTACTCATATCGGACTTTTTAAACCTAAAAAAAAATCGTTTTTTCTTTCAATTATAACTGAAGTTTAAACAACTAGTGTTAAGTCCTTATTTTTCTGTAGTCAAAAAAAGCAAAAATTAACATTCAGGTCATGAAAACCCCAAAAAACCTCCCCAACCACTAAACTTTACCTCCCACCTGAGCGCCATCTTGAACGCCCCTACCACCAGAGAATGCTCACGATTTCGGAAGCTGTCTCCGGGACGTGCTGATTCCACACATCCTGAATAAATCATGATATTGTTAGTTGCTGTAGCTAGACGTTCAAATGAGTTTCATGGCCAGATGGACTGTTTCCTCCAGCGGTATAATATTGCAGTGAGACAGCACGATGCCTGCAAGACTATGTCACGCTAAACGCCACAGATTGTGTTTGTCCGTTCGTGTCAGTCGTCCCGCAGCCACGGGAAGTGGGACACAAACATGCTGCAATGCTTTCAAGACGTTAGGATTTGTTTGTGCAACATCCAAGAAGAGTACTTGTGGCTTGAATGTGAACTGTACGTGCCCGCCCCCTTTCCTCTGTAGTGCATGAGTTCCTCCCGGCATGCCCTTCGTCATTGTTCTGTCATCTTGTATTTAAAGGGTTGTATCTCTGCTGCTGAAAATAAGCAACGGTTTTCTCACAACGCCCTTTGTTCCCAACGGAGCCCTTGTCTGTCATGAAATTCTTCAAAACCTCAAGCTAGAAGAAGAAGAAGACGACAAATATGAAGCGTTATAGCAACGACATGCCATGAGACGATCGATAACGATTTCCATAGGATCCCCGCGGTTGCCTGGCAACCGCCAGCTTTGCGCAGTGGCAGTATCGTAGCCTGTGAGGTTTAGCCGAGGCGCGATTATTGCTAGTTGAAAACTTTTCCCAATACCCCGCTTCCGCCGGTTTGCAATACAATCGGCGAAAGCAATTTTTGACAGTCTCGTCAGAGACTGAGCAAGGTGTTTAAAGACAGATTTGGTCACGGTGATATCATGGTAGAAAGAAACGAGCTTGTTACGTGTCAACAGAAACGCTCTTTAGCTCTTTCAGCTTTATGCAGAGAACAGCGTCTGTCGAGATTACTTTTGTGTCAGCGCGAAACGCCGTGTGCTGTCAGTATGATTTCATATTGCTCATAGCGGCGCCTGACTTTTGTCTGTCAAACGTTAGGTTGCGCTTCTTCATGCTGCATCGTCGACATGAGTGGAGCATTTTAAACGTCTGTACTTACTGCGCCCCATAAGAAATCGTTTGTCCCCATTCAAAAGAGATTGTGCGATGTCCTGCAGCGTTCGCAAAGCAAACCTTTGACAGTTTGAAAAGAGGAATTTATTCTGCTTCCTGTGCGTGCAGTAGTTACAAAGATGAACGTCTTTACACGATGTGCTGCAGTTTTCAGTGGGCGGGCTTTGTCAGATGGCTTTGAAAAACGCACTGAGACATCATGAGCAGTGTCCTGCATGTTTTCTGTGTATAGCTGTCTTTTAACGCATACAGAATTCATTCGAAATCATTGATTTCTCCAATTAACAAGGGTCCCTTTTTGAACCTGCCAGAAGCATTCTTTCAATGTAACAGATTTACTCCGGGGAAGGGCAGCATGACATTGAGAGTAGCTCAAGCTTTCAGCACCTTTATCTGACTGCATGTATGCAGACACTGCTCAGAATCCCCTGTAAGATTCTCCTTCAATTCCGTTTTGCAGTGCTTTAGCTCTTTCAAAAGGCTTCGCTTTGCTAGTCACAATCCAAGGCTCATGACAGCATTTGAAAACATTCGCAACTGCGTTGGCCGGGAATCGAACCTGGGTTAACTGCTTTGAAGGCAGCTATGCGCAACACTGGCTCGCTCCAGAATAAATCTCACGTCGAGGGCATATTTTTTTCCATTTTACCGTGAGTCGGGCTCAGCTGCACAGAGGAGAGAGCAGAGCAATGAGGTTACGGGGACAGGGGAGTCACACGCTGGCGGTTTGAATACGCGGAAGATCACTGAGGGATCCACAGTATATGGACCCTCCGTGCGCCATCAGTCCGCACTCCGGACTCTGAATCCTGCCATCCGAGTTAAGATCTCGGCGGAACCTGAGGCGCAGTTCCTTCTTAAAACGTAATCTGGTGAGCATTTCTAGAATCGTACTTGTATAGATGCAGCCTTTAATGTGTTGCTAGGTTAAAATTGATGACTTCTTGTATTTCAGTAGGCAACTGCCCTCTTGATTTCGGATTTAATTTCTTTATTACAGGGGCGCTTTTATGATGACAGAGTCATGTTCAGGTACTTTGCTTGATGGAGGAAGCTCATTTCGGACTCTGTGATCTGCTCACCTGGAAAGGTCTGCTATACTACTACAAGAGAGAAGTAGAGTCTGGAAGAAGGGACAATTTTATGATGCTTTGGAAGATAATGTTTTTTTTTTCTTATACTGAAAATGAAAGGTAGTTGTTTCTATATGGACTCAGTCTTTGGAATTTGTATATTTATATATTTCAGTGAACCCTCAGCCATTCCTTCTGTATTGTAATTCAATTTCTCTTTTAAAATTCTTTCCCCACTTCTAGGACCTGCAGTTGCTGAACTCCACAATGGCTTCTATTGGAAAGTCTGTGACTGAGACCAAGTAAGTGTTCACTTTTTTATGAAACCATTATTTATTTATTGCATTTTATATAAATGCAATAAAATCATTATGCTCAAACTATGAGAGAGAAAATTAAGGATAATTTAAGAAATCAGTCTTGTTTCTATACACAGATGGTATTATTTATTTTCAAAGGAAACCCGCACGGATTCCCCTGGTGTGCAAGATGTACCTGAATACTCTTGATCAGCTTCCTGCTCACTTGAAGAGGGCGTGTATGAAGCACGCCACGGCAGAAAAGATCAGGATGGCCTCTCAACAGGCGAGGGAGGACATGATGAATCACCTGAAGAACGGGGTCATCGTGGATTACCACAGAATAGAGATCGTGTCTGGTGAGGCAAACAGGATAGTGGTTGTAAGACTGCTAGAGTCCTTGGGCCTTTTTGTACATGGGAAGCCTGAAGACACATTGGCAAGGTGAGATATTTTTAATCTGTAAGGCTTCTGTAGTTTCTTTTTGAAATCATTGTTACAACATATTATGTAAAAGCATGTTGAAAAGAATCTACCTGCATTCCAGCGGCCCTGAGCAAGAGGCCGCTGTCCAGGAGGAAGAGATGCCAGAGGCTGCTCTAGAAACTGAAACAGAAGCGGATAAGGAAGGGGAAGATGTGAGCTCTGAAGAACTCTATCAGCAGTAAGACTTTTTTATTTTTCAGATGTATCTATTTTTTACTAAAATTCTAATTTGTCTTATAGGTATAAAATGTTTAAACCGGTGTTTTATATCCTTACAGGCCCTGAGTAGTTAAAAAGTATCAGCAGGCCGGAAGAGAGTGGCCCAAGCTGGACTCTATAGAAAGCACTCCCTGGATGCTCCTCTCCTGATTGGATTCAAACAGTACCTTATCAAGGATCTGGGAGTGGCAAATTATTCTCAGGAGGTATTTATTTTTTAAAGGCATTTAAAATTAAGCAATGGTATCTTCATTGTAAATGTTTTTATTTCTTAGCTTAAAATTCACCCATGTGAAATGATGTCAGCCATAAACATCATGACTCTATATTTCCTACCTGAATCTATTCTACTTAAATTATTACATTATACACAATTTGAGTTCATTTTAAAAAGTAAAAGGTAATGAAAGGAATGCATTTTCATAAGAAAGATAATACCGACATGCATGTGATAATCTTCCTTATATCATGTAGTGCATCATTTGGACACTTTGTGGGCTTCAAATACAAAGAAAATCATGTTCTATGGTACAAGATAAATACAAAACTTAAGCTTCTTTATAAAGCATAAGCAATCATTTATTACATCGCTTCTTGAATTAAATCTTTTGACAAGAGGTGAGACTTCTGTTACATTTAAACCCATGTTTAGCTGTGTTTTTTAGATTTAACTGAACCAATTTCTGTGTGTGATAATGTCCTTGAATTCTGACAACATCACACTAAATTACATGATATAAAACAGCTAATGTTTCTAGAGATAAAGTTTCTGAGATGCTTCTAATTACTTTTTATTACCAGGGACAGTTTAATTCACCTTGTACAGTACTGTAAGACCAAGATACTTTTTTTAAAAGTTATTTAACATTTTATAGAACTTTGTCTACTATGGCAACATGATGTGCTTGGTGAAACTTGGAAAAATACTGCTTGGCCACTTATCTTAAGATAAAGATAGGATAAAGGTTTATCTTTTGCACCTACCTGACCCCCAGGGAAGGCCAATGCTTTCTAAGTTGATGGTTCCCTACAGTAGACTGTACTTTAATTTCAAAGGTAATGTATATTGACCCAAATCAGTTTTGGAATCCAATCTACTGACGAGATGGAGCACATCCTTTTTTCAGGATTTTAGCATCATACGTTTGGTATATTTAGTCCCTAATGATGAAAGAAATGATCATAGAACATTTGGACACTTTGTGGGCTTGAAATACAAAGCAAATCATGTTCTATGGTACAAGATAAATACAAAACTTAAGCTTTTATTTTAATTAGATTTGTTTATAAAGCATAAGCAATCATTTATTACATTAATATATGTGAAAATAACATTTTAGCATCATACGTTTAGTATATTTAGTCCCTAATGCTGAAAGAAATGATCATAGAACATGACATCTAACCTTACCTGCGGTGTTTTTAATCCCTATTGCTCAATGCACGGTGAAAGCATTCCATACATGTGTCTGACAATGAGGAATGGGCCCCTGAGACAGTCATTTGCCTGTTTCACAAATGATCGTATTTTACTAGAGATTCTGTTTGGGATTCAGATGTGCATTCGGACAGCAATCCCTTTCAAGAAATGATACGTTCTGGATGAGGTCAAAGGTGCTGGAACACTGTATCTAGGATGTGTTTGCAGAGACTGTGTGTCTCCTGCTTCAACGCAGTGATAAACAGATGTGCTCCTTTAATTTATTGGTACATGCCCAGGGCAGTAAGCAGTCTGAGGATTTATTTCCAGATGGCATAGAGCAGTGAAGCAGTGAAGTAGTGCAAAACACTGGATCATTATATTATTAGAATCTATTCTACTTAAATTATTACATTATACTCAATTTGAGTTCATTTTAAAAAGTAAAAGGTAATGAAAGGAATGCATTTTCATAAGAAAGATAATACCGATATGCATGTGATAATCTTCCTTATATCATGTAGTGCGTCATTTGGACACTTTGTGGGCTTGAAATACAAAGAAAATCATGTTCTATGGTACAAGATAAATACAAAACTTAAGCTTTTATTTGAATTAGATTTGTTTATAAAGCATAAGCAATCATTTATTACATTAATATATGTGAAAATAACATTTTAGCATCATATGTTTAGTATATTTAGTCCCTAATGCCGAAAGAAATGATCATTTGTTTAACAGGGTCTGTCTCAGAGGATGCAGTACTCCTGAAGGGTCTCAAACCCTACATTTCGGATGCCTAGCTGTATCCCTCACATGTGGCACCTCAGAATGACTTTTAACCTTACCTGTGGTGTACTCAGTCCCTATTGCTCAATGCACGGTGTACATAGTGCATACATGTGTCTTGAGAATGAGGAATGGGCCCCTGAGACAGTCATTTGCCTGTTTCACAAACAGGGACCTGGACCTAGACCTGGCCCGTACAGGGCTCAAACCCGCGACCTTGGCGTTATTAGCACCACGCTCTAACCAACTGAGCTAACCGGCCTCACGACAGTGCTCCTCTCTGTGCTGCAAAAAATCAAACTCAGGGAATTTCTTTTGTCCTCCTTTGAATAGAAAGCCGTGTAATTCAGTGTACGGGCTTTCTCGTGCAGTTTCATGGTTCTTGTAACCCAAATCCTACACTGGCCTGAAGTGCCCCCCCATTTCACAGCATTTTTCAGCTGATTTAAAATGTACCTAAAGGAGAAGCATTATTGAAGACCATCAATTACCAAGAGCTTTTGTCAAAGGTTTTGGTGGTCATTTTGAATGACCACAGAGCGCTGTGACCTCGGTTTTACATCTCATCCAAAAGACAGCGCCCTTTTACAACACAGCATCTCCGTCACTATACTGGGGCATTGGGACCCGCACAGACCTCAGGGTGAGCGCCCCCCCGCCGGCACCATTAACACCGCTTCCAGCTGGAAGCTTTGTTTTTCCCTGTAGCTCATCCTCATCCAGGTACTGACCTGGCTCACACCTGCTTAGCTTCAGTGGGTTTTCAGTTGCGAGTTGCAAGGGGATGCAAGTGATGGAGCCGCTCGCTGCAAAAGCCACTGCATTGGCCGGGAATCGAACCCGAGCCTCCCGCGTGGCAGGCGAGAATTCTACCACTGAACCACCAATGCTCAGTGCCTGGGCCTTCAAAAAAGACGCTTTTTTGGTGCTCTGTGCAAAACGCGTCGACATATGCTTCCAGCTGCAAAATGCCATTTGCGGACGCTGAAGAACTTATTTCCAAGGCAGCGGGTACAAGCGATTGGGCGTTTTAAAACCACCAGGAACAGCAAAGAGGCGCGCTTCTTTGCTTGTGCCGAAACACACCGACTGAAGGCGGACAACGTAGTCGGCAGGATTGGAACCTGTGCGGGGAGACCCCAATGGATTTCTAGTCCATCGCCTTAACAACTCAGCCACGACTACAGCAAGCCCCACCGCAGCTGCGTTCTTGCTACAATCTTACCTGGATCGCGAGGCGCCGGCGGAAGCCTATTTCAAAGTCGTTCTCCGTTTCAAAAAAACATTTCCAAAATACAAGCCTTGCAGACAGACACGCCTCAGAGGACTTAAGGGTGGCTTCATGTCGGAATGATAAAGTCTCCCCGTCCGGACATGAAAATGCCACTTTGTTACACACAAAAAAAGAATCAACAACAGAGAAATGCCCACAAGCATTTGAAAAGCCGCACCACGTCGCACTTGAAATAGCTCTTACATTAGTGGTAGATGCAGGAATCGCCTTTTTATTTACGCTCTTACCAACGCGATGGAAAGCAAAACAAAGCAAAGCAGAGCAAAACAAAACAAACAAACGAAAACCCTCACGTCCTGCACTTGCATATAACGCCGTTACGTGCCCAAGCGGTATTGTACGTCATCCTAGCACTGCACCCCCGGTGTACGGTATATGGGAACGAGCACACGCCATGAATCGTCTCGAATCACTCCCTATAGCTGTAAGGCGCCTTGAAGCGTGCACCCCCAACATTCTTCTTTGCGCATCTGTGAAAGGTAAACTCTTGAGCAAACTCTGAACCAGCTCTAAGGAAACTAATCCGATTAGACGTTACTTTGACTCATCCTTTAAGGGACCCTTGTTAATTGGAGAAATCAATGATTTCGAATGAATTCTGTATGCGTTAAAAGACAGCTATACACAGAAAACATGCAGGACACTGCTCATGATGTTTCCCGAGCCGAAACACAGTGCGTTTTTCCAAGCCATTTGACAAAGCCCGCCCACTGAAAACTGCAGCAGATCGTGTAAAGGCGTTCAACTTTGTAACTACTGCACGCACAGGAAGCAGAATAAATTCCTCTTTTCAAACTGTCAAAGGTTTGCTGCAGGACATCGCACAATCTCTTTTGAACGGGGACAAACGATTTCTTATGGGGCGCAGTAAGTACAGACGTTTATAAAGCTCCACTCATGCCGACGATGCAGCATGAAGAAGCGCAACCTAACGTTTGACAGACAAAAGCCGGGCGCCGCTACGAGCAATATGAAATCAAACTGACAGCACACGGCGTTTCGCGCTGACTCAAAAGTGATCTCGACAGACGATGTTCTCTGCATAACGCTGAAAGAGCTAAAGAGCGTTTCTGTTGAGACGTAACCCATTGGGCAAAAGACGTATAATATACGTCTATTAAACGCATATCTTAGACGTCTAAATGTGGTCTACAATTCGTCTAGAATGAAATTCTAATATACGTCTAAAGTTAAACGTCAATTATACGTCTATATTTAGACGTTCATTATACATAAATGGTTGGAGTTCTATTATACGGATAAATTTAGAGGACTATTATACATATATGGTTGGAGTTCCGGATAACTTTAGAGGTCTATTATACGTATATGGTTAGAGGTCTATTATACGGATAACATTAGAGGTCTATTATACGTATATGGGTAGAGGTCTATTATACATCAAAGATAGATTTTATAGGTGTAGAAACAAGTAAAACAAGCCAATGATTAGGTTTAGAAATGTATTCTGAAAATACACATTCACACCTGAAACATATGTATTTCAAATTATACATTGTATACAATCAATCAACAATCAACATATGGGCAATAATCATAAAAACACAACTAGTCTTAAACTTCAGCTACAAATTCTGGTAACATGGCAATATACAGTATAGTAATGACAAACAGAAAACTAATTACATTAACACACTAACTCAAAACCACATTTTGATTCAAATATACATTTTAAAATGTACAACTTCTATATTTCCAAGAAAAAAATATTACATAAAATATAAAATATTACAATGGAAGTTAAGACGATTCTTGTCCACTATTTGCAAACCCTGTCTAATTGTCCTAACAGTTAGAACCAAAAACCTATTATTTTCAGAGTCCAGATCTCTTGGCCCCCTGCCTTGCATATGCATTCTTCAAGTAACACATTGCATGCTCCTTTATTTCTTTTTCTGTTGATGTAGGGTGGGACTTCAGCACCGCAGCTAGGAGAAAATTATATAATATTACTTCCCAAATAAATAATGATTAATATCTTCTTTAGTATAATCTAAAAAATGAACGGTTTACTAAGCTCAAAGCTGAAATAAATGTATAAAATTTGGCTTGCATCATAGCAGTTGAGCAATAAAGTCTGTCCTAATTAAAGAGTACCCAAAGTTTGAAAGTACAACATAGAATAAGAATAAGAGAAACGGCAAAACGATTTTGTGTCATCTTCCCCATTCACACTATTTTATGTGCCATTTTTTTTGCTTATTCACATACTATTTTAATCAAAATAATATTAAGAAAGATCTGTATGTATTCAGATAGTATTATTATTGTTCATACTTACTCGTCAAAAGAGGATTGCTGAGATATTTTCGGATATACTTCTACGTTTGAAAAACGTGTCCAAAATGGTGACCAACGAATACTAGCAATGCATTGTGGTATATAACCGGAAAATATGATGGGTTCGATATTTTCTCAACGTATGCGTTTATTAATGTTGTCGATATTATGGTTGAAATTTAACATTGATAATACATCGCTGCTATGAGCTGATGTGCAATTTTAACGCATGCAAATATTAAGGATCGGTCACTGTTGTATGGTATTATATATAATGACATTATGGAATAGGATGGGGACAGGCCTGGCATCACAGGGGGAGGGGGGAATGTCGCCCCTTCAGTTTTGGGCAAAAAGATTTACCTAACTTAATTTGCACCCTAAAAAAATAGTTGTACTTTGTCAATGGTCAGACAACACTAAATGACACGAACAGTCACTCAGTCTGTTTGATGGGCAGGAGGGCTATCCGTCCAGGAACTGCACATATTATTGAGTGTCAACATTACGATCCTGTTTGCTCAGGTGGACCGATTCCTTGCAGTAGTTTATCATTATACTTAAAATCGTTATATAACTAGGACTAGTTATAGCAGTCTGTGCTTTCTGTTGGTTTTACAACATTTTTTTCTTAACGATTCAGAACGTCCATGTAGCTGCAAAAATGAACGCTTATGGTACTTTTCGCTCCAGGCAATACAAACCTTGAGAGTGACGAAAAATGTGAAACTGAACTTCATCGCAAATACCAGATTGCTAGTCGTTATCTTCTATCATGAAGCACTAATCAATGGCATAGCTGCGAGATTTCATTTGGGTAGCTGCACCGTACAGCTCCGTTTCAACCGAAATATCACTCCCCCCTCAGAATTTCAGACGCCCCCCTACAGATTTTTCCTCGGGCACCGCGCACTGATGGGGGACTTTTGTCAAGAAAATAAAAATAGAAACTCTATAGGCACTCAAACATTTTACTGTTTTTTTTCAGGCAGGTGGCAAGACCCCCTCAGCAAAACCCTTGTATGCCAAGCTGTGGGCATTGATTCGTCGAATATACGTATATTTACGGCGAAATTACGGCTATACGTATATATACGTCGCCTCGACGTATAATCAACGTCGAATTGCAACCGTAAAATCGACGACATGAATAAACGCATATATAACGTCGAAAAAACATCTAACACAGTGCCTGAGGCTTTTTACTGTATGTATCGTGTGTGCCGCAACTAGGAGTATACGGCACTCTGCACAGTGTACGAAGTAAATTATTTTCGCAGTAATTAATTTATTATATTTACTATATTTATTATACACGTGTAAATTAATTGCTGCGAAAATAATTTACTTCGTACACTGTGCAGAGTGCCGTATACTCCTAGTTGCGGCACACACGATACATACAGTAAAAAGCCTCAGGCACTGTGTTAGATGTGTTTTCGACGTTATATATGCGTTTGTTAATGTCGTCAATTTTACGGTTGCAATTCGACGTTGATTATACTTCGAGGCGACGTATATATACGTATAGCCGTAATTTCACCGTAAATATACGTATATTCGACGAATCAATGCCCACTGGGAACAAGCTCGCTTCTTTCTACCATGATGTCACCATGACCAAATCTGTCTTTAAACACCTTGCTCAGTCTCTAACGAGACTGTCAAAAATTGCTTTCGCCGATTGTATTGCAAACCGGCGGAAGCGGGGTATTGGGAAAAGTTTTCAACTAGCAATAATCGCGCCTCGGCTAAACCTCACAGGCTACGATACTGCCACTGCGCAAAGCTGACGGTTGCCAGGCAACCGCGGGGATCCTATGGAAATCGTTATCAATCGTCTCATGGCATGTCGTTGCTGTAACGCTTCATATTTGTCGTCTTCTTCTAGCTTGAGGTTTTGAAGAATTTCATGACAGACAAGGGCTCCGTTGGGAACAAAGAAACCCGTTGATTCTTTTCAGCAGCAGAAATACAACCCTTTAAATACAAGATGACAGAACAATGACGAAGGGCATGCCGGGAAGAACTCATGCACTACAGAGGAAAGGGGGCGGGCACGTACAGTTCACATTCAAGCCACAAGTACTCTTCTCGGATGTTGCACAAACAAATCCTAACGTCTTGAAAGCATTGCGGCATGTTTGTGTCCCACTTCCCGTGGCTGCAGGATGACTGACATGAACGGACAAACACAATCTGTGGCGTTTAGCGTGACATAGTCTTGCAGGCATCGTGCTGTCTCACTGCAATACTATACCGCTGGAGGAAACAGTCCATCTGGCCATGAAACTCATTTGAACGTCTAGCTACAGCAACTAACAATATCATGATTTATTCAGGATGTGTGGAATCAGCACGTCCCGGAGACAGCTTCCGAAATCGTGAGCATTCTCTGGTGGTAGGGGCGTTCAAGATGGCGCTCAGGTGGGAGGTAAAGTTTAGTGGTTGAGGATTTTTTTTGAGTTTTTCATGACCTGAATGTTAATTTTTGCTTTTTTTGACTACAGAAAAATAAGGACTTAACACTACTTGTTTAAACTTCAGTTATAATTGAAAGAAAAAAAAACGATTTTTTTTAGGTTTAAGAATTTCGATATGAGTAACACTGGGAAAACAAAAGAGAGTGCTGGGTCTTCGAAGGAGAAGTCTAAGAAACCTCAATCGTATATGTATAGCACTACAAGAAAATTGATGGCAACTAAAGGGAAAAGTGAAGCAGCTGGAGGGGACGTGGAAAGAGTGCTGGAGATGCGCTCGTACGCGAGCGTTCGCAGCCCAAGTGAGACTCAGCTGCCAGAGGAAGAGCCGGAGTCCCTGCCCAGCACACCTGTGAAAACCCCGGCAGCCAAGAGAGGAAGGGGCGACCTGACGCTGGAGGAGCTCCAGACCAACATCTTCAACATGATGGCACAGAGCATGGGTGAGCTGAAGGAAATGATTTGATCTAATACAGTCGAAATCGAAAGTCTTAAAAAGTCCATGGACTGTGTGTTTAAAGAGGTTGAAGACTTAAAGAGTGAAGTAAAAGTTCTTAAACAAGTAAATACCAAACAAGAAAAGCATATTAAAGAACTTGAATTGAAAGTGAACGATGTAGATAGATACCGTCGATGATGGAATTTAAAATTATTTGGAGTTAAAGAGGAACGTGATAAGGACCTTGTTGCAACAGTGAAGGGTATCTGTAAAAGGACCCTGCCGGACCAGGAGGACGTAATATCGGCCATTGACTTTGTTCACAGGCTCGGGAGAGCGAACATGTCTGGGCAAGTGCGCCCCAGATCGATTATAATACAGTTCACCAAGAGGACGGCGAGGGACATGCTGTGGCGAGCGGCGAGGGGGAATGAGTATTTGAATGGGAACAAACTGAGGTTTGCAGAGGACCTGTCTGCCGCGGACAGGAGCACCAGGAACCAGCTGTGGCCCCAGGTTGAAGCTGCCAGAAGAGAGGGGAGGAGAGCCTACTTTGTGGGAGCGAGGGCCTTTGTGGACGGGAAGGAGATTTGCTCCCAGTGACTGCTCAGTTAATGATTATGTTTGGTTATATTTGTTATACCAGTATATACTAGTGTTTCTTTAGTGTTAGTTTGGAATGGTGTAGTTAAGTGTTAAGGACTGTTATAGTTCTGGTTCTTTGAAAAACTCAATAGTTTAGACAGTCTTAGAGTTAGTTATTTGCTTTTGTGTATGTCTTTTTCATGAATGCCAGAGGTACTCGAAATGTTGTTAAAAGAAAAACTGTGTGCTGAGTTTTATTTTTTACAGGAAACGCATGCATGTTGAAACTAAAGTTTATAAATAATTGAGAAATATTAAAGCAAGGAAAATATGATACGTGTAAAATATACAATTTGATCACATAATTACTTAATTACCTCTGGTAGTTAAATGCTTTTTTCTGCTGCGTTTTTTTTCTCTTGTACATGACTCTGATCCTCTTGTTGTATTTGTATTTGTAAATTCTATGTTTAATAAAAAAAAAATTAAAAAAGCATTCTCTGGTGGTGTCCTGCAGGCTTCCTGTGGGTGTGCGTTGGTGGTATAGTGGTGAGCATAGCTGCCTTCCAAGCAGTTGACCCGGGTTCGATTCCCGGCCAACGCAGTGGCGAATGTTTTCAAATGCTGTCATGAGCCTTGGACTGTGACTAGCAAAGCGAAGCCTTTTGAAAGAGCTAAAGCACTGAAAAACGGAATTGAGGGAGAATCTTACAGGGGATTCTGAGCGGTGTCTGCATACACGCAGTCCGATACGGGTGCTGAAAGCTTGAGCTACTCTTAATGTCATGCTGGCTTTCCCCGGAGTAAATCTGTTACATTGAAAGAATGCTTCTCGCAGGTTCAAAAAGGGACCCTTGTTAATTGGAGAAATCAATGATTTCGAATGAATTCTGTATGCGTTAAAAGACAGCTTTACACAGAAAACATGCAGGACACTGCTTATGATGTTTCCCGAGCCGAAACACAGTGCGTTTTTTCAAGCCATCTGACAAAGCCCGCCCACTGAAAACTGCAGCAGATCGTGTAAAGACGTTCAACTTTGTAACTACTGCACGCACAGGAAGCAGAATAAATTCCTCTTTTCAAACTGTCAAAGGTTTGCTTTACGAACGCCGCAGGACATCGCACAATCTCTTTTGAACAGGGACAAACGATTTCTTATGGGGCGCAGTAAGTACTGTTACTGTCACTGCTCGATACCGACGTTGGCCTACTATACCATGTTCAGCCACTGCTAGAAAATGTACGGCTCTAGCACCGGAGCAAACAACAGGAGGGCCGATGTCGAACAGGCACACATGTCAGACATGGAGAGCGATGAGAATGGGATTCGAACCCATGCCTGCAGAGCACAATGGATTAGCAGTCCATCACCTTAACCACTCAGCCACCTTGTCGACGAAACTGGGCTGTCCGGACATGGGTTGGCGCGCTCCAGATGATCTTTTTCTTTTTTTCCCCACGTACTCGAGGGTCATTTTCCTGTTCCACATGTGATTTCAACATTTTCCTTGGGAGATGTCAAGCCAGCAAGCCACTGCTGTGGTTCAGTGGCCAGTGTGGAGTTCAGTGGCCCTGTTGTACACAGAAAGCACATTGAGCTCCTTGGACATGAAAAGTTCCAGATAAAAGCCATTTGTCATCCTTTCTCTTGGTGTCGATGTTGCTATTGTATGTAAAGGTGGCAACTTGCTCAGCGAGCAGGCGGAGCACACACCGAATGCAGATGTGTCTGAGTGGTGTGTCCAAGTGGCTGCAAAAGGACAACACTCCTGGGGCGCCGTGGCTTAGTTGGTTAAAGCGCCTGTCTAGTAAACAGGAGATCCCCGCCTATGGCTAGACTTAATTAAATGCAAGTATTCATTTCCTGTCTTTAACGCGACTTGTTTTTCTTAAAATGGATGCAACTTGCAAAACATGAAATACAAGCCTTGCTAATCAGCGCTAGCGGCTGGCAAAAAAAAGGAGTCAGCTATTTTTTTTTCTTTAACCTTAACCCTGCTAACGGAGAAGAGTTAAACGACCGAGTCTATGCAGCTTAAACGGTGCGCAAGTCGGGTTCTTAGCTGAAAGGGTGGTAAATCACGCTCACCCCAGTCCTTAATCTTTTAAAGAGGATACAAAATTGAACGTAGTCGCCACATCACATACATCCTGTTAAATGATAAAAAGGTAACATCTATCCTCGCTCCAGAGTAAATCTCACGTTGAGGGCATCTTTTTTTTCACTTTACCGTGAGTCGGGCTCGGCTGCACAGAGGAAAGAGCAGAGCAATGAGGTCACAGGGACAGGGGAGTCACACGCTGGCGGTTTGAATACGCGGAAGATCACTGAGGGATCCACAGTATGTGGACCCTCCTTCGCCATCAGTCCACACTCCGGACTCTGAATCCTGCCATCCGAGTTAAGATCTCGGCGGAACCTGAGGCGCAGTTCCTTCTTAAAACGTAATCTGGTGAGCATTTCTGGAATCGCACTTGTATAGATGCAGCCTTTAATGTGTTGCTAGGTTAAAATTGATGACTTCTTGTATTTCAGTAGGCAACTGCCCTCTTGATTTTGGATTTAATTTCTTTATTACAGGGGCGCTTTTATGAAGCCAAGGGACCAGGGAGCTGCCCCAGTACTGGGATGGCCAGTTCGAAATCATAGAAACTATTGTCAATTCCAGTCCCATGTCAGTGCGAGCAGGGATTTTGACATCTTGTTTTGCTATGTTCTGCACCAACAGGCAGGTGGCTCGGCCATTCCGTTCCAGTCTGGGGGTACAACAGACTGCTAGGTTCAGTCTGATAAACTGAGCTGATGGTTGGAAGAAAACCATCTCAGCGTCCATTCTCTGTCCCTTCTTTAGGACAAGGCGTACCGGAAACCCTGCTGTTGACGCAGGAACGATCAGGTCCGATTCGTTTACTACCTGGCAGGCCTGAGGAATCGTCTGACCTGACCGAATGTTCTCGGGGTCACCGCTTAGAGAGTGGGCATCTGGGTCCACCCGTTTCCACAGCACACTGTTTACTGTGTCCAGCTGGGCGCCCAGTCGAACCAATAGGTCTGCACCAATGCAGACCGAATGGGTCAGCTGAGGTGCTACCTGGAAGTAGTGAGCAAACTTCCTTTTTCCGATGGAGATGGAAGCTACACAGCTTCCTTTGCTCCAAATGGACCTATGAGGTGGGGGTGCCCACCACAGAACCTGTGACTGCGTCACCAGGGTCACCTGACAGCTTCGCGACAGGTCCTCGAACAGACCTTCACTGATTATGGACTTCTCAGAGCTGAGGCTAAGAATTACATCATCAACCTGCACTTCTGCCACCTGGACCCCCTCCCACCACCATGGGGTGGTAGTCCTGGACCCCCTGAGGTACCAGGGTGCACAGAAAGGACTCCCATTCATTACCGGACAGGGAGATCCACTCTTCTTCAGGGATGAAAAGGGGGTGTGCTTTACCTGGCGGGTCAAGCAGCTGCTCGGAGCACTGCTCCTGTAGTTGGGAGACCGTGGGAGTGCTGGCCTGGGCAGGACTTCCCTGTAGTTTTGGAAAGCAAGAAGAGACATTTATTCTCGTCCAGAGGAACCAGGAGGAACCTCCAACTCAGCTATAGTGTTCAGTGGGCACTGTGTGATCACAGCATAACCACTGAATCCCCCTTTTTGCTGTGCAACAGGCTTAGGGTTTTTGACCTGAGCCCACAATTTTCCACGCTGGCAGTCCACCAGAGGCTCCAGCCTGTCAAGCAGGTCTTGGCCAATGAGTAGTGGCTCTGTTTTTAACCTAGAGATGTAAACAGGATGCACCACGTTCATTGGCCCGAACCTAAGTGCCACCCACACTCGGTGTGTGATCCTGGCATGATCCTGGGTATAGCTGGAAATATCTATTTTACACGGTTCTACCTTAAGTCTGATGCCTTTTCCTTTCGCTACTCGTTTGAGCTCGCTGAGTAGATCGGCTGACATCAAACTAATTTCAGCCCCAGTGTCAATCAGTGCTTCTCTATCTAAGACGTTTTCAAGAGAAACCTTGATATAAATACGCCTTGCTTTGCCTTTCTGGCTGAGATTCCCTAAGAATTGTTGGAAGCCTGCCTTTTCTTTGACTTCAGGGGCGGGGTCAGCGCCCAACTCAGAGTCACAGCCTTCTTCCAGGCAGGAACCCTCCCACCCAATCAGATAGACTGAGGAAGGGGCTTGGGACGGATCCCCGCCTCCTCCAGTGAGAAGGGGCGTGGTCCCCCTAAGCTCATTCACACTTCTGGCATTCGGTGCGGAAGGTTTACCCTGTCCTGATCTCTCAGGCAGGGCTTGTTCAAGCCTGGCCAGGCGGGCTGCAGTCGACTCCCTTCGTCCAGTCTTATGATAGACTCTGCCTGAGCCCTTGCCTTCCCCGTAGCGCTCACGGCGGCTCTGACGCTTAGTGCGGTCCTGCCTGCCTATTTTGCGCCGGGGCTTAGCGAGCTCAGGAACCTCAGCTGCCTCGAGCTGAGGCGAGTCGTCAACCCTGCTGGCTTTAGTGGCGAACACGGCCGTTTTAGCAGGTTTTCACTCTGAGGAAGCAGAGACTTCAGCTCCCCAGGCTTTTTGAGCCAACCTTCTAATGTCAGCCATTTTCATCGCTTTTGCATCAGTGTGCATCACAATCATTTTCCTGACTGAGGGATGCAGATTAGCAATGAATAAACCTTTGAAATTCACGTTCTCTTCGCAACCCTCTTCATTCCGCCCTGCAAAATAAGTGCGCCTAAGCCTCTGATAATAGTCGCGAGGGGCTTCAGCTTTTTCGTGCTTAATATGGTGCACAGCAGCCACGGCAGCTATGGGATCGATAAAAGCCGAAAATTCTCCGATCATTGCCTGACACAGCTCCTCAAAGCTATTACAGACCTCCGGTCCTTGTCTAGACATCCACTCGTGGACCGCTCGGCTGGTAGTTTTCCTTACTTACATAGCCTTTTCCTGTTCGGACGCTTCGGGCATAAACTGCAAAGTATATCTCAGCTCATCGATGTAGGTCTCCACATTATTCCCTGACACTGACGGGTCAAACCTTTCTACATCTTTGGCTAACTGCCTCAGGGAGTGGAGGTTAATTTTTACGGTTTCTCCGCGGGCAGGGAGACGGCCGTGATCAGGAGCAGGGGGTCTATGCCTGAATTGACTCGCCCTTGCGTTTCGCGCAGGACTCAGCGATCTCCCCCATGCCGATCCGACCACAGACCCTGGCCGGGAGAAACCTCCTCCCGGCGCGCTGGGTGAGCGCTCCGGGCTGCTAGGTGGGCTGGCATGCAAGTGGGATCTAGTCTATTTTGCTTCCAGTACGGCAGCATCTGACTCCTTTTGCCTTTCCTGGCTGAGCTCATTTAAACTCACAATTTCTTTTTCTTTTTCTTTCGAGCTCGCTTCCAGGTCTCTCCTAGCTACCTCAGCCGCAGTTTCTCTAGCAGACAAGTCATCTAATTTACCTAAAACTTCCCTGAGTCAGTCTTCACTTTCCTCATTTTTCACTCTCTTTTCTCTGATTATATCCAACAACTCGACTCGCTCCGCCTTATATCTTTCTAGCGTTCCCTGAAGCTTTTGAAACTTTGTCAGCTCGGACAAAGACAGTTCCAGCTGTTTAGCTAGATTTAAGGTGAAACTCGATAGGACCAGAACTGCGTTCACAGACACTCCTGTGTTAAGCTGGTTCGCTACCTTAGCTACTAAATCTACTTGCAGCTTCTCAATATCATCAAAGTTCAACTTTTCGATACCACTCCAGTAACCAGGATTGTCGTCGCTAGAAATAGTACTTATAAGCGACTCCACTTCAGACATTTTAGCAGCCATTGTCATTACGTCAGAGAAACTTTAAGAGTATTACTTTTTTTTTTCTTTTTCCAAAATACAGTATGGAATCTAGACACCCGAGCAGATGGATTTCCAATCAGCACACGTTACACTAAACGCTAGAAAACAGGGGGATTTCTTTACGCAGTTATCAGCACACCCGGTATTCGCGTATAGAAGCCGCGGATTCTCATTTCATTCTAAACTCGCCCACCCAGGGACGCCATTAAATGTAATGGTTTGATGGGTTTACTGAGACAATTATTAATTGTAGCAGTAATCACAAGGTTGTTTGTTGGGGCTTTTAGAAAATCAATCGTCAGAACAACTAACAACGCACACACAGAGGTTCAATACACTAGATACATTTATTAATATAAATTGTGCACCAAACATATACTAGTCTGCCTGGATACGAGTGGCAGACCTTACTGTGAGGGTTATCAATATACAAGGTATATAATCCCGAAGAGATGCAAACACAAAGAGATACACAACAGAGAATATATGTCAATATAAATCGTTCGGTTACCAAATCGCTAATCAGTGTTATTACCCACTGTTACTCTAAACTCGGAAGTAAATACATTACTCATGAATTAAATTGATAACAACTTGTGTTGAGGTACAATTAAATTCTCGAGACGCAATGTAGAACATGGGGTTTACTTATCCACTGTGTATGGATTTGGAATTTCCCGGCATGAACACCAAACCAGCTGACAGGCTCTGTTGCAGCCTCTGTTCCAGCGGTTGTCCAATGGGTGTTGTCCCGGCGTCCTCTGGCTACCGGCCAACCAGTCAAGGTGCAGCTCGGAGTAGGACGGGCGGAGGAATCTGACTGCGGCGCGCAGGGCAGTCGTTGCTCCGAGGGGATCTACCAGCAGTCCGGCTGGCTGATAGAAAGTCTCTATGCACAGAGTGTGACCGCGAGTCCTCACAAGTCACTCTTGTGCCTGGGAAGAAGCTGGTTCGTTCCCGGTCCAGCACTGCTTCTGAATAAGCTATTCAGGTTGTCGACGAGGGTCCAACTGTAGGGTCCAACTGTCCAACACAAACACAATCTGTGGCGTTTAGCGTGACATAGTCTTGCAGGCATCGTGCTGTCTCACTGCAATACTATACCGCTGGAGGAAACAGTCCATCTGGCCATGAAACTCATTTGAACGTCTAGCTACAGCAACTAACAATATCATGATTTATTCAGGATGTGTGGAATCAGCACGTCCCGGAGACAGCTTCCGAAATTGTGAGCATTCTCTGGTGGTGTCCTGCAGGGCGCCTGTGGGCGTGCGTTGGTGGTATAGTGGTGAGCATAGCTACCTTCCAAGCAGTTGACCCGCGTTCGATTCCCAGCCAACGCAGTGGCGATTGGTTTCAAATGCTGTCATGAGCCTTGGATTGTGACTAGCAAAGCGAAGCCTTTTGAAAGAGCTAAAGCACTGCAAAACGGAATTGAAGGAGAATCTTACAGGGGATTCTGAGCAGTGTCTGCATACACGCAGTCCGATACGGGTGCTGAAAGCTTGAGCTACTCTCAATATCATGCTGCCTTTCCCCGGAGTAAATCTGTTACATTGAAAGAATGCTTCTGGCAGGTTCAAAAAGGGCCCCTTGTTAATTGGAGAAATCAATGATTTCGAATGAATTCTGTATGCGTTAAAAGACAGCTATACACAGAAAACATGCAGGACACTGCTCATGATGTTTCCCGAGCCGAAACACAGTGCGTTTTTCCAAGCCATCTGACAAAGCCCGCCCACTGAAAACTGCAGCAGATCGTGTAAAGACGTTCAACTTTGTAACTACTGCACGCACAGGAAGCAGAATAAATTCCTCTTTTCAAACTGTCAAATGTTTGCTTTGCGAACGCTGCAGGACATCGCACAATCTCTTTTGAATGGGGACAAACGATTTCTTATGGGGCGCAGTAAATACAGACGTTTAAAAAGCTCCACTCATGCCGACAATGCAGCATGAAGAAGCGCAACCTAACATTTGACAGACAAAAGCCGGGCGCCGCTACGAGCAATATGAAATCAAACTGACAGCACACGGCGTTTCGCGCTGACTCAAAAGTGATCTCGACAGACGCTGTTCTCTGCATAACGCTGAAAGAGCTAAAGAGCGTTTCTGTTGAGACGTAACAAGCTCGTTTCTTTCTACCATGATGTCACCATGACCAAATCTGTCTTTAAACACCTTGCTCAGTCTCTGACGAGACTGTCAAAAATTGCTTTCGCCGATTGTATTGCAAACCGGCGGAAGCGGGGTATTGGGAAAAGTTTTCAACTAGCAATAATCGCGCCTCAGCTAAACCTCACAGGCTACGATACTGCCACTGCGCAAAGCTGACGGTTGCCAGGCAACCGCGGGGATCTTATGGAAATCGTTATCAATCGTCTCATGGCATGTCGTTGCTGTAACGCTTCATATTTGCGGCCGGACACTTCCCGCCCCCCAAAGAAAAGAGCGCCAATCAGACAGGCGGAGACCGAGGACTCGCAGAGCAGACGGCCACAGTCGCCGTAATAAGAGCGATTGTGAGTGGTTTTGTTTTCTCTCTTTGACCAGCCCAGCTGTGCCCCACCCGAAGGCAGGGAAGCACAAAAATTGTATGGAACTCATTCATGCTCCTCTCCATGGAAATCTTTAGTAAAAGGCAAAAGATTTGTACGAGATGAAGAGAAACCAGAGTGCGTGGCTGGACAGCTGCAGGAGCCCAGGCTGCCTTCAAGGCCTCTGCCCTGCCGGTCGTGGTTGGCAATGCACCTGGCCTTACAAACGAGCCAGTGGGGCCCGTTCAGCTCCGGGCTCATCGCCTGCGGCTCTCGGCTTACCTGGCAGGGGAGATACCTTGATCAGCCTGTAGTTGGAGTAGTTGGATTGTTTTCTTGTTTTGTGGAAGCAGTGTTTGTTTTGCAGTTTGAGATGGCAACCTTTGGATCCCGCAAGAATGCTGTACGTTTTGAGCTTTTGGATGACCTCTTCATGGATCGTATGCAGTTCAGCAGAAAAGTGTTACAGAAGGAACTTGGCTTTGAACCTCGGCACTTGGATTTCATCTTTGCTCTCCCAGGTCAGAAAGCATTTGAGGTTGTTTTTGCTACCTATTCTCCGTTTGAACAATGTGTGGATGTGTTTGAGGCAAAAAGAGGGAAAGTTCCTGCCCTTGAGAAGATCAACTTGCAGCCTCTGACACAGAGAGAGAGGAAAACGGTGCATGTTGTTATGTTCTCGGAACTGGCAAAGACGGAGGACATTCACACCTGGCTTAAGCAGTACTGCACCGTCCACCATGGAACTGAGGTTAGAGATGTTGACGGTATAAAAACAGGAGCAAGGAAATTCGAGGTTCGCTTGCTACCGGACAATGTCAATGGAGGCTTAAGGCACCTGCCCTCTACAATCCAGCTGGGCGCCTGCAATGGCTATGTTTTTTATGTGGGACAACCAAAGGTGTGTCGGCGCTGTGGTGCTGTGGGACACCTGGCATCGTCCTGCACTGTGAAATGCTGCAAGACCTGTGGCAAACAGGGACATTTAGCCTTTGACTGTTCAATGCTGCCAAAGTGCAATTTATGTGGCTCGGAAGGACACGTTTTTAAGAACTGCCCTCACACCTACGCCAATAAACTCAAAATGAGAAAGGATGAGGCAGTGCTTGTTTCAGCCAAACCGGCCCGAAAAGCCAAAGCAAACAACAAGTCAAACAAAGAACCCTTGTTGGACAAAGAGTCTCAGCCTCCAGCCAGGATCAGTCCTGCTGTGGCTCCGGGGCCGGTGGAAGAGAAATCCACTACGCCCCCACAACCGCAGACTGCACCAGACAAGCACGAGGGTTTGAAAACCCCCGAGAACAGCGAGGACCCCTCCCCCACTCCTGCTCCTCAGAACGAGGGCCAGTGTGGGGCCCCCAGGTGGAGCGGGTCCAGCGACGATACCCAGGATTCAGCGGAGCTGCTTTTCTCAGACTCTGCAAGTGCTACAGATGCCCTCCTCTCCTCCATCCAGTCCATCACGGAGGATCTGCAACAGCTGGTTGGTGAGGGGGAAGAGGAGACTGGTGCATCGGCTCCACCCCTTTCCCCTCAGTGCTCCCAGGAGCTGGACTTGAGGAAAAGGAAAAATGACTCTGTTTTCTCCCCGAGCGAGGAGGAAGGAGAGCATGGCGATGGGGACAGCTGGAACCCCTCCACCCCTCCTTCTACCCCCTTCCTTGAAATGGACTCCGTGAATGCTTTTACTGCTGCCACCCTGATGAAGGCTCATTCAGAGGATGGCTGGCAGGAAATTGGTAAGAAGAAAAAGAAAAAGAAGAAGGTAACTGGTGAGACCGAAGAGAAATGTGTTTTGTAAAGACTGGTTCCACTTTCTTATGTAATATGGCTCTAAACATAATTTCTCTTAACACCAGAGGTATCAATGACAGAGTTAAATGCCAGTGTGTCTTTGATTACCTCCAGCAGAGAGAGGGAGATGTGTTGATGTTGCAGGAGTGTGCTTTAGCCTATCAAGAGAGGTATAAAAGCTTTGAAGATAGGTGGGATAAAGGGCCTTCTGTTTGGTCAGGGGACAATAACAACAGAGCCTCTGGCGTGGCCATTCTTTTCAAAGGATGGGCTTTCAAATTGAAAAGTATTCAGAGGGTCATAGATGGCAGGTTGCTGTGTGTGAATGTGGAATGGGGCACCGTTAACCTGCGGCTAATCAATGTGTATTGTCCTACTGACGTGGGAGGAAGGGTGGAGCTACTCAAGGCACTCTCTCCCCTATTGTTAAGTAACACAGACGTGATAGTGGGAGGGGATTTTAATTGTATCTTAGAGCACACAGACAGGCAGTCTAGCTCTCCGATAAAATTGGATTCCAGCTCACTGGCCCTGCAAAACTTAGTTCAAGACTTTAAACTCTCAGACACATATAGATGTATATATCCCACAACAGCAGGATATACATGGTCAGGGAGGAATAGCAGCTCCAGAATTGACTATTGCTTTGTCTCAGAGAGAGTGAAAGCTGTTGGGGTCACTCTTCAGCCTGTCTTCTTCTCAGATCATCAGGCTTTAGGGTGTAGAGTGGAACTCCAGGGCGGGACTGTCTTTGGCCCAGGCCTCTGGAAACTCAACACAAAGCTGCTAGAGAACGAGGGGGTAGTATCCCGCTACAAGGAGAAACTATCACAGTGGCTGTCCTTGCAGTGTCTGTACGGGTCAGTAGGAGAGTGGTGGGAGGAGGTGAAGATGAGGACAAAGGCCTTTTTCATGGCTGAGGGAAGGAAGGCTGCTGCCAGACGGAGAGGAGTGCTAGCCAGGAAACAGAGGCAGCTGCAGCGTCTCTACACGATGCTGCACAGTGGCTTCGATGTGCTCGAGGATATCACCCTTTTAAAAAAGGATATCCGGAGCATAGCCGTTGAAAGTAGTCGAGGAGTGCTGTTAAGAAGCAGAGTGCAGTTCTTGGAAGAAAATAAGAAGTGTACTCGCTTCTTTTTCAGGAAAGTGGTAGGCTCCAAGTCTGTCATGGAAAGTGTAGTTGATGAGGAGGGACGAGAGAGAACAGAGCCGAGTGCTATCCTCTCCTGCACCGAGGCCTTCTACTCAAGACTGTGCAGCTCTACAGAGTTAAAGGATGAAGAAATTCATTTTTTTACCTCAAAGCTAGAAAACGTTTTGAGTGAAGAAGATAGGGAAGTACTTGAGAGGGATTTGACAGTAGAAGAGCTGAGACAGGCTATGGAGAGCTTACAGAAGGGGAAAACTCCGGGTGCTGACGGGCTCCCTAAAGAATTTTATTGCACCTTTTGGGATCTGCTTCAGGATCCGCTACAGCTCCTATTCGAGGAAAGCTATAAGACAGAATTGCTGCCTGACTCCTTAAGAGAAGGCACTATCTCTCTCTTGTTTAAGAAAGGAGCAAAGAATGACATAAAGAACTGGAGACCCCTCAGCCTGTTAGGCGTGGACACTAAGATCCTGTCCAAAGCCCTTTTCCTGCGCCTACAAAATGTAGTGGCCTCACTGGTAGGGAAAGAACAGACTTGTGGGATAGCAGGACGCCTGATGAGCGACAACCTGGCCTTGTTGAGGGATGTCTGTCTGTACTCTGAGGATCGCTCCCTCCCTCTGTGCATTTTAGGTGTAGACCTAGAAAAGGCCTTTGACCTCCTAAACCGGCAGTACTTTACATCGGTACTTGAGCACATGAAGTTTGGCCCCATCATGAGAAAGTGGATTAACCTGCTGTACACAGGTAGCAACAGCAGAGTCATGGTTAATGGCAATAGATCACGCCCCTTTGAAGTCTGTTCAGGGGTGAGGCAGGGCTGCCCATTATCCCCCTTGTTATTCGTTTTGGCTATGGAGCCCTTAGCCTGTGCCTTGCGCCAGGATCAGGCCATTAATGGGATACCAGTGCCTGGAAGTGGGGGAGGAGAGGTAAAGACATCTCTATACATGGATGACGTCACCCTACTCCTCTCTGACAATGCCTCAATTAGCAGAGCTCTGCAGTGCTGTGATCGGTTCTCTTTGGCTTCCTCTGCAAAAATTAACACATCTAAGAGTGAGATTTTTTATCAGAACTGGAGGGAGCCAAAAGAAGGACATGATCTCAGGCTGCAAGAGAAGATAATTAATTTACAGGTGCCATTCCCCGGCATTGTGGCCATTGTCGGTGCTCACACGCGATAAGATAAGGCGGAGGAGAGCGGGGCATGCCCAGCGCCAGACATTCAAGGAGGGGGCAGTGTGAGGTGAGGTGAGGTGAGGTGAGGTGCGACACGCCGGAGCCCCGACGCAGCTAATGCAGAGCAACTGTTGGACTGGCATCGAAAGGACGTGTGCGCACGGAGCGAGCCTTCCCTGCGGCGGAGCGCGGGAACTTTCTCCCACCTCCCGCTGCAGGAGTTGTGTGCGCTGCAGCGGTGCCGAGAGAAAAGCACAGAAGGCAGCAGGCTCTGGAGAGCAGGTAAGAGACGGAGCCTTGTGGGCAGGCGAGCAGGCCCGTTTTTTGGAAATTGCTGAAAAGGTTTGTTCGGTGTGTGGCAGGCGCACGTCGCGAGCTTGCGTGGCGATCTGCCGGTCTGGAGTTATGCAAATGAGGCCGAATTGCATCCCGGGACATGCTGCGAATGCGCAATGGCGACTGCAGATGTGTAGGAAACGGCGCGCTCGTTTTCTCGTTTTGCCCACACTTTTGAGTGTTAGTGTGGCGTGTGAGTGTGCGAAAGAGTGGGCCCAGCAGGAGGCGGTGGCGTGCGGGGCGAGGAGGTGGCCTAGGCTGCGCAATTTGTGCTGTGGGTGCGGGCCTCTTGCAACTTGGTTTATTTGGTTTATTTATGGTTCGCATAAATAAAACCGGAAAAGAGGAATTTATTCTGCTTCCTGTGCGTGCAGTAGTTACAAAGTTGAACGTCTTTACACGATCTGCTGCAGTTTTCAGTGGGCGGGCTTTGTCAGATGGCTTTTAAAAACGCACTGTGTTTCGGCTCGGGAAACATCATGAGAAGTGTCCTGCATGTTTTCAGTGTATAGCTGTCTTTTAACGCATACAGAATTCATTCAAAATCATTGATTTCTCCAATTAACAAGGGTCCCTTAAAGGATGAGTCAAAGTAACGTCTAATCGGATTAGTTTCCTTTGAGCTGGTTCAGAGTTTGCTCAAGAGTTTACCTTTCACAGATGCGCAAAGAAGAATGTTGGGGGTGCATGCTTCAAGGCGCCTTACAGCTGTAGGGAGTGATTTGAGACGATTCGTGGCGTGTGCTCGTTCCCATATACCGTACGCCCCGGGGTGCAGTGCCAGGATGACGTACAATACTGCTTGGGCACGTAACGGCATTATATGCAAGTGCGGGACGTGAGGGTTTTCGTTTGTTCTTTTTGTTTTGCTCTGCTTTGCTTTGTTCCGTGGTCAAGAGGCGTAAGGTAAGTTGTAATCCAGGGAGTACACTGGTGGCAAACAGTCCAAGGTGAGAGGTGAGGTCCAAAGTCGAAAAGGCAGAAGGGGAGTCCAATATCCAGAATAAAAGAAGTAATGGAAAAAACGCCAGGTAGAGCTCTCAAGGAGTAGACTCAATACCAGCGGGAAGCAGGTAAAGATGGTAAAAATAGCACTGCGTACCGCACGGTGGAGTGTGTGCAGGTGGGTTAACTCGTGCGGCGGCGTTTGTTAATAATCACCCGCTGCTGGTGCTGATTAGATTGCTTAAGAGTTGGTCTTAACTGCCTGGCGGTCATGACAAGCTCCTCTTTAAGCTGTGGTTTAGTTTTGCATTCATGTGTTTCTAGAGCAGTTATTTATGGGGGTGGGTGGGTCTTTCACAGAGGCTCAGGACAAATCCCCTGCATGAAAGTCTACTGTGTGCGTTCAAACAGTCACAGGTCAAGAGCCAGGCAGGAGGACAATGGACAGAAGAAGCAACAAACTAAAAATAAAAGAACGAATATGAAAAAGCCACCATCTTTTTCTTTTTGACATTTTCCGACTTTCATGCAAGCCAGGACAAAGTTGCTCGTAGCTACTTGTGGATTCAAATACTCTATCGAGTGCTTTGATGAGTTTTTGCAATTTGATTGTCGTCCTGTCAGCCTGTTTCTGTTTTTTTTTTTCAATCTAGGGATGGAAAGTATGAGGGAAATGATGGAGCAATCAATAACCGCTCCGGAAAAATGGCAGAAAGAAATGGTCCGTCACTAAGGACATTTGTGAAGCAGAGGAGTGACATCACCACAAAGGCGACACATTCTGCTGATGGTTTTGGTGAATAATGATTGAGGCGCGTTAAGAGAAAGGTAGCTGTGTCAGCATGCGTAGGCTGCAAAGGATCAAGCAAAGGTTTGCTCCATGCTGAAAAGAGAAGAAAAGAAGCACAACGTTTCGACTGTGGAGCCTTCTGCGCCATTTTCTTTAGCGGTGATGATGTTTACATTGGAAAAACTGAGACATGCGTCCCTGGGTGGGCTTGAACCACCAACCTTCCGGTTAATAGCCGAATGCGCTAACCGATTGCACCACAGAGACTGACGGCCGCTTGAGCTCCCTACATTTGCAGGTTTATGGTCAAAGAAAACAATCACTTGCACTTCTTGCAGCCGGCAATCTTTTTCCACTGACAACCAAGAAATGGATTTCATCTTTCACAAGCTGTATGGATTTCTTCAAAAACAAGTTATTCCAGAAAGGAAATGAATTCTTGCATTAAACTGAACCAAGCTGTACATGTTTGTCTGAAATGAGACATTCGGCACAACAAGACACGGAGAGAGGCACCGCTGGTATTCAGACCCAGGATCGCCTGCTTACTAGGCAGGCACTTTAAGCCACTAGGGAACAGCGCCAGCAGAGCACCGCCCTTTTACAGACACTTGGACACATCTGTGTTCGGTGTGCACTTAACCTGCTCTCTGAGCCCGTTGCCTCCGTCCCATTTAATAGCAGAACTGACGCCAAGAGAAATGATGAGAAATGGCATTTATCGGGCACTTTTCATGTCCAAGGAGCTCAATGCCCTTGACACCTCCCATTCTTTGGCGACACCATTTTTTCTTTTAATTTCTATACTTATTGATAGAATAAAAACGATATGTCATGTACTGTAAGGGAAATGTCTCTTTTCATGGGGAAAGCTAGCACCAGCAAATGTTGTGTTTAGAAGAAGTGATTTAACATGACACGTGACCTAATTTACCGGAGCAAAAGCTCACCCAGCAAGCCCTGCTTTACTTCTACAGGAGAGAAGTACTGTAGAGTCTGCAAGATGTTCAGCTGGGTAGCTACGTCAGCATGCCTCGGCTGCAAAGGAACAAGTAATAGGTTTATTGCATGCTGAAAAGAGAAGAACGGAAACACAGTGTTTCGGCTGTGAGGTCTTCTCACACCTGAAGAAGCCTCACACCTGTAAAAGGCTCCATGGTTTTCTTTCTTCTCTTTTCAACATGGAATACACCTATTGTCTGCAAGATGTGACAATTTCATGGTGTTTTGGAAGAAAACCTTTTTTCTTTGAATTCAAAATCAATCGGAATTTCAGCACGACACATCAACACTTTTTCTTTTTTAAGGAGATGATATTTTAAACCTGATAAAAATAGTAGGAAACACAAGTTTCTTGCTGTGAAAATTTAGATGGGGAAGTGTACTACTAGTAGCAGTGTAGAGCTCTCTGTGGTGGAGTGCAAGCACATGTTCTATGGGCCAGTGGCGTAATGGATAATGCATCTGACTTTGGATCAGAAGATTGTAGGTTCGAATCCTGCTTGGCTCGTGTGGCTTTTAAACCTCTCAGGTTCCTCGGTAACAGGTTGCTGTCATGTATATGAACTATAGAAAAGCATTTGCCACAACCCGTAAATTAGCACGCAAGTGCGGGCTAGTTAACACAGAACTGTATGGAGATCATCTCCAGCTCCGAGCTCAATTGCAATGAAAAAACATGCAGAACAGAACTGGAGAGCAGCTGAATTTGTGCTCGGTAGGGTGGGGAGGACTCAGCATTGCTATTGTTCTAATTGGCATAAACTGCAGGGAATCTGAATCAGAACATGTCAGTTAGTTCGATCATTGCGTCAATATGTAGGCCACGTTAATATAGAATTATTAGTTTGTCTGTCTCGTCTTTGTATATAGCTGAATGTCCCTGACAATTTCATGTTAGTTTTTAAGAACGACATTGGTGCTAATATATACATATATAGCATATAAGGAACACGTAAAAGTTTAGTCCATGCTGAAAAGATAAGAAAACCGCCACAACGTTTCATCTTGGAATAAATCTTTACTTGTTGTTTTGCAGCCTACCCATTCTGACCTAACTCCTCCCTTGAAATTCCCTAACAGATAAGGGTACGTAACGGCTCATGCGATGCTCAGTTGCAATTTGTCCCAAAACAAACAAGAACAGCAGCTGAGGGTTTGAGTTTGAACATGCACTGTATTAAAGCAGCTTTTATTTCCATTGATAAATGCTAGATATTCCTACAGAGATTCTCCAGGTGTGTAAGCGATTCCTGTTTCTGTTTCTATTTCTGTTTCATATATATAAACAGTATATATATATGTTACATGTGTCTCTGCAATAGTATAAATGTGTTATACACTATCAGGGGCTGCTTTTTTGTGCACCTCATCTACAACAAGGGATTTTTTTTCATTTATGTTTGTGGACCTTCACCATTTGAGGAAGTGAGTTAGATAAGAAAGTTACAGGTATGGTGAGCAATGACTGACAAAGGCACGTACTGCGTATTCCTTACAGAAGTGTAAGCAATTTGTTCTAAAAAACACCGGCTAAAGTCCAACATCGTTAGCAATCTTATTACTTAAACAGAATTAACATCAATAAACTGTAAGGTGCTGGTACATGCGAGTAGATTTGATCTTCTATTAAACAAAAATGCAATTACAGCTCTAAAAGGTCAACCTAGACTTCTGTAACAGATCAGTTCAGATCATCGCTGTTCCTCTGACCTTGTGAGTCTTTGGAATTTTAAAATTGTATTTTGCTTGCCTTTCATGTGGTCTGTGTACAAGTCACTGTGGCGTATGCGGTCCTACACAGCCTTGCTATAGACGTGACGAGCCTCCGCTATGTTGCAATGGAGAACAGGTTCAGTATGGAGCTGCCGAGAAAATTCAGCTGGAAAGCTCGTTGCAGAAAAGCATCGTTATCTGCGTCCAGCTGCAAAGCGTCACTCGTGGGTGCTGAAGAATCGATTTCCAAGGCAGTGGGTCTAGGCGATTTAGAGTGTTAAAGGTCCCAGCGAAAACAAAACAGCGCTGGTCCTTTTTCATGCACGCACGAGAGCAAATGCAAAGGACACCGTAGTCGGCAGGATTTGAACCTGCGCAGAGAGACCCAAACAGATTTCAAGTTTGTTGCCTTAACCTCTCGGCCACGATTACAGTAAATACGCCAGCTGTTGGCTTCTTGCTACAATCGAACAGGGAGTGCGAGGCGGCGGCGGCGGCGGCAACTTTTTTCAAGTTCGCTCTCCGTTTAAGAAACCTTTTACGCCATACGTGTAAGCAGACACACACCTCAGAGTACTTAAGGGTGGCTTCAAGTTGGAATGATAAAGTTTCCCCGTTCGGACATGAAAATAGAACTTTCTTAGACAGAAAGAAATCAACAACGGAGACATGTGGACGACGATTTCAGTCACTGCACTTTGAATAGCATTTTTACTCGAGTTACAGGAGATGCACGAATGGCCCTTGACCTACGCTCTTACGAATGCCTTGGAACATTCAAAGAGAACAGCCCTCAAGTCCTGCGGTTTATTATAATGCTGTTGCGTGTCGAGGCAGTATTTGACTCCGTCCTACCGTTGAGACACGGGGCGTACTGTAAATGAACTGCACCTGACAGCTTTAGAAAAACACCTGGGCTCAGTACGGTGCTGAGAGCTCAGCGTTGCTGTTCTAATTAGCACGCACTGCATCGGCTATGAGCCCGAACTTTTCAATTATTCCGATCAGTAAGTCAACACGTAGTCCACATGAAAGGTAGAAATATTCTCTTGTCTGTCTCTTGTTTTTATAGAACTGAATGTCCCTGACAATGTACTGTTAGTTTTAATTGAAGAACGGCATCTGTGTTCAAATATACCAGACAAGTTTACGTAACTGCTCATGCAACACTCAGTTGTAATTAGTCAAGAAATAAAGTCGAACAACAGCTGCGAGTTTGATTCTGAACGTATGAGATTGCAGCGCCTTTTACTTCCATTGACAAATGATAGATATTCGAAGAGAGATCCTTCAGACCAGCAAGCAAACCCACGGCTATTTCGGTTTTCTATCTAGGCAACGTTGGTGTCTGCGATAGCATACATGAAAGCGTGATGCAATTTCTGTGGCTACACTTGTTGCACGTCATGCACAGTAAGAGTGTTTCTAACACCAAATACAAAGTCAACAATTAGCGATCACGCCTTCTCCTCAGTTAACCCACTGAAACCCTTGCTGTTAACAGTTCTTTACTGCGTGCTTTACGAGCACCTACATATTGTGTCGGTTCTTTCAGCTTTATTCATTAGGTTTTCAAAGGCATAAGTAGAGCACCAGAGGTGCGAACACAAAGTGTGTGGTTACCTGAAGAATTGATTTCCATGGCAGGGGGGACAAGCGATTTAGCGTTTTTATAGCACGAGGAAAGGAGAAGCGGCACTACGCCTTTTCAGCGCAGGCACAAAGCGACGTGCGGCAGACGCCGTAGTCGGCAGGATTCGAACCTGCGCGGGGAGTCCCCAATGGATTTCGAGTCCATCGCCTTAACCACTCGGCCACGACTACAGCGAGCTCGCCGCTGCCGCATTCCTCCTATAATCTAACACGGAGTGCGAGGTGGCTGCGGAAACGTTTTCAAAGTCGCTCTCCGTTAAAAAAAAAACCTTTCAGAAAATACGTGCCGGCAGACAGACACGCCTCAGAGGGTTTAAGGCTGGCTTCACGTTCAAATGATAAAGTCTCCCCGTCCAGAAGTCAAAATGCAACTTTGGCAGACAGAACAAACATCAACAAACCACAAATGTGGACAAGGATTTTACAAGCTGCACCACATTGCACTTTCAAAAGCATTCGTGTTAGACGCAGGAATTGCCTTTGATTTGCGCGCTTACGAACGCCACGGAAAACGAAACAAAACTAAAGCCCTCAGCTCTTGCACTTGATTATAATGCCGTTAGGTGTCGAAGCAGTAATTTACGTCATCCCACCACTGCAACACGGGGAATAGAGGGAAATGAGCACAAGGTGAGATATTTTTAATCTGTAAGGCTTCTGTAGTTTCTTTTTGAAATCATTGTTACAACATATTATGTAAAAGCATGTTGAAAAGAATCTACCTGCATTCCAGCGGCCCTGAGCAAGAGGCCGCTGTCCAGGAGGAAGAGATGCCAGAGGCTGCTCTAGAAACTGAAACAGAAGCGGATAAGGAAGGGGAAGATGTGAGCTCTGAAGAACTCTATCAGCAGTAAGACTTTTTATTTTTCAGATGTATCTATTTTTTACTAAAATTCTATTTGTCTTATAGGTATAAAATGTTTAAACCGGTGTTTTATATCCTTACAGGCCCTGAATAGTTAAAAAGTATCAGCAGGCCGGAAGAGAGTGGCCCAAGCTGGACTCTATAGAAAGCACTCCCTGGATGCTCCTCTCCTGATTGGATTCAAACAGTACCTTACCAAGGATCTGGGAGTGGCAAATTATTCTCAGGAGGTATTTATTTTTTAAAGGCATTAAAAATTAAGCAATGGTATCTTCATTGTAAATGTTTTTGTTTCTTAGCTTAAAATTCACCCAAAATGATGTCAGCCATAAACATCATGACTCTATATTTCCTACCTGAATCTATTCTACTTAAATTATTACATTATACACAATTTGAGTTAATTTTAAAAAGTAAAAGGTAATGAAAGGAATGCATTTTCATAAGAAAGATAATACCGATATGCATGTGATAATCTTCCTTATATCATGTAGTGCGTCATTTGGACACTTTGTGGGCTTGAAATACAAAGAAAATCATGTTCTATGGTACAAGATAAATACAAAACTTAAGCTTTTATTTTAATTAGATTTGTTTATAAAGCATAAGCAATCATTTATTACATCGCTTCTTGAATTAAATCTTTTGACAAGAGGTAAGACTTCTATTTTACATTTAAACCCATGTTTAGCTGTGTTTTTTAGATTTAACTGAACCAATTTCTGTGTGTGATAATGTCCTTGAATTCTGACAACATCACACTAAATTACATGATATAAAACAGCTAATGTTTCTAGAGATAAAGTTTCTGGGATGCTTCTAATTACTTTTTATTACCAGGGACAGTTTAATTCACCTTGTACAGTACTGAAAGACCAAGATGCTTTTTTTAAAAGTTATTTGACATTTTATAGAACTTTGTCTACTATGGCAACATGATGAGCTTGGTGAAACTTGGAAAAATACTGCTTGGCCACTTATCTTAATATAAAGATAGGATAAAGGTTTATCTTTTGCACCTACCTGACCCCCAGGGAAGGCCAATGCTTTCTAAGTTGATGGTTCCCTACAGTAGACTGTACCTTATCTTCAAAGGTAATGTATATTGACCCAAATCAGTTTTGGAATCCAATCTACTGACAAGATGGAGCACATCCTTTTTTCAGGATTTTAGCATCATACGTTTGGTATATTTAGTCCCTAATGCTGAAAGAAATGATCATAGAACATTTGGACACTTTGTGGGCTTGAAATACAAAGAAAATCATGTTCTATGGTACAAGATAAATACAAAACTTAAGCTTTTATTTTAATTAGATTTGTTTATAAAGCATAAGCAATCATTTATTACATTAATATATGTGAAAATAACATTTTAGCATCATACGTTTAGTATATTTAGTCCCTAATGCTGAAAGAAATGATCATAGAACATGACATCTAACCTTACCTGTGGCGTCTTTTATCCCTATTGCTCAATGCACGGTGAAAGCATTGCATACATGTGTCTGACAATGAGGAATGGGCCCCTGAGACAGTCATTTGCATGTTTCACAAACGATCGTATATTACTAGAGATTCTGTTTGGGATTCAGATGTGAATTCGGACAGCAATCCCTTTCAAGAAATGATATGTTCTGGATGAGGTCAAAGGTGATGGAACACTGTATTTAGGATGTGTTTGCAGTGATTGTGTGTCTCCTGCTTCAACGCAGTGATATATAGATGTGCTCCTGTAATTTATTGGTACATGCCCAGGGCAGTAAGCAGTCTGAGGATTTATTTCCAGACGGCATAGAGCAGTGAAGCAGTGAAGTAGTGCAACACACTGGATCATTATATTATTAGAATCTATTCTACTTAAATTATTACATTATACACAATTTGAGTTCATTTTAAAAAGTAAAAGGTAATGAAAGGAATGCATTTTCATAAGAAAGATAATAAGTATATGCATGTGATAATCTTCCTTATATCATGTAGTGCGTCATTTGGACACTTTGTGGGCTTGAAATACAAAGAAAATCATGTTCTATGGTACAAGATAAATACAAAACTTAAGCTTTTATTTTAATTAGGTTTGTTTATAAAGCATAAGCAATCATTTATTACATTAATATATGTGAAAATAACATTTTAGCATCATATTATTACATACAGGTCTCTAGCTTCAACACAGTGAGATATATATATGCTCAGTGATTTATTGGTACATGCCCAGGGCAATAATCAGAATGAGGATTTATTTTCAGACGGGCTATAGGTAGTGTTGTGAAATACTTCAACACACTGGATCGCAGATTTAGACCCCCTGCACTCTTACTCCTTAAAAACCAAAGAAATGAAGATATGTAGCAATCACATTGTAACAGGGGTGACAGTGATTTAATGCTTATACTAGTGGACTTCTGGTACCTTTAGGGTACGGTGTTCCCTGAAGGGATCTCAAACCCTGCATTTCAGATGCCTAGCTGTATCGCTGATGTGTTGCACCTCAGAATCACTTTTAAACCTTACCTCTGGTATCTTTAATCCCTATTGCTCAACGCATGGTGAAAGTATTGCATAAATGTGTCTGAAAATGAGCAATGGGCACCTGAGAGTCATTTTCCTGTTCCACATGCAATTTCAACATTTTCCTTGGGAGACATCAAGCCAGCAAGCCACTGCTGTGGTTCAGTGGCCAGTGTGGAGTTCAGTGGCCCTGTTGTACACAGAAAGCACATTGAGTTCCTTGGACATGAAAAGTTCCAGATAAAAGCCATTTCTCATCCTTTCTCTTGGTGTCGATGTTGCTATTGTATGTAAAGGTGGCAACTTGCTCAGCGAGCAGGCGGAGCACACACCGAATGCAGATGTGTCTGAGTGGTGTGTCCAAGTGGCTGCAAAAGGACAGCGCTCCCGGGGCGCCGTGGCTTAGTTGGTTAAAGCGCCTGTCTAGTAAACAGGAGATCCTGGGTCCGAATACCACCGGTGCCTTTTTTTGTTCTGTCTTCTTATTATTCAGATCAGTAAGTCAACACGTAGTCCACATGAAAGGTAGAAATATTCTCTTGTCTGTCTCTTGTTTGTATAGAACTGAATGTCCCTGACAATGTACTGTTAGTTTTAATTGAAGAACGGCATTTGTGTTCAAATATACCAGACAAGTTTATGTAACTGCTCATGCGACACTCAGTTGTAATTAGTCAAGAAATAAAGTCGAACAACAGCTGTGGGTTTGATTCTGAACGTATGAGATTGCAGCGCCTTTTACTTCCATTGACAAATGATAGAGATTCGAAGAGAGATCCTTCAGACCAGCAAGCAAACCCACGGCTATTTCGGTTTTCTATCTAGGCAACGTTGGTGTCTGCAATAGCATACATGAAAGCGTGATGCAATTTCTGTGGCTACATTTGTTGCACGTCATGCACAGTAAGAGTGTTTCTAACACCAAATAAAAAGTCAACAATTAGCGATCACGCCTTCTCCTCAGTTAACCCACTGAAACCCTTGCTGTTAACAATTCTTTACTGCGTGCTTTACCAGCACCTACATATCGTGTCGGTTCTTTCAGCTTTATTCATTAGGTTTTCAAAGGCATAAGCAGAGCACCAGAGGTGCGAAGGCAAAGTGTGTGGTTATCTGAAGAATTGATGTCCATGGCAGCGGGGCCAAGCGATTTCGCGTTGTTATAGTACCAGGAAAGGAGAAGCGGCACTTCGCCTCTGCCGCGCAGGCACAAGGCGACAGGCGACATGCGGCAGACGCCAGAGTCGGCAGGTTTCGAACCTGCGTGGGGAGTCCCCAACGCATTTCGAGCCCATCGCCTTAACCACTCGACCACGACAAAAGCGAGCCTGCCGCCGCCGCATTCCTCCTATAATCAAACACGGACTGCGAGGTGGCTGCGGATACCTTTTTAAAGTTGCTCTCCGTTAAAAAAAAAATACCTTTCACAAGATACGTGCCGGCAGACAGACACACCTCAGAGGGTTTAAGGCTGGCTTCACGTTCAAATGATAAAGTCCCCCCGTCCGGATGTCAAAATGCAACTTTGGCAGACAGAACAAACATCAACAAACCACAAATGTGGACAAGGATTTTACAAGCTGCACCACACTGCACTTTCAAAAGCATTTACGTTCGTGTTAGACGCAGGACTTGCCTTTGATTTGCGCGCTTACGAACGCCATGGAAAACGAAACAAAACTAAAGCCCTCAGCTCCTGCACGTGATTATAATGCCGTTACGTGTCAAAGCAGTTATTTACGTCATCCTACCACTGCAACACGGGGAATAGAGAGAAATGAGCACACACTACGAATCGTCTCAATCACTCCCTAGAGTCGTAAGGCGCATTGAAGGGTGCACCCCCATCATTAATCGTTGCGCCTCTGTGAAAGGAAAGCTCTTGGGCAGTCTTTGAAACAGCTCGGATGAAACACTTGATTGCTTCCATGTGCATCTGGAGCCCACCCAGTGGGCAAAAGACGTATAATATACGTCTATTAAACGCTTACCTTATACGTCTAAATGTGGTCTACAATTCGTCTAGAATGAAATTCTAATATACGTCTAAAGTTATACGTCAATTATACGTCTATGTTTAGACGTTCATTATACATAAATGGTTGGAGTTCTATTATACGGATAAATTTAGAGGACTATTATACATATATGGTTGGAGTTCCAGATAACTTTAGAGGTCTATTATACGGATAACTTTAGAGGACTATTATACATATATGGTTAGAGGTCTGTTATACGTATAACTTTAGAGGTCTATTATACGTATATGGTTAGAGGTCTGTTATACGTATATGGTTAGAGGTCTATTATACGGATAACTTTAGAGGTCTATTATACGTATATGGTTAGAGGTCTATTATACGCATAACTTTAGAGGTCTATTATACGTATATGGGTAGAGGTCTATTATACATCAAAGATAGATTTTATAGGTGTAGAAACAAGTAAACCAAGCCAATGATTAGATTTAGAAATGTATTCTGAAAATACACATTCACACCTGAAACATATGTATTTCAAATTATACATTGTATACAATCAATCAACAATCAACATATGGGCAATAATCATAAAAAACACATCTAGTCTTAAACTTTAGCTACAAATTCTGGTAATATGGCAATATACAGTATAGTAATGACAAACACAAAACTAATTACATTAACACACTAACTCAAAACCACATTTTGATTCAAATATACATTTTAAAATGTACAACTTCTATATTTCCAAGAAAAAAAAATATTACAATGGAAGTTAAGATGATTTTTTCCCACTATTTGCAAACCCTGTCTAATTGTCCTAACAGTTAGAACCAAAAACCTATTATTTTCAGTGTCCAGATCTCCTGGCCCCCTGCCTTTCATATGCATTCTTCAAGTAACACATTGCATGCTCCTTTATTTCTTTTTCTGTTGATGTAGGGTGGGACTTCAGCACCGCAGCTAGGAGAAAATTATATAATTTTACTTCCCAAATAAATGATGATTAATATCTTCTTTAGTATAATCTAAAAAGTGAACGGTTTACTAAGCTCAAAACTGAAATAAATGTATAAAATTTGGCTTGCATCATAGCAGTTGAGCAATTAAGTCTGTCCTAATTAAAGAGTACCCAAAGTTTGAAAGTACAACATAGAATAAGAATAGAGAAACGGCAAAACGATTTTGTGTCATCTTCCCCATTCACACTATTTTATGTGCCATTTTTTGCTTATTCAAGTACTATTTTAATCAAAATAATATTAAGAAAGATCTGTATGTATTCAGATAGTATTATTATTGTTCATACTTACTCGTCAAAAGAGGATTGCTGAGATATTTGCGGATATACTTCTACGTTTGAAAAACGTGTCCAAAATTGTGACCAACGAATACTAGCAATGCATTGTGGTATATAACCGGAAAATATGCTGGGTTCGATATTTTCTCAACGTATGCGTTTATTAATGTTGTCGATATTATGGTTGAAATATAACATTGATAATACATCGCGGCTATGTGCCCCCTGCTATGAGCTGATGTGCAATTTTAACGCATGTAGTTAGTAAGGATCGGTCACTGTTGTATGGTATTATATATAATGACATTATGGAATAGGATGGGGACAGGCTTGGCATCACGGGGGGAGGGGGGAATGTTGCCCCTTCAGTTTTGGGCAAAAAGATTTACCTAACTTAATTTGCGCCCTAAAAAAATAGTTGTACTTTGTCAATGGTTAGACAACACTAAATGACAGGAACAGTCACTCAGTCTGTTTGATGGGCAGGAGGGCTATCCATCCAGGAACTGCACATATCAGTGTCGTTATTGAGTGTCAACATTACGATCCTGTTTGCTCAGGTGGACCGATTCCTTGCAGTAGTTTATCATTATACTTAAAATCGTTATATAACTAGGACTAGTTATAGCAGTCTGTGCTTTCTGTTGGTTTTACAACATTTTTTCTTAACGATTCAGAACGTCCATGTAGCTGCAAAAATGAACGCTTATGGTACTTTTCGCTCCAGGCAATACTCTCCAGTGAGAGTGACGAAAAATGTGAAACTGAACTTCATCGCAAATACCAGATTGTTAGTCGATATCTTCTATCATGAAGCACTAATCAATGGCATAGCTGCGAGATTTCATTTGGGTAGCTGCACCGTACAGCTCCGTTTCAACCGAAATATCACCCCGCTCAGAATTTCAGACGCCCCCCTACAGATTTTTCCCCGGGCACCGCGCACTGATGGGGGACGGGGTTTCCAGGAAATGGTATCAACTTTTCTCAAGAAAATAAAAATAGAAACTCTATAGGCACTCAAACATTTTACTGTTTTTTTTCAGGCAGGTGGCAAGACCCCTCCGCAAAACCCTTGTATGCCAAGCTGTGGGCATTGATTCGTCGAATACAGTATATTCACGGCGAAAATACGGCTATACGTATATATACGTCGCCTCGACGTATAATCAACGTCGAATTGCAACCGTAAAATCGACGACATTAATAAATGCATATATAACGTCGAAAACACATCTAACACTAGGAGTATACGGCACTCTGCACAGTGTACGAAGTAAATTATTTTCGCAGTAATTAATTTACACGTGTATAATAAATATAATTAATTACTGCGAAAATAATTTACTTCGTACACTGTGCAGAGTGCCGTATACTCCTAGTGTTAGATGTGTTTTCGACGTTATATATGTGTTTATTAATGTTTATTTCACAGCGTCATGCACCTTTTCATTGCTCTCGCTTTCAGAGCCTCCGCACGGCACACGACTCAACATCATGAAGCACATTGAAGTGAAAGCAGGGAGCGCTGCGACATGCACTGTGCAGATCCCGCCACACTAAGAGGTATATAAGCGTCAAAGGCAAGTCATTCCGAGTTGGTCGTTTGTGTTTTCCGTTCAGACGCGAAATGCTGAAATGATCTCTCGGCTCCTCGGTTGTCATTTCTGCTCCGTAAAGGAATCACAGCACGAGTCGGCTTCCAGCACGGTGGGTCGGGACACGATGCCGGGGGTCGGAGAGAGCGATGTCTTCCTCGTTAGTATAGGACCTGTCACCTGTCCCCACCTGTCACGCGGGAGACCGGGGTACATCAGGACGCGCATTGAAGTGAAAGCAGGATGCGCTGCGACATGCACTGTGCAGATCCCGCCACACTAAGAGGTGAGTGGGTCTGTTCGATCACAGCGCTAGCCGAATCCCCAATCCCCTTTTGTGCGTGGCGACAGAAGAAGTCTGGTCTGTTTCCGCCCGGTTTCGATCCGGGGACCTTTCGCGTGTGAGGCGAACGTGATAACCACTACACTACGGAAACTGTGGTCAGATGTGCCCAGCGGCCCAGCGCTGAGCTTCGCCAATGCGATTCAGCTGCTTCCAGTGCCTTTATTGGGGTGCGCTGATGGACCGTGCTCTCTCTCCAGAGACCAGCACGCCTGTCATGGACGGAGCAGGAAAGACGGCGCCACATTCTACAGCCCTCTCCACGCAATCGACGAAATCGGGCTACTGAAGTGGAGAAAATCGCCTCTCCAGAAAGTGCAAATATAATCTTGGAGAGTATAAATCCTATTGCCGAAGGTCAGCCCTGTCTACCAGAGTGACCCTCCCACCTCCTGCAGCGATGGTCAGCTCGTCTCACACGCGAGAAGTTTTGGCTGGAAACAAGCGCCCCCTCTTCTCGCACGTTGAGTAGTTTTAATGCGGCTCCTTCGTACACAGTGCTGATGTTTTGGAAAGCAGGAGGCAAAATTGACACGTTCCCATACCGGGAGTCGAACCCGGGCCGCCTGGGTGAAAACCAGGAATCCTAACCGCTAGACCATATGGGAGTGCACAACCCTGCTGTTCCGGGCATCATGCAAGCTAACTACATAAATATGAGAAAACACGCAAGAGAGTTGTCACTCAGAGTGTCGAAGGGTCGATGTATACTGGGGCTCAGTTGAAATGCGTCAGGACTTTCCCGAATTATGTCACACGAAGAGAGCACAGCCTTTTCCGCCCTGCCACGTGTGTGTCGGTAACTCGCCGTGATCGTATAGTGGTCAGTACTTTGCGTTGTGGCCGCAACAACCCCGGTTCGAATCCGGGTCACGGCAGAATAGGGGCGTCTGCTTTTACTACTTGCACGAATGAAGGCAAAAAAAAGCCAATTGATGTGAACGAACGGCGCTTTACAGAGGAGTACTGCCTGACTGGATCGTTGATGAACGACAGAGACCACTCCGACCTCTTCTCGGGTTTCTTCAATGACTTACTAAGGATCTTCTTCACATTCGCCCATGCAGGGGAAGCCAGTTACACCAAAGCAAACGCAGGAAAGTGCAATTCAAGCAGAGACCAGGAGGGACTTGTTTACACCGAGAGTGGTCGGAGAATGGAACAATGCGCCCAGCCCTGTTGCTGGAGCCGATTCTTGATGAGATCTTGGGCTCACTAAGAAGCCCCCGCTGGATGCTAATCTTTCTGTTGTTCTTGCAGGTCCTGCGCTGCTTTTGAGCCGACAGAGCTCGTCCTGATCTGTCGGCACAGCCCAATTGCAAATGATCGGCTCCGCATACAGAAGGAACGTGCGTTTGGTACAAGAGTGCATGAAGGCACCGGAAATACATTGGGAACAAATGACCGGTCGCTCAATACCTCTGTGAAGTACAGGAGCGTGCGAAATGAGGCTGTTTCCGCCCGGTCTCGAACCGGGGACCTTTCGCGTGTTAGGCGAACGTGATAGCCGCTACACCACGGAAACCTGCAGGGACTGCTGCTGGTGTCTCGCTTGCGTTTCGGGCTGAGAAAGGGACGCGTCACTTTAGGCAGGGGGCGCTGGAGAGAGGAACAAAGGGCGCGATGAAACAAAACACCGAAACCCGGGATCTTTAGATCTTCAGTCTAACGCTCTCCCAGCTGAGCTATTTCGGCCGTGCACAGAGCCCACAGCCACCTGCTCCAGCCTTCCTGTGTTGCGGCATGAGCGCACCAAGAGTAGCGGGAGAGTGTTGCAGGAACGTCACTCAGAAGGAAAGCCACCCAGGTGCGCCCTCTGAGCTCTGTCCAGCGCATCTTCCTCGCATGGACTCCTGCCTGCGACGGGCAGGAAACAATTAGCAAGAACAGAACAACACCCCATGGGTGTCTCATGACCACACCTTAGGTTGTGACACGTGCAGGTGTGAGGGGTTGCTGGGCTACTTTGGAGCAGAGCTTGGGCGGAGGGAGGGCGGGAAAGCAGACAAAGAGGTGACACCTCAAGGTCTGCACGATCACAGCTCTCCGCCGCCCCAGGCTTCCGCTCGATAAGCTGCTGGACACACCCGCCCCTCCTCACACAGACCGTGGAAAAGCCCTCGAGTGGGAGGGCTCTCTCTTCCTCCCAGGAGCTCTTGGACACGATGCACAGACAGGGTGCGGGGAGCCGCCGCCTGCAAACACGGCTCCAGGCAGGACTCCACTCCGTAGGAGCCGCAGAGCAGAGGAGATGGGGGCAGCTTAGCTCCTGTGCAGAGACCTGAGCTGCTGTTGCTGCAGACGCTGTCTTTTCTGCACTCGGGGTAGGAGTGAATGTTGAGTTGCCCTTAGAAATGAAGCAGAGTACTTCAACGGCACGGGTGTGTGTGTGTGCGTGCGCCCTGGTGATTCTGGGAGACAGATCGAACCTGGGCTAAAAGAGAGGAGGCTTAGCCCTCTTCCATTTGCTACTTCAAAGTTGTACAACCCATTTGTATCTGCTAGGCGGCGCAGTCGTCGTGCACAAAGAACGCTTTGAAAAGCGTCCAAAGCAAGTCATTCCGAGTTGGTCGTTTGTGTTTTCCGTTCAGACGCGAAATGCTGAAATGATCTTTCGGCTCCTCGGTTGTCATTTCTGCACCGTAAAGGAATCACAGCACGCGTCGCCTTCCAGCACGCTGGGTCGGGACACGATGCCGGGGGTCGGAGCGTGCGATGTCTTCCTCGTTAGTATAGTGGCAAGTATCCCCGCCTGTCACGCGGGAGACCGGGGTTCGATTCCCCGACGGGGAGTAGCTTTTCTTTTACCTCCTTAGAGAAAGGACTGCCTTTCACTTCTCTGTTTTCTAACACAGCGTCGTGCACCTTTTCATTGCTCTCGCTTTCAGAGCCTCCGCACGCCACACGGCTCGACATCAGGAAGCACATTGAAGTGAAAGCAGGGAGCGCTGCGACATGCACTGTGCAGATCACGCCACACTAAGAGGTGAGTGGGTCTGTTCGATCACAGCGCTAGGCGAATCCCCAATCCCCTTTTGTGCGTGGCGACAGAAGAAGTCTGGTCTGTTTCCACCCGGTTTCGATCCGGGGACCTTTCGCGTGTGAGGCGAACGTGATAACCACTACACTACGGAAACTGTGGTCAGATGTGCCCAGCGGCCCAGCGCTGAGCTTCGCCAATGCGATTCAGCTGCTTCCAGTGCCTTTATTGGGGTGCGCTGATGGACCGTGCTCTCTCTCCAGAGACCAGCACGCCTGTCATGGACGGAGCAGGAAAGACGGCGCCACATTCTACAGCCCTCTCCACGCAATCGACGAAATCGGGCTACTGAAGTGGAGAAAATCGCCTCTCCAGAAAGTGCAAATATCATCTTGGAGAGTATAAATCCTATTGCCGAAGGTCAGCCCTGTCTACCAGAGTGACCCTCCCACCTCCTGCAGCGATGGTCAGCTCGTCTCACACGCGAGAAGTTTCGGCTGGAAACAAGCGCCCCCTCTTCTCGCACGTTTTGCACGTTGAGTAGTTTTAATGCGGCTTCTTCGTACACAGTGCTGATCTTTTGGAAAGCAGGAGACAAAATTGACACGTTCCCATACCGGGAGTCGAACCCGGGCCGCCTGGGTGAAAACCAGGAATCCTAACCGCTAGACCATATGGGAATGCACAACTCTGCTGTTCCGGGCATCATGCAAGCAAACGACATAAATATGAGAAAACACGCAAGAGAGTTGTCACTCAGAGTGTCGAAGGGTCGATGTATACTGGGGCTCAGTTGAAATGCAACGTCAGGACTTTTCCGAATTATGTCACACGAAGAGAGCACAGCCTTTTCCGCCCTGCCACGTGTGTATCGGTAACTCGCCGTGATCGTATAGTGGTCAGTACTTTGCGTTGTGGCCGCAACAACCCCGGTTCGAATCCGAGTCACGGCAGAATAGGGGCGTCTGCTTTTACTACTTGCACGAATGAAGGCAAAAAAAAGCCAATCGATGTGAACGAACGGCGCTTTACAGAGGAGTACTGCCTGACTGGATCGTTGATGAACGACAGAGACCACTCCGACCTCTTCTCGGGTTTCTTCAATGACTTACTAAGGATCTTCTTCACATTCGCCCATGCAGGGGAAGCCAGTTACACCAAAGCAAACGCAGGAAAGTGCAATTCAAGCAGAGACCAGGAGGGACTTGTTTACACCGAGAGTGGTCGGAGAATGGAACAATGCGCCCAGCCCTGTTGCTGGAGCCGATTCTTGATGAGATCTTGGGCTCACTAAGAAGCCCCCGCTGGATGCTAATCTTTCTGTTGTTCTTGCAGGTCCTGCACTGCTTTTGAGCCGACAGAGCTCGTCCTGATCTGTCGGCACAGCCCAATTGCAAATGATCGGCTCCGCATACAGAAGGAACGTGCGTTTGGTACAAGAGTGCATGAAGGCACCGGAAATACATTGGGAACAAATGACCGGTCGCTCAATACCTCTGTGAAGTACAGGAGCGTGCAAAATGAGGCTGTTTCCACCCGGTCTCGAACCGGGGACCTTTCGCGTGTTAGGCGAACGTGATAGCCGCTACACCACGGAAACCTGCAGGGACTGCTGCTGGTGTCTCGCTTGCGTTTCGGGCTGAGAAAGGGACGCGTCACTTTAGGCAGGGGGCGCTGGAGAGAGGAACAAAGGGCGCGATGAAACAAAACACCGAAACCCGGGATCTTTAGATCTTCAGTCTAACGCTCTCCCAGCTGAGCTATTTCGGCGGTGCACAGAGCCCATAGCCACCTGCTCCAGCCTTCCTGTGTTGCGGCATGAGCGCACCAAGAGTAGCGGGAGAGTGTTGCAGGAACGTCACTCAGAAGGAAAGCCACCCAGGTGCGCCCTCTGAGCTCTGTCCAGCGCATCTTCCTCGCATGGACTCCTGCCTGCGACGGGCAGGAAACAATTAGCAAGAACAGAACAACACCCCATGGGTGTCTCATGACCACACCTTAGGTTGTGACACGTGCAGGTGTGAGGGGTTGCTTTGCTACTTTGGACCAGAGCTTGGGCGGAGGGAGGGCGGGAAAGCAGACAAAGAGGTGACACCTCAAGGTCTGCACGATCACAGCTCTCCGCCGCCCCAGGCTTCCGCTCGATAAGCTGCTGGACACACCCGCCCCTCCTCACACAGACCGTGGAAAAGCCCTCGAGTGGGAGGGCTCTCTCTTCCTCCCAGGAGCTCTTGGACACGATGCACAGACAGGGTGCGGGGAGCCGCCGCCTGCAAACACGGCTCCAGGCAGGACTCCACTCCGTAGGAGCCGCAGAGCAGAGGAGATGGGGGCAGCTTAGCTCCTGTGCAGAGACCTGAGCTGCTGTTGCTGCAGACGCTGTCTTTTCTGCACTCGGGGTAGGAGTGAATGTTGAGTTGCCCTTAGAAATGAAGCAGAGTACTTCAACGGCACGGGTGTGTGTGTGTGCGTGCGCCCTGGTGATTCTGGGAGACAGATCGAACCTGGGCTAAAAGAGAGGAGGCTTAGCCCTCTTCCATTTGCTACTTCAAAGTTGTACAACCCATTTGTATCTGCTAGGCGGCGCAGTCGTCGTGCACAAAGAACGCTTTGAAAAGCGTCCAAAGCAAGTCATTCCGAGTTGGTCGTTTGTGTTTTCCGTTCAGACGCGAAATGCTGAAATGATCTTTCGGCTCCTCGGTTGTCATTTCTGCACCGTAAAGGAATCACAGCACGCGTCGCCTTCCAGCACGCTGGGTCGGAGCGTGCGATGTCTTCCTCGTTAGTATAGTGGCAAGTATCCCCGCCTGTCACGCGGGAGACCGGGGTTCGATTCCCCGACGGGGAGTAGCTTTTCTTTTACCTCCTTAGAGAAAGGACTGCCTTTCACTTCTCTGTTTTCTAACACAGCGTCGTGCACCTTTTCATTGCTCTCGCTTTCAGAGCCTCCGCACGGCACACGGCTCGACATCAGGAAGCACATTGAAGTGAAAGCAGGGAGCGCTGCGACATGCACTGTGCAGATCACGCCACACTAAGAGGTGAGTGGGTTTGTTCGATCACAGCGCTAGGCGAATCCCCAATCCCCTTTTGTGCGTGGCGACAGAAGAAGTCTGGTCTGTTTCCGCCCGGTTTCGATCCGGGGACCTTTCGCGTGTGAGGCGAACGTGATAACCACTACACTACGGAAACTGTGGTCAGATGTGCCCAGCGGCCCAGCGCTGAGCTTCGCCAATGCGATTCAGCTGCTTCCAGTGCCTTTATTGGGGTGCGCTGATGGACCGTGCTCTCTCTCCAGAGACCAGCACGCCTGTCATGGACGGAGCAGGAAAGACGGCGCCACATTCTACAGCCCTCTCCACGCAATCGACGAAATCGGGCTACTGAAGTGGAGAAAATCGCCTCTCCAGAAAGTGCAAATATCATCTTGGAGAGTATAAATCCTATTGCCGAAGGTCAGCCCTGTCTACCAGAGTGACCCTCCCACCTCCTGCAGCGATGGTCAGCTCGTCTCACACGCGAGAAGTTTCGGCTGGAAACAAGCGCCCCCTCTTCTCGCACGTTTTGCACGTTGAGTAGTTTTAATGCGGCTTCTTCGTACACAGTGCTGATCTTTTGGAAAGCAGGAGACAAAATTGACACGTTCCCATACCGGGAGTCGAACCCGGGCCGCCTGGGTGAAAACCAGGAATCCTAACCGCTAGACCATATGGGAATGCACAACTCTGCTGTTCCGGGCATCATGCAAGCAAACGACATAAATATGAGAAAACACGCAAGAGAGTTGTCACTCAGAGTGTCGAAGGGTCGATGTATACTGGGGCTCAGTTGAAATGCAACGTCAGGACTTTTCCGAATTATGTCACACGAAGAGAGCACAGCCTTTTCCGCCCTGCCACGTGTGTATCGGTAACTCGCCGTGATCGTATAGTGGTCAGTACTTTGCGTTGTGGCCGCAACAACCCCGGTTCGAATCCGAGTCACGGCAGAATAGGGGCGTCTGCTTTTACTACTTGCACGAATGAAGGCAAAAAAAAGCCAATCGATGTGAACGAACGGCGCTTTACAGAGGAGTACTGCCTGACTGGATCGTTGATGAACGACAGAGACCACTCCGACCTCTTCTCGGGTTTCTTCAATGACTTACTAAGGATCTTCTTCACATTCGCCCATGCAGGGGAAGCCAGTTACACCAAAGCAAACGCAGGAAAGTGCAATTCAAGCAGAGACCAGGAGGGACTTGTTTACACCGAGAGTGGTCGGAGAATGGAACAATGCGCCCAGCCCTGTTGCTGGAGCCGATTCTTGATGAGATCTTGGGCTCACTAAGAAGCCCCCGCTGGATGCTAATCTTTCTGTTGTTCTTGCAGGTCCTGCACTGCTTTTGAGCCGACAGAGCTCGTCCTGATCTGTCGGCACAGCCCAATTGCAAATGATCGGCTCCGCATACAGAAGGAACGTGCGTTTGGTACAAGAGTGCATGAAGGCACCGGAAATACATTGGGAACAAATGACCGGTCGCTCAATACCTCTGTGAAGTACAGGAGCGTGCAAAATGAGGCTGTTTCCACCCGGTCTCGAACCGGGGACCTTTCGCGTGTTAGGCGAACGTGATAGCCGCTACACCACGGAAACCTGCAGGGACTGCTGCTGGTGTCTCGCTTGCGTTTCGGGCTGAGAAAGGGACGCGTCACTTTAGGCAGGGGGCGCTGGAGAGAGGAACAAAGGGCGCGATGAAACAAAACACCGAAACCCGGGATCTTTAGATCTTCAGTCTAACGCTCTCCCAGCTGAGCTATTTCGGCGGTGCACAGAGCCCATAGCCACCTGCTCCAGCCTTCCTGTGTTGCGGCATGAGCGCACCAAGAGTAGCGGGAGAGTGTTGCAGGAACGTCACTCAGAAGGAAAGCCACCCAGGTGCGCCCTCTGAGCTCTGTCCAGCGCATCTTCCTCGCATGGACTCCTGCCTGCGACGGGCAGGAAACAATTAGCAAGAACAGAACAACACCCCATGGGTGTCTCATGACCACACCTTAGGTTGTGACACGTGCAGGTGTGAGGGGTTGCTTTGCTACTTTGGACCAGAGCTTGGGCGGAGGGAGGGCGGGAAAGCAGACAAAGAGGTGACACCTCAAGGTCTGCACGATCACAGCTCTCCGCCGCCCCAGGCTTCCGCTCGATAAGCTGCTGGACACACCCGCCCCTCCTCACACAGACCGTGGAAAAGCCCTCGAGTGGGAGGGCTCTCTCTTCCTCCCAGGAGCTCTTGGACACGATGCACAGACAGGGTGCGGGGAGCCACCGCCTGCAAACACGGCTCCAGGCAGGACTCCACTCCGTAGGAGCCGCAGAGCAGAGGAGATGGGGGCAGCTTAGCTCCTGTGCAGAGACCTGAGCTGCTGTTGCTGCAGACGCTGTCTTTTCTGCACTCGGGGTAGGAGTGAATGTTGAGTTGCCCTTAGAAATGAAGCAGAGTACTTCAACGGCACGGGTGTGTGTGTGTGCGTGCGCCCTGGTGATTCTGGGAGACAGATCGAACCTGGGCTAAAAGAGAGGAGGCTTAGCCCTCTTCCATTTGCTACTTCAAAGTTGTACAACCCATTTGTATCTGCTAGGCGGCGCAGTCGTCGTGCACAAAGAACGCTTTGAAAAGCGTCCAAAGCAAGTCATTCCGAGTTGGTCGTTTGTGTTTTCCGTTCAGACGCGAAATGCTGAAATGATCTTTCGGCTCCTCGGTTGTCATTTCTGCACCGTAAAGGAATCACAGCACGCGTCGCCTTCCAGCACGCTGGGTCGGAGCGTGCGATGTCTTCCTCGTTAGTATAGTGGCAAGTATCCCCGCCTGTCACGCGGGAGACCGGGGTTCGATTCCCCGACGGGGAGTAGCTTTTCTTTTACCTCCTTAGAGAAAGGACTGCCTTTCACTTCTCTGTTTTCTAACACAGCGTCGTGCACCTTTTCATTGCTCTCGCTTTCAGAGCCTCCGCACGGCACACGGCTCGACATCAGGAAGCACATTGAAGTGAAAGCAGGGAGCGCTGCGACATGCACTGTGCAGATCACGCCACACTAAGAGGTGAGTGGGTTTGTTCGATCACAGCGCTAGGCGAATCCCCAATCCCCTTTTGTGCGTGGCGACAGAAGAAGTCTGGTCTGTTTCCGCCCGGTTTCGATCCGGGGACCTTTCGCGTGTGAGGCGAACGTGATAACCACTACACTACGGAAACTGTGGTCAGATGTGCCCAGCGGCCCAGCGCTGAGCTTCGCCAATGCGATTCAGCTGCTTCCAGTGCCTTTATTGGGGTGCGCTGATGGACCGTGCTCTCTCTCCAGAGACCAGCACGCCTGTCATGGACGGAGCAGGAAAGACGGCGCCACATTCTACAGCCCTCTCCACGCAATCGACGAAATCGGGCTACTGAAGTGGAGAAAATCGCCTCTCCAGAAAGTGCAAATATCATCTTGGAGAGTATAAATCCTATTGCCGAAGGTCAGCCCTGTCTACCAGAGTGACCCTCCCACCTCCTGCAGCGATGGTCAGCTCGTCTCACACGCGAGAAGTTTCGGCTGGAAACAAGCGCCCCCTCTTCTCGCACGTTTTGCACGTTGAGTAGTTTTAATGCGGCTTCTTCGTACACAGTGCTGATCTTTTGGAAAGCAGGAGACAAAATTGACACGTTCCCATACCGGGAGTCGAAACCGGGCCGCCTGGGTTAAAACCAGGAATCCTAATCGCTAGACCATATGGGAATGCACAACTCTGCTGTTCCGGGCATCATGCAAGCAAACGACATGAATATGAGAAAACACGCAAGAGAGTTGTCACTCAGAGTGTCGAAGGGTCGATGTATACTGGGGCTCAGTTGAAATGCAACGTCAGGACTTTTCCGAATTATGTCACACGAAGAGAGCACAGCCTTTTCTGCCCTGCCACGTGTGTATCGGTAACTCGCCGTGATCGTATAGTGGTCAGTACTTTGCATTGTGGCCGCAACAACCCTGGTTCAAATCCGGGTCACGGCAGAATAGGGGCGTCTGCTTTTACTACTTGCATGAATGAAGGCAAAAAAAAGCCAATCGATGTGAACGAACGGCGCTTTACAGAGGAGTACTGCCTGACTGGATCGTTGATGAACGACAGAGGCCACTCCGACCTCTTCTCGGGTTTCTTCAATGACTTACTAAGGATCTTCTTCACATTCGCCCATGCAGGGGAAGCCAGTTACACCAAAGCAAACGCAGGAAAGTGCATTTCATGCAGAGACCAGGGGGGACCTGTTTACACCAAGAGTGGTCGGAGTATGGAACAATGCGCCAAGCCCTGTTTCTGGAGTCGATTCTTGATTAGATCTTGGGCTCACTAAGAGGCCCCCGCTGGGTACTAATCTTTCTGTTGTTCTCGCAGGTGTTGCGCTGCTTTTGAGCCGACAGAGCTCGTCTTGGTCTGTCGGGACAGCCCAATTGCAAATGATCGGCTCCAGGTACAGAAAAAACATGCGTTTGGTACAAGAGTGCATGAAGGCACCCGAAATACATTGGGAACAAATGACTGGTGGTTCAAAACCTCTGTGAAGTGCAGGAGTGTACAAGAAGAGGCTGTTTGCACCCAGTCTCGAACCGGGGACCTTTCGCGTGTTAGGCGAACGTGATAGCCGCTACACTACGGAAACCTGTAGGGAGTGTTGCTGGTGTCTCGCTTGCGTTTCGGGCTGAGAAAGGGACGCGTCACTTTAGGCAGAGGGCGCTGGAGAGAGGAACAAAGGGCGCGATGAAACAAAATGCTGAAACCCGGGATCGAGCCAGGGACCTTTAGAACATTCTCTCACGAATCGTTAGAATACGTGCGTTTGATCATCAATTGCGTAACAACCACATTCGTTCGACTTGAGCCATCAAGCTCATAGTTTTCAAATCTTGAAAGCTGTCATCGAGCACATCATAGTGTGCAGTACGCCCCGTAACTTGCGTACTTCAACAGAAAGAAGAGCAGACAGCTCCATAAATATGCGAGGCGCAGAGAGTGCAAGGCGAGCCGCACACGCTTCGGTGGCTGAGAGAGGGCAGTTTTTGCTTCTGCATTTCCCAAGTAAGGACGCATGACAACAAGCGATCGCGGTGCTCATTTACGACATAGTGGTGATGAGTTTTCAGTACGTGTTCTTTTGAACGAGCAATGAGGTTGCTGCCTTGGACAGCTGACTGCACGCTCTCATTGTGCCACGTGATGAGTATTAACCAGGCTCGTTCAGTCATTAGTCACATTCCATCGTTTGCCATAAGCAGATGCTGCAAGGTGATGTGGATATCAGTTCCCAGTCTTGTGGACGAGGACAAAAAGAACACACAAGGGCTCATCCGCGAGTTGAACCCAGGACCTCCCACACCCTAAGCAAGAATCATACCCCTAAACCAATGAGCCACGGCAGCACTTTCCATTTTATTCTGTCAGCGAGCTTGAGGGGGAGAGGCGTCATTCGCTCGTCCAGTCAGACCTTCATCAATAAGTCAAGAAAGCCGCAATTACACGACTGCCTTGCAGACGAAGGGCAGTGAACTGCACCCGGTAAGAGGGGAACAAGTGGCTCTAGGCGACACCGAGGCATGAGCCCCAGCGAGGGGGGTTAGCTTGCATGGTACAGCGCTTGCTTTGCATGCGAGAGGTAGCGGGATCATTTCCCGTGTGCTTAGAGCTTGATGTGCCGAAAGGTTTCCTTTAGCCTGTGGTCACGCCTTGCATGGAGAGCGTCATGCAGCTGTCAATCATTTCGCAGCCACGCCCCCTCTTCATCTTCTTTCTGCCTTAAGCGTCTCCGCCACTCTCTCTTGACATTTCATGTCAGCATGTCAGAAGTCCGAGTGACGTTTTTAATGGCTGAGTGAGGGCACGATGCTGAAGCAGAGAGGCCACTTCAGCCAGAGAGACTTGTGCTAGGTGAGATCTGAAAAACAGACTCGCAACAGAAACAGACCAAAAAAGTATCGGTGAGATCAAAAGGCAAATGCAACATCCAGCAGAGGGCGTCTAAAGATTAGGGAACGGGCGACTGAAATCCATGAGGCAAACTTTCCAGCTGTGTACTGCAGCTGGCCTCGTTGGCGTAGTTGGTAGCACGTCAGTCTCATCATCTGAAGGTCCTGAGTTTGATCCTCACACGGGGCAGGGCTGCTTCCTCTCTTGCTCTTTTCAAACACTTGCGGCAACTGTTCGCTCATAACCACGTCTGGAATGCGTGACCTTTACACGGGGGAGAAGCAACGCCGCATCCCTTTTCTAAAGAACATTCACATTCAGAAATAAGTCAAGAAATTTGCCATTACTTTCGCTCGCGCTGCTGTCAGCCTGCCCATGTTGCCAAAGAAAGATTCACTCGGCGTCAACATGACAGAACAGCGATCACTTGAAAACACTGTTCCACACTCCGTAAGCAAGAACTTCAGTGTTTGCAGTCACCCGATATGCCGATAGTCAAAGGAGCACAAAACACAAAGCGTCAAAAGACAAGATGAGTTGATGGAAAGAGCGTTGAATTGATGAGCACAAAAGTTCAGCTCGTACAATAGGCAACGAAGGTCCCGGCGTCATCATCGCACTTGAAAGGACTGCCTTGCAGACTAAGGGCAGTGGGAGGTTGCTGTTTTGAGATGGAGGCATTGGGATGGTGGGCCGAGATCTATTCTTCTTAAGGAATTCTTCATCGTGAAAGATCGGTCCACAGGTCATCCAAAGAACTTACAAATTTTTGGGACTCTTCCGGAAGGGAGTGAAGTGCTCAAACACATGACATGCCCCCTTGATCTCACATGCACAATTCTGCTGCAACATGCACAGCTACCGTCCACACCAGGCAGTGGGGCTTCAGCAGAATTTGCTACGCCACCTGCAATTACATATCCAGCTGCACACATATACATGGCCCCTCTGTCCTTTTCAGGATCTCAAAAAAAAGCATAGCGTGGTTTTCCTGCAACCTGATTGACCGCATCTCCCTCAGAATGTGCCCCGTTGCATTCATTGCTGAAGCAGGACGGAGGCTAACGGGCATGCCAGAACAGTTAGGCTCAGCTATCTCTCCAAAATATTGTGGTTGTAGTGGAAGAAATATGTTTTAAATTGTACCTTGGTATTTCAAACTCTCTCTAGAATGTTATCCATTTCTATTTTATTTTGACAGGAACTGGCTAATGACACTAGATGAAAAGAGAAGAAAGAAAACACAACGTTTCGGCCGTGGAGCCTTCTTCAGGTGTGAGGGCTCCACGGCTGAAATGTTGTGTTTTCTTTCTTCTCTTTTAAGCATGGAATAGACCTATTACTTGTTCCTTTGCAGCCTACGCATGCTGACACAGCTCCCCACCTGAACTGCTAATGATGCCTGGTAGTTTGTGGTACTTGGGTATTGTCTTATGTTTGCTCAAACTGCATATGTGCGATTGCATATTTTTGGGTATTTTCATATGTCAATATTTAATTCACTGACATTCCTGTATGCTTGGAAGAAAGGTAGATTGGATTTGGCACAGGACGCCTGCCCATATTTGTTGATCATTGTTGGGCTGGAAAAACAATGATAAAAAGTGTATGAAAAAAGCTCTCTCCAATATTTCCCTTCCCTTCGCCATGGTTACACTGCCCGTTCTTTCCGTCTTTTGTCCTTCAACAAAGATTCCAGGGCTCTTTTTCCACCATAATATCAGAAGCCAAAAAATAACCATCTAATGTGTAAACAGCATTTGTAATGTTGGTAGCTGGAAGAGGTCAAGTATGTTTGCAAGACCTAGCTGATTACACCACAGACTTACTTTGTTGTTGTCAGTTTTTTTTTCTCTTTTAAAGGCTGTAGGTGGGGTGTGATGGACTGTACCACTATCATAGAAGATTTTTTCAGGACACATCGCAGTTCCATAGTAGAATTTATCAATAGTAGAATTCCATAGGACCTTATTTACCAACATATTACCCAGTGTGAGACTCTGCCAGTAAACCTCAGAGCATTGAGTTCTCCACTGATAAAGATGGCTGTCTGAAGTCATGAAATCCACTGCTGGGATGCCTGAGAGACAGTAATTGAATCTTGGCTGGAATTAGGCTTTCTATTAGTGTTGATCTTTGGGAATTATGTGGTAAAAAGGGAAAACTCCTTTACTTTAGTCACTTTGAATGTTCAAATGTACAGAACCTGCAAAACTAAGCAATGAAAAAAATCCATCACCACTCTCATGATAGCATAACTCATAGTCTCTGCTGTTGTGTAACAATACACACTTTCAATTTTCTTATCGCCTGTCTCCAGAGAGAATGTTGTTAGTGCTGATGACCTTGAATTAGACCTTGTTGACTCTGTAAAACAATCTTCCTCTGCTTAGATTTTCACTCAGATTGATTTTGTTCTCAGATTATTCCTGGCAGGACTGAGTTTCTAGGAAATGAAAAGTGAAAGAAAAAGTACAGAAGATCAGCCCTTGAATATACAACATTGTGCAGTGAGATTGTTAAATGTATTAGCTACTATCCTGTGCTAGAGCCTGTCGTGGTAAGCAGTGGATGACAGGATCTAGCACAGATACTAATGAAACACTGTTAATGAAAGATAAAACACTTGAGTCTTATTTTAGTTTTCCATTTCCCTTTCATTTGTGATGTACTGTACAACAGGCCACAGAACATGCACAAAAACAGATATGCACACATTCACACCAGGCAATGACAGTCTGCCCAGTCAGAATCTGAGCTGAGGTATCAGATTTCTGAATTCCCTGAATTCTGTCATGGATCATCCACAATAAGGGCAATATTTGAACACGAGGATCCCCAGGAGAGAGCCTAGTAACATAAATCTTGGAGCAAAAGCAGATGATTAACTTCATAGTTTGTGTGGTTGAGCCAAAGTTGAGCATGAGGATATGTGAGTCACCATTCTTAGAAATGGATCCAACTTCAGACAGGCGTCAAAAGTAAGAGTATACAGTGCTGGGGCAATGACACTTCAATGATCAGAAGGATAACAAGAGTTTTAATGCATTGAAATTGATTTTCTGGTGATGCACACTGTCATGGAACTATTAATTTTTTAAGGATCACTTACTGACGTCAGACAGCTGCCAATTCTCCAGACTGGAAGGATGAACAGTTTATCCCCCTAGGTACCATATTTCCATATTTCGAAGCATTGGAATAATACATGTCATACAGCAACATAAAAACAGGAAGACAAGTATCACAGCCCCTATAATCGGTGTTAGTAACTTAAAAGAAAAACATTCCCCCTGGCCCAAACAGTGATTCTAACCAGGAGAGAAAAGCCGGTGTATCTTTTATGCCTCTCTCTTTATTCACCTTGTCTTTTAGTTCTTTCAAATGCTGAATAGCGAGCGTAAGATTTCCGTAATCATAGTCATTAGCTGGAATATATGTACAACAGGAGTCTCCTACTAAAGCATAGACTCCTCCAGATGCTGCATTTTGAAGGTCCAGCACGAACCTGTTCTGAAGTGCCATTAATCTAACTCCCCTTAATTCTTGTTTGATAGCGTCTAAGCCTTCTAACGTGATATTAATAAAAGAGTACATTTCATAAAAAGTCGCATGGGTGAGGCTGTAGAATGAGGCATTAAAGCACATATATAACAAGATGCATTAAATTTCTTTAACTTTACAGTATGATTTATAAATTTATACCACAAATTACTCATATCCCCCTCATTATCAGTTTCATTCAGCCAGTTTGTATACAAAGAGGCTTCGTGTTTAGATTCTTCCTCTTTTGGGGTGGTGACAGGCTTCTACATAAAAAGGAAAAAGGCTGTGCACATCAGTCCCAAGCAGGTTATCCCCATCTGTCCTTGTGGAGACATCACTCCTGCGCTTTGCTCAGTTCGTTTGTGACCTTTTTACAGTGGGAAGCATGAATCCAGGGCACCATTTCTGTGACCTTCACAGCAGTGGCAGTGGTCAGCAGCACCTGGTACAGCCCCCTCCACCTGAGTGAACACCATTTCTTTTTCCTGAAGTCTTTCACCAGAATCCAGTCTCCTTATTCACTCATTAGTTCTTACAGCACAGGTAAATCCCTGTGGGCTGGAGCCCAGCATAATCCTAGGCTTTTTTGGTCAACATTGGTCAACAGATTGGTCAACAACTGGGTAATAACTCTTAGAAAAATCTACACATTGTTCCCCTGCCTCAGCTGTGACGTTTTGTAGAACAATTCTAGCTGAAGTTGTAAAATTTCTCTTTGTTCCGTTCCTGCAAAACATCTTATTATGAACAAACAAACCACAAAAATCATTTGCATCTAGGGGAATCACTCCCAAGGGTAACCCCCCTTAAAGCTATATTGTTCTACCCATCAGGTTCTGCCACTAGATAAGAGAACCTTTCCCATGAAATCATTTTTTGACCTTCATGATCCCTTCAGGGCGTACAATTAGCACAGAAGCAGCAGCTTTAGTCCACATGTTTTTCAAACAGGATATTAACGATATGATCATAACGAATAATACCAGACCCACAAATATGTATTGAACCAGAGACCCTCTCCATGTTCCTAGCACAGACTGTAGCCATGCACCAATACCCCAATCATCTGGATTGCAGGATTTACGAAGAAAATTATTTTCGCAGTAATTAATTTATTATATTTACTATATTTATTATACACGTGTAAATTAATTACTGCGAAAATAATTTACTTCGTACACTGTGCAGAGTGCCGTATACTCCTAGTTGCGGCACACACGATACATACAGTTAAAAGCCTCAGGCACTGTGTTAGATGTGTTTTCGACGTTATATATGCGTTTATTAATGTCGTCGATTTTACGGTTGCAATTCGACGTCGAGGCGACGTATATATACGTATAGTCGTATTTTCGCCGTGAATATACGTATATTCGACGAATCAATGCCCACTGGGTAAACTCTTGAGCAAACTCTGAACCAGCTCTAAGGAAACTAATCCGATTAGACGTTACTTTGACTCATCTTTTTACGCTCAGTGCTGGATTGCTCAAACTCCAGCTAGGGTTAGGGTTAGCATTCCCACGCTACTTAGACACTTTGTTTACGCTCAGTGCTGGATTTTGGGAACTTCAGGACGAGTGGGAATTTTCTCCTATCTGTCAATTCTGTTTTGTTTTGGAGACTCTTGGCTGCCTATGTTGTACAGTGCAGCGTGAAGGAAACATTTTCCAAAACTGTGTCAGCTCAAAAGTTGTAAGAAAACCTCTCCAGCTGCTTTAACTCTCTTCATTTTTGTCATTTAATGTGACACTCGATGTATAACTGGAGCCTCACATATGCAAATGGTGAGGCTCCAGTTCGACACCACTTTACAGTATCTGACAAAAGCATGGCAGACTGTGCCATGACCGGCAGATAACTTCTGCTTATTTTTACCATATTAAACATTGGAAATCCAACCACTTGCATTTGTGACACTTGATTTTGACTCCACCTAAGACTCTTAAATCTTCAAACACTTTTCTCTTCTCCTTCAACACTCTTGTCTGTCGGCACTATGTGGCAGCGTTGCATGACAACCCATCTCACCACGGAAAGGAACCTAACAGCTTTGGTAAGAGAGGAGAAAAGAACCTGGCCCGTACGGGGATCGAACCTGTGACCTTGGCGTTATTAGCACCACGCTCTAACCAACTGAGCTAACCGGCCTCACGACGGTGGTCCTCTCTGTGCTGCAAAAAATCGAACTCAGGGAATTTCTTTTGCCCTCCTTTGAATAGAAAGCCGTGTAATTCAGTGTACGGGCTTTCTCGTGCAGTTTCATGGTTCTTGTAACCCAAATCCTACACTGGCCTGAAGTGTCCCCCCATTTCACAGCATTTTTCAGCTGATTTAAAATGTCATTTTTAATGACCACAGAGCACTATGACCTCGGTTTTACATCTCATCCGAAAGACAGCGCCCTTTTACAACACAGCGTCTCCGTCACTATGCTGGGACACTGGGACCCGCACAGACCTCAGGGTGAGCGCCCCCCCGCCGGCACCATTAACACCGCTTCCAGCTGGAAGCTTTGTTTTCCCCTGTAGCTTACCCTCATCCGGGTACTGACCTGGCTCACACCTGCTTAGCTTCAGTGGGTTTTTTGAGTTGCGAGTTGCAAGGGGATGCAAGTGATGGAGCCGCTCGCTGCAAAAGCCACTGCATTGGCCGGGAATCGAACCCGAGCCTCCCGCGTGGCAGGCGAGAATTCTACCACTGAACCACCAATGCTCAGTGCCTGGGCCTTCAAAAAAGACGCTTTTTTGGTGCTCTGTGCAAAACGCGTCGACATATGCTTCCAGCTGCAAAATGCCATTCGCGGATGCTGAAGAATTTATTTTCAAGGCAGCGGGTACAAGCGATTGGGCGTTTTAAAACCACCAGGAACAGCAAAGAGGCGCGCTTCTTTGCTTGCGCCGGAACACACCGACCGGAGGCGGACAACGTAGTCGGCAGGATTCGAACCTGCGCGGGGAGACTCCAATGGATTTCTAGTCCATCGCCTTAACCACTCGGCCACGACTACAGCAAGCCCCGCTGCCGCTGCGTTCTTGCTACAATCTTACCTGGATCGCGAGGCGCCGGCGGAAGCCTATTTCAAAGTCGTTCTCCGTTTCAAAAAAACATTTCCAAAATACAAGCCTTGCAGACAGACACGCCTCAGAGGACTTAAGGGTGGCTTCATGTCGGAATGATAAAGTCTCCCCGTCCGGACATGAAAATGCCACTTTGTTACACACAAAAAAAGAATCAACAACAGAGAAATGCCCACAAGCATTTGAAAAGCCGCACCATGCGCACTTGAAATAGCTCTTACATTAGTGGTAGACGCAGGAATCGCCTTTTTATTTACGCTCTTACAAACGCGATGGAAAGCAAAACAAAGCAAAGCACAGCAAAACAAAACGAACAAACGAAAACCCTCACGTCCCGCATTTGCATATAACGCCGTTACGTGCCCAAGCGGTATTGTACGTCATCCTAGCACTGCACGCCGGTGCGTATGGTATATGGGAACGAGCACACGCCACGAATCGTCTCGAATCACTCCCTACAGCTGTAAGGTGCCTTGAAGCGTGCACCCCCAACATTCTTCTTTGCTCATCTGTGAAAGGTAAACTCTTGAGCAAACTCTGAACCAGCTCTAAGGAAACTAATCCGATTAGATGTTACTTTGACTCATCATTTAAGGGATCCTTGTTAATTGGAGAAATCAAGGATTTCGAATGAGTTCTGTGTGCGTTAAAAGACAGCTATACACAGAAAACATGCAGGACACTGCTCATGATGTTTCCCGAGCCGAAACACAGTGCGTTTTTCCAAGCCATCTGACCAAGCCCGCCCACCGAAAACTGCAGCAGATCGTGTAAAGGCATTCAACTTTGTAACTACTGCACGCACAGGAAGCAGAATAAATTCCTCTTTTCAAACTGTCAAAGGTTTGCTGCAGGACATCGCACAATCTCTTTTGAACGGGGACAAACGATTTCTTATGGGGCGCAGTAAGTACAGACGTTTATAAAGCTCCACTCATGCCGACGATGCAGCATGAAGAAGCGCAACCTAACGTTTGCATTCCTAGCACTGTTGCAACCTAGCACTGTTGCATTCCCCGCATCAGTAGCTAAGAGAATATAATTTACGACTCTTGTTAATGCAGTTTCAGAAACCAGACTGAAATTTCTCAAGTATATTATTTGAATCCATTTGATGTTGGGCAACAACTATTCTTTCAAGACTCTTAGATTGAAATGGGACCTTTGAGACAGGCCTGTAGTTGTTAAGAACTTGTGGATCCAAATTTGACTTCTTAAGGAGCGGTCTAAGAACCACTACCTTAAATTGATCATGTACGACGCCTGACGCAAGCGATGCATTCATCATACTAATTATAGGTCCTGCCAGTCCTTCGAGGGAATCTTTGACTAGCTGAGTGGGGATGGGATCTAGCAAACAGGTGGTTTACTTTGTCTTACGTCTGTGTTCATGAGTTCACCATAAGAAGAAATCTGAACAGGAGTGGTGATCATGCGAGGTCACCACGGAGGAAACCACTGCTCTCCCCCCAAAAAAAACCACCACTGCCCCTCTCAAGTTTGCTAAAGACCACATGGATGTTCCACAACTCCTGGAACAATGTTCTGTGGACAGACGTGACAAAAGTTGAACTTGTTGGTAAATGTGCACAGCGTTATGTTTGGAGATAACAAAACACCGCATACCAACTCCAAAACCTCATCCCACCTGGGAAGCATGGCGGAGGCTGTACGGCTTGCAATCATCGAGGGACCGATGAATTCCGAGATGTATCAGGAAATTCTACAGCAGAATGTCAGGGTGTCTGCCTGTGATCTAAAACTCAAAAGACGCTGGGTCTTGCAACATGACAAAAACAAAGGAGTACATCAACAACAGAGTGGCTGAAACAGAAGAAATTCCGTATGTTGGGATGGCCAAGTAAGAGTCCTGACACACGCGCTTTCACTCATATGAGCTACACGGCTACCAAGATGATCTCAGGTGCGCCGAGCTGGTACGGAACATATTGAACTGATCGACGGCGAATTGTCTCTCAGACAGGCTTTTCACCTCTAAGCTCCCTGACTGACAGTGATCAGCTAGGTAGTAAAACAGTCAGCTGCTTCTAAGCCTTAAACAGCTGCATCTCGGCGCTTCCACGGAGAGATGATTTGAAAGCCGAACATCGCCCATTGGGAATACCTTACTATCACTAGTTTAAGAGACTCTTAAGGTCTTGCAGAGGTGCCTGTCTAATAGCATGCGCTTTGCAAGCTATAGGTGTTTAGGCTGAGGCAGAATGCCTGTTAACAAAATGTTTTTCTAAAGGGGCCTCGCACTCTTTTCCAAGCAATGGTCACCATCCCCACCGAGTGTCACAATGTAGTCATGTCCTAGGACATCACCTGTTAGTCTCCATTTGTCTGCCACCAACACTTTAGGTTACGGGGTCACAACCGCACCCCGGAGACCAGAGGAGCTGTTGGCGTTCTGGCGGCGCAGATTGGGCTGAAGGTGGGGCGCTTGAATCTCGCTGTTGGAGGCCGTCTGAAACTGACCCAAGCCTTTCCCTTGAATTAAATGTAAATAAGAAATGAACCCCAGATGCACATGGAATCAATCACGTGTTTCCTTTGAGCCGTTTCAGAGACTGCTCCAGAGTTTACCTTGCACAGATGCGCAAAGATTAATGATGGGGGTGCACGCTTCCAGGCGTCTTACAACTGTAGGGACTGATTAGAGACAATTCGTAGCTTGTGCTCATTTCCCTCTATTCCCCGTGTTGCAGTGGTAGGATGACTTAAATTCCTGCTTCGACACGTAACGGGATTATAATCAAGTGCAGGAGCTGAGGGCTTTAGTTTTGTTTCGTTTTCCATGGCGTTCGTAAGCGCGCAAATCAAAGGCAATTCCTGCGTCTAACACGAATGTAAATGCTTTTGAAAGTGCAGTGTGGTGCAGCTTGTAAAATCCTTGTCCACATTTTTGGTTTGTTGATGTTTTTTCTGTCTGCCAAAGTTGCATTTTTACATCCGGACTGGGGGACTTTATCATTTGAACGTGAAGCCAGCCTTAAACCCTCTGAGGCGTGTCTGTCTGCCGGCACGAATCTTGTGAAAGGTATTTTTTTTAACGGAGAGCAACTTGAAAAAGGTTTCCGCAGCCACCTCGCAGTCCGTGTTTGATTATAGGAGGAATGCGGCGGCGAAAAGCTCGCATTTGTCGTGCTCGAGTGGTTAAGGCGATGGGCTCGAAATGCATTGGGGCTTCCCCGCGCAGGTTCGAAACCTGCCGACTCCGGCGTCTGCCGCACGTCGCCTTGTGCCTGCGCGGCAGAGGCGAAGTGCCGCTTCTCCTTTCCTGGTACTATAAAAACGCTAAATCGCTTGGCCCCGCTGCCATGGAAAGCAATTCTTCAGATAACCACACATTTTGCGTTCGCACCTCTGGTGCTCTACTTATGCCTTTGAAAACCTAATGAATAAAGCTGTAAGAACCGACACGATGTGTAGGTGCTCTTAAAGCACGCAGTAAAGAACTGTTAACAGCAAGGGTTTCAGTGGGTTAACTGAGGAGAAGGCGTGATCGCTAATTGTTGACTTTTTATTTGGTGTTAGAAACACTCTTACTGTGCATGACGTGCAACAAATGTAGCCACAGAAATTGCATCACGCTTTCATGTATGCTATTGCAGACACCAACGTTGCCTAGATAGAAAACCGAAATAGCCGTGGGTTTGCTTGCTGGTCTGAAGGATCTCTCTTCGAATCTCTATCATTTGTCAATGGAAGTAAAAGGCGCTGCAATCTGATACGTTCAGAATCAAACCCGCAGCTGTTGTTCGACATTATTTCTTGACTAATTACAACTGAGTGTCGCATGAGCAGTTACATAAACTTGTCTGGTATATTTGAACACCAATGCCGTTCTTCAATTAAAACTAACAGTACATTGTCAGGGACATTCAGTTCTATACAAACAAGAGACAGACAAGAGAATATTTCTACCGTTCATATGGACTACGTGTTGACTTACTGATCGGAATAATTGAAAGGTTCCGGCTCATAGCCGATGCAGTGCGTGCTAATTAGAACAGCAACGCTGAGCTCTCAGCACCGTACTGAGCCCAGGTGTTTTTCTAAAGCTGTCAGGTGCAGTTCATTTACATGAAGGAAATCTCTTACTGGGTACGATTACAATGCAGGAAGTAGCACAGACTACATAGGGAGTAGCCCGATGCGTTTAAAAACGACCCGAGCCAGGCAGGAGTCGAACCTGCAATCTCCTGATCCGTAGTCAGACGTGTTAGCCATTGCGCCACTGGCCCTGGTGTGACACTGCAGGACTGTAACCCAGTGAGATCAGCACTGCAACTAGTAAAATATTACCCCCGGTCCATTCTTTTCCAAAAGTGAGAAACACCTGTTTTCTACATTTTGTCTGTTTTAAAACCATATCTCTTTAAACCAAACCAAGAGTTTGTCTTTTGCACTGATATTCTGATTCATTTCGATTTCAAAGAAAAAAAAAACATAATCTTCCAAAGCATCATAAAATTGTCCATTCTTCCAGACTCTACTTCTCTCTTGTAGTAGTACAGCAGACCTTTCCAGGTGAGCAGATCACAGAGTCCGAAATATGCTTCCTCCATCAAGCAAAGTACCTGAACATGACTCTGTCTTCATAAAAGCGCCCCTGTAATAAAGAAATTAAATCCGAAATCAAGAGGGCAGTTGCCTACTGAAGTTCAAGAAGTCATCAATTTTAACCTAGCAACACATTAAAGGCTGCATCTATACAAGTACGATTCTAGAAATGCTCACCAGATTACGTTTTAAGAAGGACCTGTGCCTCAGGTTCCGCCGAGATCTTAACTTGGATGGCAGGATTCAGAGTCCGGAGTGCGGACTGATGGCGCACGGAGGGTCCACATACTGTGGATCCCTCAGTTTTCTTCCGCGTGTTTAAACCGCCAGCGTGTGACTCCCCTGTCCCCGTGACCTCATTGCTCTGCTCTCGCCTCTGTGCAGCTGAGCCCGACTCATGGTAAAGTGGAAAACAATATGCCCTCAACGTGGGATTTACTCTGGATCGAGGATAGATGTCACCTTTTTATCGTTGAACAGGATGTATGTGATGTGGCGACTAGGTTCAATTTTGTATCCTCTTTAAAAGATTAAGGACTGGGGTGAGCGTGATTTACCACCCTTTCAGCTAAGAACCTGACATGAGCACCGTTTAAGCTGCATAGACTCGGTCGTTTAACTCTTCTCCATTAGCAGGGTTAAGGGTAAAGAAAAAAACATTGCTGACTTCTTTTTTTTTTTGCCAGCCGCGAGCGCTGATTAGCAAGGTTTGTATTTCATGTTTTGCAAGTTGCATCCATTTTAAGAAAAACAAGTCGTTCAAGACAGGAAATGAATGCTTGCATTTAATTAAGGCTAGACGTAGGCAGTTGTCCATAATGACCAGTTCTGTTCGAGAAGACAGAACAAAAAAGGCACCGCTGGGATTCGGATGCAGGGTCTCCTGTTTACTAGACAGGCGCCTTAAGCAACTAAGCCACAGCGCCCCAGGAGAGCTGTCCTTTTGCAGCCACTTGGACACACCACTCAGACACATCTGCATTCGGTGTGTGCTCCGCCTGCTCGCCGAGCAACTTGCCACCTTTACATACAATAGCAACATCAACACCAAGAGAAAGGGTGACAAATGGCTTTTATCTGGAACTTTTCATGTCCAAGGAGCGCAATGTGCTTTCTGTGTACAACAGGGCCACTGAACTCCACACTGGCCACTGAACCACAGCAGTGGCTTGCTGGCTTGACATCTCCCAAGGAAAATGTTGAAATCGCACATGGAACAGGAAAATGACCCTCGAGTACGAGGGAAAAAAAAGAAAAAGATCATCTGGAGCGCGCCAACCCATGTCCGGACAGCCAAGATCCCTCGACGAGGTGGCCGAGTGGTTAAGGCGATGGACTGCTAATCCGTTGTGCTCTGCACGCATGGGTTCGAATCCCATCCTCGTCGCGCTCCATGTCTGACACGTGTGCCCGTTTGGCGTTGGCCCTCCTGTCGTTTGCTCCGGTTCTAGAGCCGTGCATTTTCTAGCGGTGGCTGAACATGGTATAGTAGGCTAACGTCGGTATCGAGCAGTAACAGTAACGGTATTTACGTGCCGCTGCTGCCAATTGGCTCTGGCTTGAGACCGCATTTTCACTTACTTGCAACGCAAACGGAGAAAGCGATTTTTGACAGTCTCTCGAGAGACTGCGCTAGGTGTTTAGGGATAGACTGTGAGTTCCCCCTGGGATGGTGGCCTCTCAAATAGTTTGTGATTCCTCTAGACGTTTATACAGTAGAAGCCTGCTTCGTGGCTTAAATCCAAGCTAAGGAAACGAGTTAGATGTCTGATGCAGAACTGCGAATTCAATGAAGGGGAACACTACAGTACATTGCACTGTATGTGTGAGGAAAGCTGCCCCCTTCAGTCCCTTGTCGACCGAACAGAGGACTGTAAAGGATACCGCCAAGAAACTTAAGGATGCTGGTTGGAATCCAGCTCCAAAGAAGCCCCTTTGGGTGTTATGTCATCAAAAAGTAAGAACAGCGAATCTCCCTTTGATCAAAAGTGCAACAGAGCTGTTTTCCGTGGAGCAGGTTTCAGACCCGTAGACCTGTTTTATTTGTAGGGCAGGGCGCATTCCCAAACGCGAATCTCAAAGTGCTTTGGGCGGAGTAGCGGTGAGGCTTATTAATAAGAAAGAATTAAGTGTTTCTGAGCTTTCACAAATTAGGCCTCATCTCTCTGTTCATCTCTGTGGTGCAGCCACAGAGAAACTATTCATGCAGGCTGATTTAAGGTTTCCCTTGATAAGGGACAGCTCCCAAAGGGGGATGCACTTAGCTAAGCCTGGCTATCATGATCAATGGTCATCCATTGGCGCCTATCTGTCTAGGGAGTGCCAGATGGACATCTGGACTGCATTCCTAAGTGTCAGGAGTAAGTGACTCATATCTCACCTTGATCAACCAATCAGGGACTGGTAGGGCCGAGTAACCCACGTGGGACTCTGATGCCCATGGAACTTTCAGCCAATCAACGAGCTGAAGTTCCTCCAGGTAAAAACAGGCAACACAGAGAGCCTGAGAGATTCAGTGGGAATTCAGTAGAGATTTCTGTGGAGTTTTCTAAAGGGAATTCAAAGGAGAATTCCAGGGCAGGACAGCCCAGGAGCAGAAGGCTCCCAAGGGCAGGACATTCTCACAGCGCGCCTCCTGACCATCCTAAGACTCAGCCCGGACAACCACGGAACGGCCAGTGTGTCCGAGTGCCAGAACTTTCCTTTGTTCTAAGAGTCTAGAGCGGAGGTTGCCAGAGAGTAACCAGAGGATCCACCCGAGGTTAGCACCAGCAGCAGGCCTCGTGAACAGGTCGGAACTGTGGACAGTTGAATCACTATTCAGAACTAGCTCTTCATCAGGAACGAACCGGTCTTCTTCTTGACTTGCTGGGACCCACAGTCATCTTTTCTCCTGTGCACAAACTTTGCTAGTTAAAGCCAACACTAACTAGCCGGTCAGTGAGCATCAGCAGGGCACCGTCGCAACCTGCACAGCACAGCCTGGCACCTAGACAGAGAGCGCGGATTGGACAGCAACAAGCCTGCAACTGTTTCTTTGTGCCCGCAGGAGATCTGAATCCCCAGAGATTGGATGAGTATTCAACTTCACTGCATTACTGCTCGAGAATTCAATTGTTATCCCAACCAGTTGATATCAATTTAATTCCTAAGAGTTATGTACTTGTTTTCAGTATCTAATGTAGAAGTTATAACCAGGTTCATTTATGAAATGGTCTAAATGAATGATATACTGAACGTATGTCCTCTTGATATGTGTAACACTTTGTAACTGACTGAATATATACCTTTTGTATTCTGATAACCCTCTCGATAAGATCTGTTCGTTTTACATGCATATTCTATGTATTGTAACGCCCTCGCCTGGTGGTAAGGAGGAAGCGCCCCTAGGCGCTCGTAGTACCGCTGGGCATGCTGGGAGTGGTAGCCGGAGTGCGGCCTACGCGAGAGAAGCTCGCCCCAAACCCAAAGTCCGTCAAGGCTCTCTGCGCCCTGTGGGAGGCCTTGGAGGTAAAGGACGGGGTGCTGCGCCAGGGGTGGCGGGTACCCTCCAGTGGCGAGGTACGGTGGCGGCTGATGGTGCCTTGGTCGCTCCGCGGGGCGGTGCTCCGAGCAGTGCATGGCCAGCCGGGCGTGGGGCACTTTGGCGGTAAAAAAACCCTGCAGCGCCTCCGAGGCCATTTTTATTGGGGTCTTTGCCACCGGGACGTGGAGCGGTACTGCCGAACGTGTGCAGTGTGCGTGGCGCAGAAGGGTCCCCCCGAGCGCTCTCGGGCCCCCCTCCAACAACACCAGGTGGGGGCTCCTATGGAGCGGGTGGGGGTGGACGTTTTGGGCCCGTTTCCGCGCACCGAGGCCGGGAACCTCTACGTCTTGGTGGCCATGGATTATTTTATGAAGTGGCCGGAGGCCTACGCCCTCCCGGACCAGAGTGCCCCCACGGTGGCCGATGCACTGCTGGAGGGGATGTTTGCCAGGCTGGGGGTGCCGGAGGAGTTACATAGTGACCAGGGGCGTAACTTCAAGTCCCAGGTCTTCGCCAGAGTGTGCCAGCGCCTGGGGATCACTAAGACGCGGACCACACCGCTGCATCCCCAGAGCAACGGGTTGGTGGAGCGGTTTAATCGTACGCTCACCACCCAGCTGGCCACCCTGGTGTCCCGGCACCAACGGGACTGGGACCGCCACCTCCCCCTTGCGCTCTGGGCGTATAGGACCGCGGTCCAGGAATCCACCAGGTGCACCCCGGCCTCACTCATGCTGGGCCGGGAAATGTGAACCCCGGTGGACCTGGTCTTCGGCCCGCCGCCCGGAGACTGGTCGGCACTGCTGGCTGGTCCGGCAGAAGCGGCACTACGACCTGCGCTGCAGGGGGCCTGCCTTCCAGCCCGGGGACTCGGTTTGGGTGTACAACCCCCGCCGCCGCAAATGCCTCAGCCCTAAGCTGGCGCCGTCGTGGGAGGGGCCCGCTGAGGTACTCTGGGTGGTGGGCGAGGTCTGCTACCGTGTCAGGTTGCGAACACGGGGGAGAGTGGTGGTCCTGCACCGAGACCGCCTGGCCCCCTACCGGGCTCGGGAGGAGGAGCCGTGTGGGGAGGCTCTAGAGGACCAGCCGGGGCTGGAGCCGGCCGATAGTGGGGCGTCCGTGGGTCGCCAGCCGTCACCGTGGCGCAGCGGCTGCTCACGCAGGGTTCCACAGCAGTTAGCCGAGTACGAGTACAGCCTGAGGGGGGTGTTCGACGTCGGCAAGACGCCAGACGCTTCAGGTTTTTAAGGAGTAAGAGTGCAGGGGGTCTAAACCTGCGATCCAGTGTGTTGAAGTATTTCACAACACTACCCCTAGCACATCTGGAAATAAATCCTCATAATGATTATTGCCCTGGGCATGTACCAAAAAATCACTGAGCATATATATATATATCACTGTGTTGAAGCTAGAGACACAGAATAAGTGCAAACACATCCTAAATACAGTGTTCCTGCACCTTTGACCTCATCCAGAATGTATCGTTTTTTGAAAGGGATTGCTGTCAGAATGCACAACTGAATCCCAAACAGAATCTCTAGTCAAATATGATCATTTGTGAAACAGGCAAATGAGTCTCTCAGGTGCCCATTACTCATTTTCAGACACAATTATGCAATACTTTCACCATGCGTTGAGCAAAAGTGATTAAAGATACCAGAGGTAAGGTTTAAAAGTGATTCTGAGGTGCAACACATCAGCGATACAGCTAGGCATCTGAAATGCGGGGTTTGAGAGCCCTTCAGGGAACACCGTACCCTAAAGGTACCAAAAGTCCACTAGTATAAGCATTAAGTCACTGTCACCCCTGTTACAATGTGATTGCTACATATCTTCATTTCTTTGGTTTTTAAGGAGTAAGAGTGCAGGGGGTCTAAATCTGCGATCCAGTGTGTTGAAGTATTTCACAACACTACCTGTAGCCCGACTGGAAATAAATCCTCATTCTGATTATTGACTTGGGCATGTACCAATAAATCACTGAGCATATATATATATATCACTGTGTTGAAGCTAGAGACCTTTATGTAATATTATGATGCTAAAATGTCATTTTCACATATATTAATGTAATAAATGATTGCTTATGCTTTATAAACAAATCTAATTAAAATAAAAGCTTACGTTTTGTATTTATCTTGTACCATAGAACATGATTTGCTTTGTATTTCAAGCCCACAAAGTGTCCAACTGACGCACTACATGATATAAGGAAGATTATCACATGCATATCGGTATTATCTTTCTTATGAAAATGCATTCCTTTCATTACCTTTTACTTTTTAAAATGAACTCAAATTGTGTATAATGTAATAATTTAAGTAGAATAGATTCTAATAATATAATGATCCAGTGTGTTGCACTACTTCACTGCTTCACTGCTCTATGCCGTCTGGAAATAAATCCTCAGACTGCTTACTGCCCTGGGCATGTACCAATAAATTACAGGAGCACATCTATATATCACTGCGATGAAGCAGGAGACACACAATCACTGCAAACACATCCTAAATACAGTGTTCCAGCACCTTTGACCTCATCCAGTACGTATCATTTCTTGAAAGGGATTGCTGTCCGAATGCACATCTGAATCCCAAACAGAATCTCTAGTAAAATACGATCATTTGTGAAACAGGTAAATGACGGTCTCAGGGGCCCATTCCTCATTCTCAAGACATATCTATGCAGTACGTACACCATGCATTGAGCAATAGGGATTAAAGACACCACAGGTAAGGTTAGATGTCATTCTGACTATATTCTAAAATATTGGACTCATATTCTTATGATGGCAGTCACTTATGATAGTGACAGAGACGCTGTGTTGTAAAAGGGCGCTGTCTTTTGGATGAGATGTAAAACAGAGGTCACAGCGAGCTGAAAAACACGTTTTGAAAAGTGTGCTTTTCCTGCCCCAGAATTTAAATGGGGGTGACCAAAGTTGCCCAAACGTGTTTATTTCTGCTGAAAAACCTGTTTTGACAACTTCTGCACAGTGGGGTTAAGGGCTGACTCAGTGGGCTCTAATGAGCCAGGCAGTTACATTGGGATTCCAAGGTTTGAAAAAACACGTTTATTTCGAGCTGAAAAACAAGTTTTGAAAAGTGTGCTTTTCCTACCCCAGAAGTTAAATGGGGGTGACCAAAGTTGCCCAAACATGTTTATTTCTCTGTCACTATGCTGGGGAATTGGGACCCGCACAGACCTCAGGGTGAATGCCCCCCCGCCGGCACCATTAACACGGCTTCCAGCTGGAAGCTTTGTTTTTCCCTGTAGCTCACCCTCATCCGGGTACTGACCTGGCTCACACCTGCTTAGCTTCAGTGGGTTTTCAGTTGCGAGTTGCAAGGGGATGCAAGTGATGGAGCCGCTCGCTGCAAAAGCTACTGCATTGGCCAGGAATCGAACCCGAGCCTCCCACGTGGCAGGCAAGAATTCTACCACTGAGCCACCAATGCTCGGTGCCTGGGCTTTCAAAAAAGACGCTTTTTTGGTGCTCTGTGCAAAACGCGTCGACATCTGCTTCCAGCTGCAAAATGCCATTCGCGGACACTGAAGAACTTATTTCCAAGGCAGCGGGTACAAGCGATTGGGTGTTTTAAAACCACCAGGAACAGCAAAGAGGCGCGCTTCTTTGCTTGCGCCAGAACACACCGACTGGAGGCGGACAACGTAGTCGGCAGGATTCGAACCTGCGTGGGGAGACCCCAATGGATTTCTAGTCCATCGCCTTAACCACTCGGCCACGACTACAGCAAGCCCTGCTGCCGCTGCGTTCTTGCTACAATCTTACCTGGATCGCGAGGCGCCGGCGGAAGCCTATTTCAAAGTCGTTCTCCGTTTCAAAAAAACATTTCCAAAATACAAGCCTTGCAGACAGACACACCTCAGAGGACTTAAGGGTGGCTTCATGTCGGAATGATAAAGTCTCCCCGTCCGGACAAGAAAATGCCACTTTGTTACACACAAAAAAAGACTTTCAGAGGCTTCCCGGATGTTTCCACCAGATTAAAATATTCACCGATGCAATGTCCATTCTGGAAGTCTGGTTGAAGCGGTTGAAGCGGTTTAGTCGGGATTTGTTCACCATCTCTGTTGCGCGTGAGTTTTATTTTCAGGTCTACGCCATTCAGTAGTCCCAGTGGGCAAAAGACGTATAATATACGTCTATTAAACGCATACCTTAGACGTCTAAAAGTGGTCTACAATTCGTCTAGAATGAAATTCTAATATACGTCTAAAGTTATACGTCAATTATACGTCTATGTTTAGACGTTCATTATACATAAATGGTTGGAGTTCTATTATACGGATAAATTTAGAGGACTATTATACATATATGGTTGGAGTTCCGGATAACTTTAGAGGTCTATTATACGGATAACTTTAGAGGACTATTATACGTATATGGTTAGAGGTCTATTATACGTATATGGTTAGAGGTCTATTATACGGATAACATTAGAGGTCTATTATACGTATATGGGTAGAGGTCTATTATACATCAAAGATAGATTTTATAGGCGTAGAAACAAGTAAACCAAGCCAATGATTAGGTTTAGAAATGTATTCTGAAAATACACATTCACACCTGAAACATATGTATTTCAAATTATACATGGTATACAATCAATCAACAATCAACATATGGGCAATAATCATAAAAAACACAACTAGTCTTAAACTTCAGCTACAAATTCTGGTAACATGGCAATATACAGTATAGTAATGACAAACACAAAACTAATTACTTTAACACACTAACTCAAAACCACATTTTGATTCAAATATACATTTTAAAATGTACAACTTCTATATTTCCAAGAAAAAAAAATATTTCAATGGAAGTTAAGACAATTTTTGTCCACTATTTGCAAACCCTGTCTAATTGTCCTAATAGTTAGAACCAAAAACCTATTATTTTCAGTGTCCAGATCTCCTGGCCCCCTGCCTTGCATATGCATTCTTCAAGTAACACATTGCGTGCTCCTTTATTTCTTTTTCTGTTGATGTAGGGTGGGACTTCAGCACCGCAGCTAGGAGAAAATTGTATAATATTACTTCCCAAATAAATGATGATTAATATCTTCTTTAGTATAATCTAAAAAATGAACGGTTTACTAAGCTCAAAGCTGAAATAAATGTATAAAATTTGGCTTGCATCATAGCAGTTGAGCAATAAAGTCTGTCCTAATTAAAGAGTACCCAAAGTTTGAAAGTACAACATAGAATAAGAATAAGAGAAACGGCAAAACGATTTTGTGTCATCTTCCCCATTCACACTATTTTATGTGCCATTTTTTGCTTATTCACATACTATTTTAATCAAAATAATATTAAGAAAGATCTGTATGTATTCAGATAGTATTATTATTGTTCATACTTACTCGTCAAAAGAGGATTGCTGAGATATTTGCGGATATACTTCTACGTTTGAAAAACGTGTCCAAAATGGTGACCAACGAATACTAGCAATGCATTGTGGTATATAACCGGAAAATATGCTGGGTTCGATATTTTCTCAACGTATGCGTTTATTAATGTTGTCGATATTATGGTTGAAATTTAACATTGATAATACATCGCGGCTATGTGCCCCCTGCTATGAGCTGATGTGCAATTTTAACGCATGCAGTTAGTAAGGATCGGTCACTGTTGTATAGTATTATATATAATGACATTATGGAATAGGATGGGGACAGGCCTGGCATCACGGGGGGAGGGGGGAATGTCGCCCCTTCAGTTTTGGGCAAAAAGATTTACCTAACTTAATTTGCGCCCTAAAAAAATAGTTGTACTTTGTCAATGGTCAGACAACACTAAATGACACGAACAGTCACTCAGTCTGTTTGATGGGCAGGAGGGCTATCCGTCCAGGAACTGCACATATCAGTGTCGTTATTGAGTGTCAACATTACGATCCTGTTTGCTCAGGTGGACCGATTCCTTGCAGTAGTTTATCATTATACTTAAAATCGTTATATAACTAGGACTAGTTATAGCAGTCTGTGCTTTCTGTTGGTTTTACAACATTTTTTTCTTAACGATTCAGAACATCCATGTAGCTGCAAAAATGAACGCTTATGGTACTTTTCGCTCCAGGCAATACAAACTGTGAGAGTGACGAAAAATGTGAAACTGAACTTCATCGCAAATACCAGATTGCTAGTCGTTATCTTCTATCATGAAGCACTAGTCAATGGCATAGCTGCGAGATTTCATTTGGGTAGCTGCACCGTACAGCTCCGTTTCAACCGAAATATCATCCCCCCCTCAGAATTTCAGACGCCCCCCTACAGATTTTTCCCCGGGCACCGCGCACTGATGGGGGATGGGGTGTCCAGGAAATGGTATCAACTTTTGTCAAGAAAATAAAAATAGAAACTCTATAGGCACTCAAACATTTTACTGTTTTTTTTCAGGCAGGTGGCAAGACCCCCTCAGCAAAACCCTTGTATGCCAAGCTGTGGGCATTGATTCGTCGAATATACGTATATTTACTGCGAAAATATGGCTATACGTATATATACGTCGCCTCGACGTATAATCAACGTCGAATTGCAACCGTAAAATCGACGACATGAATAAACGCATATATAACGTCGAAAACACGTCTAACACAGTGCCTGAGGCTTTTTACTGTATGTATCGTGTGTGCCGCAACTAGGAGTATACGGCACTCTGCACAGTGTACGAAGTAAATTATTTTCGCAGCAATTAATTTACACGTGTATAATAAATATAGTAAATATAATAAATTAATTACTGCGAAAATAATTTACCGTATTTTCGCCGTAAATATACGTATATTCGACGAATCAATGCCCACTTGGGTAGTTTGTCCTGAAAAAACAGGTCTGCATGAATGTGACCCAGGAGCTCCAGTTTTCGACTTTGCGTTGTGTATGGTGCTCTTTTTTGGAACCCCTGATTGGGACCATCCAAAATTGTGGACTCGTGTTGACTGGCTGTGTCTTTGTAAAAGAGCCCTGTTGAATACTGCGTCTTCAGCGTCTCGTCACTGTAGTTCAGGACAGACTCTATAAAGGCTCTGTAAGGATAGCAGTTGTTGCTCTGGCTGATCAATCGGTCTCCTACGGTGATGTCAACCTGGCTGAAGATGGCTGTGATGGGGTAATTCACCAGACTCACACGGGCTGCCGCATCAATGTCCTGACCGTCTGCTTCTGTTATTTTACAGGTCAAATAGAGCAGGGTGTTGTTTAAATCTAAATAATCTTCTCCGTTGCCGGCGACGTAGAACTCCAGAGGTGCGTTTTCTGTTAGGGCTGTGAGGGGTGGAACATCTATGTAAAAGCTTTTCTCGATGCTTGTTTGGGTAGGCGCTAATTGAAATATGTCCAGCTCCGACTTGGCGCATTCTGCAGACCCGCCGTGAACAAAAGCCATATTTAAAATATGTCTCGTTTCATGTCTTGTTGATTGTGGTGTGTCACGCCCTTCTTGGTCGACCTGAAGCTTTTATGAGTTGACTGTCTGCGCTTAGCCGTTCTTTTATCAGGTTTCGGAGGCCCCCGACGGTGAGATGATGACGTCTGTCTTTTTCTCTTGACAACCCTGCGGATGTATGCTAGACCCGAACCTTCCTGCTGATGTGCATCCACCTTAAACATGGCAGCGATTGTAACATTGCTGACCACGTCTTTGGCGATGTTTTTAGCCGCCGATGCCATGTACAGCTTAGCTTTTTCAAACCCGCGTTTCAGAAAAGGCAGGCTTTTCTAAATAGCACTCTGAAAATACCCCCGATACCCGCGCCGTACTGAACCGGTAGCCCTGAAAATCCTGGTAATCCATAACAGCCTGTTGTTTGTAGTAGTGCGTATACAGAGAAGGATCCCCGTAGCTCTTGATGACCGTCATCCTTTTAGATGTTTGTCGCTTTCACAGGTCTGAAATGCAGCTTGACGATGACCTTTCCAAATGCAAATGACACGTGTTCGTTTTGATCCGTGTTTATTTCAATAGTGATGTTGTTAAAATGGTCGATGCTCACCGGCACGTAATGGGGTTTGTCGTACAATACTGTGACGAATTCACCATCCACGCCTCTAAAGGGCACACAACACAAAATTGGTGCGTAGACGTCGCCTATTAACTGGTGTTCTATGATATCGGTGTATATATACATGGTGTTAAATCTGCCAGTCATATCGACGGGGTGCGGTGATTTTACACCCACGACACCCGACTTGAAACCCAACATCCTCGCCAGGCGGTTATGCACCTGTATAACAATCCGTTTATCACTAACAATCCTTACCGACCGGCTAATGGGGTTGTACTTAAGACTTACAGCCGTTAACTTGGATTTTTCCACAGCCGTTTCATTGCAGTTTCATTTCATGCCAAGAGCTGCTCGATGTTGCTGTAGTACCCTCTCGGTAAGATACAGGTCCATATAGTCTTGAGCTCATCACTGACGAACAGAAAAACTTTGTCTTCATCAAAAGTGTGTAGTGTATGTGGATAGTGCAGCTCGACCAGGCCCACTTCCCAGCTCCCGTCCAGGGCAATCGCCTTTGCCAGATGCTCTGTGAAGCACGCATTGGTGTTCTTTGGAAACATCTTTGAGGATGAATTACTGGTGGCATTTTTCACCACCTCTATATGTCTCGGAGCTCGGAAGCCTTTACCCAACTATTGAATTTATCGCTCCAGCCGCGCCACTTTACCAAAAGCTGTTTGTTTTTGCCACGACCCCTGGCTGCTAAAATCGTTTGGATGCGGTAGACGTTCTCAACATCAGGGTTTATCTTCTGTAGCTCTTCTGCATAGAAGGAGCCCTTAATATCGTCGCCTGCGTAGTCCTGCAGTTTGTAATAGGGTCTCAGAGCCGAGGTCCGCTCTTTGACAATGAAAATGCGCCGGCTTGTGCAGAGTATAAGCAGCCTGGCCGGACAACCACTCGGCCACCCGGCCGCGGCTGGCGCTGCTCACACCCCGGGATCTCGCGGCCCTCACCAGACTCCCCGCGCCGACGTAACTACCCGATTCCCTAGGTTTATAATAGAGCGCACTCAACCCCGCTGCAGACATGGTCCCCTTCCAAACCAATACACACTTTCACACACCTAAAGCGAGGGATGTGCCACCATGGGGCTTTGGGACCTTGAGGCTCCGGACCGACCGGCCGGGGGGGAAGACGGGAGTTCCGACCCTTAACGACACACCATTGGCTCCTGAGTCAATAGAGTCATGATGTTTATGGCTGACATCATTTCACATTGGTGAATTTTAAGCTAAGAAATAAAAACATTTACAATGAAGATACCATTGCTTAATTTTAAATGCCTTTAAAAAATAAATACCTCCTGAGAATAATTTGCCACTCCCAGATCCTTGGTAAGGTACTGTTTGAATCCAATCAGGAGAGGAGCATCCAGGGAGTGCTTTCTATAGAGTCCAGCTTGAGCCACTCTCTTCCGGAGAGCCTGCTGATACTTTTTAACTACTCAGGGCCTGTAAGGATATAAAACACCGGTTTAAACATTTTATACCTATAAGACAAATTAGAATTTTAGTAAAAAATAGATACATCTGAAAAATAAAAAAGTCTTACTGCTGATAGAGTTCTTCAGAGCTCACATCTTCCCCTTCCTTATCCGCTTCTGTTTCAGTTTCTAGAGCAGCCTCTGGCATCTCTTCCTCCTGGACAGCGGCCTCTTGCTCAGGGCCGCTGGAATGCAGGTAGATTCTTTTCAACATGCTTTTACATAATATGTTGTAACAATGATTTCAAAAAGAAACTACAGAAGCCTTACAGATTAAAAATATCTCACCTTGCCAATGTGTCTTCAGGCTTCCCATGTACAAAAAGGCCCAAGGACTCTAGCAGTCTTACAACCACTATCCTGTTTGCCTCACCAGACACGATCTCTATTCTGTGGTAATCCACGATGACCCCGTTCTTCAGGTGATTCATCATGTCCTCCCTCGCCTGTTGAGAGGCCATCCTGATCTTTTCTGCCGTGGCGTGCTTCATACACGCCCTCTTCAAGTGAGCAGGAAGCTGATCAAGAGTATTCAGGTACATCTTGCACACCAGGGGAATCCGCGCGGGTTTCCTTTGAAAATAAATAATACCATCTGTGTATAGAAACAAGACTGATTTCTTAAATTATCCTTAATTTTCTCTCTCATAGTTTGAGCATAATGATTTTATTGCATTTATATAAGAATTGCTCATTGCTCCTAAATAAATAATGGTTTCATAAAAAAGTGAACACTTACTTGGTCTCAGTCACAGACTTTCCAATAGAAGCCATTGTGGAGTTCAGCAACTGCAGGTCCTAGAAGTGGGGAAGGAATTTTAAAAGAGAAATTGAATTACAATACAGAAGGAATGGCTGAGGGATCACTGAAATATATAAATATACAAATTCCAAAGACTGAGTCCATATAGAAACAACTACTTTTCATTTTCAGTATAAGAAAAAAAAAACATTATCTTCCAAAGCATCATAAAATTGTCCCTTCTTCCAGACTCTACTTCTCTCTTGTAGTAGTACAGCAGACCTTTCCAGGTGAGCAGATCACAGAGTCCGAAATAAGCTTCCTCCATCAAACAAAGTACCTGAACATGACTCTGTCTTCATAAAAGCGCCCCTGTAATAAAGAGATTAAATCCAAAATCAAGAGGGCAGTTGCCTACTGAAATACAAGAAGTCATCAATTTTAACCTAGCAACACATTAAAGGCTGCATCTATACAAGTGCGATTCTAGAAATGCTCACCAGATTACGTTTTAAGAAGGAACTGCACCTCAGGTTCCGCTGAGATCTTAACTCGGATGGCAGGATTCAGAGTCCGGAGTGCGGACTGATGGCGAACGGAGGGTCCACATACTGTGGATCCCTCAGTGATCTTCCGCGTATTCAAACCGCCAGCGTGTGACTCCCCTGTCCCTGTGACCTCATTGGTCTGCTCTCTCCTCTGTGCAGCCGAGCCCGACTCACGGTAAAGTGAAAAAAAAGATGCCCTCAACGTGAGATTTACTCTGGAGCGAGGATAGATGTTACCTTTTTATCATTGAATAGGATGTATGTGATGTGGCGACTAGGTTCAATTTTGTATCCTCTTTAAAAGATTAAGGACTGGGGTGAGCGTGATTTACCACCCTTTCAGCTAAGAACCCGACTTGCGCACCGTTTAAGCTGCATAGACTCGGTCGTTTAACTCTTCTCCATTAGCAGGGTTAAGGTTAAAGAAAAAAAAAATTGCTGACTTCTTTTTTTTTGCCAGCTGCTAGCGCTGATTAGCAAGGTTTGTATTTCATGTTTTGCAAGTTGCATCCATTTTAAGAAAAACAAGTCGTGTTAAAGACAGGAAATGAATACTTGCATTTAATTAAGTCTAGCCGTAGGCGGTTGTCCATAATGACCAGTTCTGTTCGAGAAGACAGAACAAAAAAAGGCACTGCTGGGATTCAGACCCAGGGGCTCCTGTTTACTAGACAGCCGCTTTAACCAACTAAGCCACAGTGCCCCGGGAGTGCTGTCCTTTTGCAGCCACTTGGACACACCACTCAGACACATCTGCATTCGGTGTGTGCTCCGCCTGCTCGCTGAGCAAGTTGCCACCTTTACATACAATAGCAACATCGACACCAAGAGAAAGGATGACAAATGGCTTTTATCTGGAACTTTTCATGTCCAAGGAGCTCAATGTGCTTTCTGTGTACAACAGGGCCACTGAACTCCACGCTGGCCACTGAACCACAGCAGTGGGTTGCTGGCTTCACATCTCCCAAGGAAAATGTTGAAATCGCATGTGGAACAGGAAAATGACCCTCGAGTACGAGGGAAAAAAAAGAAAAAGATCATCTGGAGCGCGCCAACCCAGTTGGGACAGCCCAGTTTTGTTAACGAGGTGGCCGAGTGGTTAAGGCGATGGATTGCTAATCCATTGTGCTTTGCACGCATGGGTTCAAATCCCATCCTCGTTGGTTTCCATGTCTGTTTCCATTCTGTTTTTTATCCCTATTGCTCAATGCACAGTGAAAGCATTGCATACATGTGTCTGACAATGAGAAATGGGCCCCTGAGACAGTCATTTGCCTGTTTCACAAATGATCGTATTTTACTAGAGATTCTGTTTGGGATTCAGATGTGCATTCGGACAGCAATCCCTTTCAAGAAATGATACGTTCTGGATGAGGTCAAAGGTGCATCATTTGGACACTTTGTGGGCTTGAAATACAAAGAAAATCATGTTCTATGGTACAAGATAAATACAAAACTTAAGCTTTTATTATAATTAGATTTGTTTATAAAGCATAAGCAATCATTTATTACATTAATATATGTAAAAATAACATTTTAGCATCATACATTTAGTATATTTAGTCCCTAATGCTGAAAGAAATGATCATAGAACATGACTTCTAACTCTACCTGCGGTGTTTTTGATCCCTATTGCTCAATGCACAGTGAAAGCATTGCATACATGTGTCTGACAATGAGAAATGGGCCCCTGAGACAGTCATTTGCCTGTTTCACAAATGATCGTATTTTACTAGAGATTCTGTTTGGGATTCAGATGTGCATTCGGACAGCAATCCCTTTCAAGAAATGATACGTTCTGGATGAGGTCAAAGGTGCTGGAACACTGTATTTAGGATGTGTTTGCAGTTATTCTGTGTTTCTAGCTTCAACCCAGTGATATATATATATATGCTCACTGATTTTTTGGTACATGCCCAGGGCAATAATCATTATGAGGATTTATTTCCATATGTGCTAGAGGTAGTGTTGTGAAATTCTTCAACACACTGGATCGCAGGTTTAAACCTGCACTCTTACTCCTTAAATACCAACAAATGCAGATATGTAGCAATCATATTAATAATAATAATAATAATTGCTTACACTTATATAGCGCTTTTCTGGACACTCCACTCAAAGCGCTTTATATTGTAGCGGACACTCATTTGCCTGTTTCACAAATGATCGTATTTTACTAGAGATTCTGTTTGGGATACGGATGTGCATTCTGACAACAATCTCTTTCAAAAAATGATTTTACCTTATCGCAGCTTTGCCCCTCTTGCCTCTTTGGAAAATATCTCCATCTTGTGGTCGTTGCTGGTAATGTCTAGACAATATCTCCATCTTGTGGTCGTTGTTGGTAATGTCTAGACAATATCTCCATCATGTGGTCGTTGTTGGTAATGTCTTCTTATGCCCTTTTTTTATTTCAATTCTTTATTAGTTGATTCTAGAATCTCTACAATAGAGCTGAAAATATCAGTTTTGTAGCAGACAATATGACATTAGTTATAGTCCAATTAAGACTTTATTACCCTGTTCGTAACATAACAAATTAAAATTGATTAAAACTAAGTTTGGAACACCAGAGAACATAAAAAATGATTTTTAGGAAAACCATGAGGTTCTCTGTGTCCGATGCCTGCAAGGGGAGAAAGCTAGAATCCTTTGCTTTTTCAAAATTTGAAAATAAACATCATATAACAACAGCTTTCATTCCTAGGAGTGAAAAATAACCATTTTTGAAGACATATTAGTTTCTAAAACACTACAATAAAGTTAAAAACATCCGTTTTATATTACTTTTAGCATTTTTAGTGAAATTAGTCATTTATTGCACTATTTTTAATATAATCTCTAATTAAAAGTGAATAGAATTAAGTTTGGAGCAACAAGGAACACAAAAAAAAAAGATTTTAAGGAAAAAAATGATGTCTTCTGTGCCAGGTGCCTGCAAGGGGAGAAAGCTAGAATCCTACCCAGGCTCCTGGAGCTCTGTCCTGGCTAAAGGAGGGTGAATCCATCCCCTTCAAAGCTCCATGAAAAAATGATCATTTAAATTTTGAAAAAAAAAACATCATATAACAACAGTTTTCATTCATAGGAGTGAAAAACAACCATTTTTGAAGACATATTAGTTTCTAAAACACTACAATAAAGTTGAAAACATCCGTTTTATATTACATTAATTTTTGTGAAATAAGTCATTTATTGCACTATTTTTAATAAAATCTCTAATTAAATGTGATTAAAATTAAGTTTGGAACAACAAGGAACACAAAAAAAAAGATTTTAAGGAAAAAAATATTGTCTTCTGTGCCAGGTGCCTGCAAGGGGAGAAAGCTAGAATCCTACCCAGGCTCCTGGAGCTCTGTCCTGGCTAAAGGAGGGTGAATCCATTCCATTCAAAGCTCCATGAAAAAATGATATTTTTAAATTTGAAAAAAAAAAAACATTGTAGAACAACATCTCTTGGTCCACAGAGTGCAAAAATCCAACTTTGAAGAAAATCCATTGACTGATCCACGAATCCTGAAGTTTCTTCGCATGATATCGGGCTTGAAACCACTTTCTGGAAAATGATGAAAAATGCCAAAAATGAAAAAAAAGTTATCAATTCTAGAGCCTAAGGGGAAAATAAGACAAATGTATATCTCCAAATAATTTTATGTGCTTCAGAAGAGCCCAGGAAAGTTTTTTGCATACATGAAACCACGCCCGTTTGCACGTAAGCAGACATGGTTGCACACACGACTGCATGAAAGCACGCGTGCATGCAAAATCATCCTGTTAAGCATTTGAAAAGCCGCACCACGGCGCACTTGAAATAGCTCTTACATTAGAGGTCGACGCAGGAATCGCCTTTTTATTTACGCTCTTACCAACGCGATGGAAAGCAAAACAAAGCAAAGCAGAGCAAAACAAAATGAACAAACGCAAAACCCTCACGTCCCGCACTTGCATATAACGCCGTTACGTGCCCAAGCGGTATTGTACGTCATCCTAGCACTGCACCCCGGGGCGTACGGTATATGGGAATGAGCACACGCCACGAATCGTCTCAAATCACTCCCTACAACTGTAAGGTGCCTTGAAGCGTGCACCCCCAACATTCTTCTTTGCGCATCTGTGAAAGGTAAACTCTTGAGCAAACTCTGAACCAGCTCTAAGGAAACTAATCCGATTAGACGTTACTTTGACTCATCCTTTAACAGTTTTCAGTCTCTGTCTTTAAACACCTTGCTCAGTCACATTCAAGCCACAAGTACTCTTCTCGGATGTTGCACAAACAAATCCTAATGTCTTGAAAGCATTGCAGCATGTTTGTGTCCCACTTCCCGTGGCTGCAGGACGACTGACACGAACGGACAAACACAATCTGTGGCGTTTAGCGTGACATAGTCTTGCAGGCATCGTGCTGTCTTACTGCAATACTATACCACTTGAGGAAACAGTCCATCTGGCCATGAAACTCATTTGAACGTCTAGCTACAGCAACTAACAATAACATGATTTATTCAGGATGTGTGGAATCAGCACGTCCCGGAGACAGCTTCTGAAATCGTGAGCATTCTCTGGTGGTGTCCTGGAGGGCTCCCCCGGGCATGTGTTGGTGGTATAGTGGTGAGCATAGCTACCTTCCAAGCAGGTGACCCGGGTTCGATTCCCGGCCAACGCAGTGGCAAGTGTTTTCAAATGCTGTCACAAGCCTTTGGTAAGCAAAGCGAAGCCTTTTGAAAGAGCTAAAGCACTGCAAAATGGAATTGAAGGAGAATCTTACAGGGGATTCTGAGCAGTGTCTAAATAAATAAATTCACAGCGTCCGCGGATGGCATTTTGCAGCTGGAAGTAGATGTCGACGCTTTTTTCACACAGCACCAAAAAAGCGTCTTTTTTGAAGGTACAGGCATTGAGCATTGGTGGTTCATTGTTAGAACTCTCGCCTGCCACGCAGGAGGCTTGGTTTCGATTCCTGGCCAATGCAGTGGCTTTTGCAGCGAAGAGCTCCATCACTTGCATCCCAACTTTTGCAACTCGCAACTGAAAACCCACTGAAGCTAAGCAGGTGTGAGCCAGGTCAGTACCTGGATGAGGGTGAGCTACAGGGAAAAACAAAGCTTCCAGCTGGAAGCGGTGTTAATGGGGCCAGCGGGGAGGCGCTCACCCTGAGGTCTGTGCGGGTCCCAATCTCCCAATATAGTGACGGAGAAGCTGTGTTGTAAAGGGGCGCTGTCTTTTGGATGAGATGTAAAACCGAGGTCATAGTGCTCTGTGGTCATTAGAAATGACCACCAAAACCTTTGACAAAAGCTCTTGGTAATTGATGGTCTTCAATAATGTTTCTCCTTTAGGTACATTTAAAATCAGCTGAATAATGCTGTGAAATCATGAAACTGCATGAGAAAGCCCGTACACTGAATTACACGGCTTTCTATTCAAAGGAGGACAAAAGAAATTCCCTGAGTTCGATTTTTTGCAGCACAGAGAGGGGCACTCTCATGAGGCCGGTTAGCTCAGTTGGTTAGAGCGTGGTGCTAATAACGCCAAGGTCGCGGGTTCGAGCCCCGTATGGGCCATGTCCTTTTCTCCTCTCTTACCAAAGCTGTTAGGTTCCTTTCCGTGGTGAGAGGGGTTGTCATGCAACACTGCCACATAGTGCCGACAGACAAGAGTGTTGCGGGAGAAGAGAAAAGTGTTTGAAGATTTAAGAGTGTCTTAGGTGGAGCCAAAATCAAGTGTCACAAATGCAAGTGGGAAGATTTCCAATGTTTAATATGGTCAAAATAAGCGGAAGTTACCAGCTGGTCCGGCACAGTCTGCCATGCTTTTGTCATATACTGTAAAGTGGTGTCGAACTGGAGCCTCACCATTTGCATATGTGAGGCTCCAGTTATACATCGATTGTCACATTAAATGACAAAAATGAAGAGAGGTAAAGCAGCTGGAGAGGTTTTCTTACAACTTCTGAGCTGACACAGTTTTGGAAAATGTTTCCTTCACGCTGCACTGTACAATATAGGCAGCCAAGAGTCTCCAAAACAAAACAGAATTGACAGATAGGAGAAAATTCCCACTCCTCCTGAAGTTCCCAAAATCCAGCACTGAGCGTAAACAAAGTGTCTAAGTAGTGTGGGAATGTTAAACCTAACCCTAGCTGGAGTTTGAGCAATCCAGCACTGAGAGTAAAAAGATGAGTCAAAGTAACGTCTAATCAGATTAGTTTCCTTAGAGCTGGTTCAGAGTTTGCTCAAGAGTTTACCTTTCACAGATGCGCAAAGAAGAATGTTGGGGGTGCAGGCTTCAAGGCGCCTTACAGCTGTAGGGAGTGATTCGAGACGATTCGTGGCGTGTGCTCGTTCCCATATACCTTACGCCCCGGGGTGCAGTGCTAGGATGACGTACAATACCTCTTGGGCACGTAACGGCGTTATATGCAAGTGCGGGACGTGAGGGTTTTCGTTTGTTCGTTTTGTTTTGCTCTGCTTTGCTTTGTTTTGCTTTCCATCGCGTTGGTAAGAGCGTAAATAAAAAGGCGATTCCTGCATCTATCACTAATGTAAGAGCTATTTCAAGTGCGGCGTGGTGCGGCTTTTCAAATGCTCAACAGGATGACTTCGCTTGCACGTGTGCTTTCATGCAGTCGTGTGTGCAACCATGTCTGCTTATGTGCAAACGGGCGTGGTTTCATGTATGCAAAAAACTTTCCTGGGCTCTTCTGAAGCACATAAAATTATTTGGAGATATACATTTGTCTTGTTTTCCTCTTAGGCTCTAGAATTGATAACTTTTTTTTAGGATTCTAGCTTTCTCCCCTTGCAGGCATCGGGCACAGAGGACCTCATGGTTTTCCTGAAAATCTTTTTTTTTTTGTGTTCCTTGTTGTTCCAAACTTAATTTTAATCACTTTTAATTAGATATTTTATTAAAAATAGTGCAAAAAATGACTAATTTCACTAAAAATAATGTAATATAAAACTGATGTTTTTAACTTTATTGTAGTGTTTTAGAAACTACTATGTCTTCAAAAATGGTTATTTTTCACTCCTAGGAATGAAAGCTGTTGTTATATGATGTTTATTTTCAAATTTTGAAAAAATCAAAGGATTCTAGCTTTCTCCCCTTGCAGGCATCGGACACAGAGAACCTCATGGTTTTCCTAAAAATCATTTGTTATGTTCCCTGGTGTTCCAAACTTAGTTTTAATCAATTTTAATTTGTTATTATGTTAAAAACAGGGTAATAAGTTTCTAATTGGACTATAAATAATGTCATATTGTCTGCTATAAAACTGATGTTTTCATCTCCATTGTAGAGATTCTAGAATCAACTAATAGAGAATTAAAATAAAAAAGGGCATAAGAAGACATTACCAACAACGACCACAAGATGGAGATGTTGTCTAGACATTACCAACAACGACCACAAGATGGAGATATTGTCCAAAGAGGCAAGAAGGGCAAAGCCGCGATAAGGAGATTGCTGTCAGAATGCACATCCGGATCCCAAACAGAATCTCTAGTAAATTATGATCATTTGTGAAACAGGCAAATGAGTGTCTGCTACAATATGATTGCTACATATCTGCATTTGTTGGTTTTTAAGGAGTAAGAGTGCAGGCGGTTTAAACCTGCGATCCAGTGTGTTGAAGTATTTCACAACACTACCCCTAGCACATCTGGAAATAAATCCTCATAATGATTATTGCCCTGGGCATGTACCAAAAAATCACTGAGCATATACATATATCGCTGTGTTGAAGCTAGAGACACAGAATAAGTGCAAACACATCCTAAATACAGTGTTCCTGCACCTTGACCTCATCCAGAATGTATCGTTTTTTGAAAGCGATTGCTGTCAGAATGCACAACTGAATCCCAAACAGAATCTCTAGTCAAATATGATCATTTGTGAAACAGGCAAATGAGTCTCTCAGGTGCCCATTGCTCATTTTCAGACACATTTATGCAATACTTTCACCATGCGTTGAGCAATAGGGATTAAAGATACCAGAGGTAAGGTTTAAAAGTGATTCTGAGGTGCAACACATCAGCGATACAGCTAGGCATCTGAAATGCGGGGTTTGAGAGCCCTTCAGGGAACACCGTACCCTAAAGGTACCAGAAGTCCACTAGTATAAGCATTAAGTCACTGTCAGCCCTGTTGCAATGTGATTGCTACATATCTTCATTTCTTTGGTTTTTAAGGAGTAAGAGTGCAGGGGGTCTAAATCTGCGATCCAGTGTGTTGAAGTATTTCACAACACTACCTGTAGCCCGTCTGGAAATAAATCCTCATTCTGATTATTGACCTGGGCATGTACCAATAAATCACTGAGTATATATATATATCACTGTGTTGAAGCTAGAGACCTGTATGTAATAATATGATGCTAAAATGTTATTTTCACATGTAAGAAAACCGGCTCAGGGACGCCAAATATGTAATGTTGCCATAGCAAAATTAAATGTAGTGGCTCTCTGAAGGCACCAGTTCTGTAGGGTTTGGGCATTTACTGAGACAATTATTAATTGTAGCAGTAAATCACAAAGTTGATTCTTTTGATGGCTTTAGAATCCAACCATGTGACATAACTCAAACAACGCGCACACACAGGTACTAATACACGAGGATACATTTATTAATACATAAAATATGCATGTAAACCTAACAGATCTTATCGAGAGGGTTATCAGAATACAAAAGATATATATTCAGTCAGTTACGAAGTGTTACACATATCAAGAGGACATACGTTCAGTATATCATTCATTAAGACCGTTTCGTTAATGAACTTGGTTATAACTTCTACATTAGATACTCAAACAAGTACATAACTCTTAGGAATTAAATTGATATCAACTGGTTGGGATAACAATTGAATTCTCGAGCTGTAATGCAGTGAAGTTGAATACTCATCCAATCTTTGGGGATTCAGATCTTCCTGCGGGCACAAAGAAACAGTTGCAGGCTGTTGCTGTCCAATCCGCGCTCTCTGGCTCCGTGCCAGGCTGTGCTGTGCGGCTTGCGACGGTGCGCTGCTGATGCTCACTGTGGGCTTTAACTAGCAAAGTTTGTGCACAGGAGAAAAGATGACTGTGGGTCCCAGCAAGTCAGGAAGAGGACCGGTTCGTTTCTGATGAAGAGCTAGTTCTGAATAGTGATTCAGCTGTCCACAGTTCCGACCTGTTCACAAGGCAGGCCTGCTGCTGGTGCTAACCTCGGGTGGATCCTCTGGTTATTCTCTGGCAACCTCCGCTCTAGACTCTTAGAACAAAGGAAAGTTCTGGCACTCGGACACACTGGCCGTTCCGTGGTTGTCCGGGCTGAGTCTCAGGATGGTCAGGAGGCGTGCTGCGAGAATGTCCTGCCCTTGGGAGCCTTCTGCTCCTGGGCCGTCCTGCTCTGGAATTCTCCTTTGAATTCCCTTTAGAATTGTCCACAGAATCCTCTGAATCCTCCCTTCTGAATCTTACTGAATCTCACAGGCTCTCTGTGTTGCCTGTTTTTACCTGGAGGAACTTCAGCTCATTGATTGGCTGAAAGTTCCATAGGCATCAGAGTCCCACGTGGGTTACTCGGCCCTACCAGTCCCTGATTGATTGATCAAGGTGAGATATGAGTCACTTAGTCCTGACACTTAGTAATGCAGTCCAGATGTCCAACTGGCACTCCCTAGACAGATAGGCGCCAATGGATGACCATTGATCATGATAGCCAGGCTTAGCTAAGTGCATCCCCCTTTGGGAGCTGTCCTAGGACCTTAAATCACCCTGCAGAACAGTTTCTCTGTGGCTGCACCACAGAGATGAACAGAGAAATGGGGCCTCATTTGGGAAGGCTCAGAACACTTAATTCTGCCTTATTAATAAGCCTCGCCGCTACATATCCCCCCTTTTTGAAGGTCACGAGGTCCTGAGGCGTTGTTGCCTTCAAAACAAAACAGAGTTAAGTGATGTCCCTTGCCATTAGAACATTAATCTTAAATGTCCACATTACTCCTCGAGAATTCATACCGGAACCAGTGTTGGATACAAACAGGATGAATAACATCTGGAGTATGTATAAACACGGTAGGAGACATTATCTAGGTCTAGGAATTACACATCAGGAAGTTCACTGTCAATATCTGATACCTCTGTAGTAGATATTTGGGGAGAAATCACTTCCTTTCTTTTGACATGCTACCTTTGACTCATTCATGCTACCCAGATTACATTTTGATGCAAGAGTACAGCATTCAGAGTACACTGTCAGTCATGATCCAGCTTCCCAGCAGCAGTGTTAAAATATAACCAGTTCCTGTTCCCAGCCCCGCGATAAACCACAACACCTGTGTTGGGTATCTGCTAGGGTGGTTTGGAGGTTTGTTCCATTAAAGCAAACTAACTACCTGTACCTCTTCAGGGCTTACTGTTTCTTGGATTTCTATCCAATTCAATAGTGTGGCACCTGAAGGCATCCATGACCTCAAGTTTGGTCTTATGTTGTCTGGTTCCAGACCGTACAGTGTTAAGTTACCATGCTGTACTATGGCCTCCTCGGGAACTTGCAGGAAAACTGTTTGATTAGGTAGCTGCATTGTGGTAGCTGTATCATGCCTGTCACAAGTCATAGTGTCAGTTAAATGTGGTGTGCTGACCAGCCATTTACTTCCTACCTGCTCTTCATGGGGTTCATTAACCTCCCTCTGCTCGATAGTAGCTTTACACCCTTCATTGGTGAATCGTTTAGACACAGCCAATGGATAGCTTTGGTAGCCATACCCATCTCAAGATTTGGAACCAAATTCAATCTTGGATTGCCTTCTGGGTGAGCTATGAGCGATGGGGTTAATGTCACATACTCCTCTACTGAGAAGAGTGGAATCAAGTGGGTTGGGAATCGTGCCGTGGTTAGACTGGCTACAGTGGCACTAAGCTCCCTTAATAGGTCTTGTGTCAACATTCTGGCCTGTTGCACACAAGCATAAACCCACTGTATAACACCAACAATCATGTCCACTGGTTGGGGAATAAGGTTTAACCCTGTTGCATAGGAAATTGCCTGTAGGGTTTTCCCTAAGCTTTCCAACTTTTGCTGCTGTCGATACAGTCTGTCACTACCCTCCGGCATCTCTGACCCCTGCCTTCTTGGGGCAGTCAGGGTGAGAGTGCCAGTAGCACACAAACCTACCAGAAAAAAGCAAACGTGCAACAGTGGCGGCAGCAATCAGTCCTCCCAAAAGTCTTTTCGGGTGGCTGATCCCAGTCATCTCCTTCTGAATGACTGTCGCCTTTCTAAGCTGGCGCAGCGTGTACATGGTGTCTTTCTCAGTATGCCCTGTGGCATCTTGGGCACCAACATCCTGGAAATATGGGGAGATCTGACGCAGCTGCTGATGCTGCTCCTCCTTTTCCAGGGCATCTGCTTTTTCGATTTGTTCATGCCTGTGCTCTAGGAACCCTGCAGGGGGCGGTGCAGCGGTGGAGCATGCCTGACCCTCGGCTGAGTGGTCATCTGGAGCACCTGAGTGATCTGGGATTGTTACCCCATTCTCACTGTTCAGGTCCACCCTGCACACTTCCTGATTGAGGAATCCCTCTATCGGCATGTTTACAATCGTTCGCTGGGCTTGGGTGTAGGACACCTGCTCACTCCCCCCTTCCCTTGCTAGGGGTTCGGGGAGCTGCCCCAGTACTGGGATAGCTAGTTCACTGTCTTTGAACTTACTATCACTCACCAGGCCCATGTCAGTGCAGGCGGGGATTCTGACACCCCTCTTTGCGATGTCCTGCACTGGCAGGCGGGTGACTTGACCATCCAGCTCCAGTCTGGCTGAACCACTGTTGGTCAGACTCAGACTGACAGACTGAGCTGGTGGCTGTAAGAAACCCGGCTCGGCTTTCATTCCCTGTCCCTTCTGGGGGACTGGGTGTGTTGGCAACCCTGCCGTTGAGGCAGGAACAATCAGGTCAGTCTCACTCACTACCTGGTAGTTGTGAGAAATAATGTTACCTGACTGCAGGTTCCCTGGGTCACAGCAGAGGGAATCGGCATCTGGGATCAGGTGTGTCCACAGTGCAGTAGTCTCAGCGTCCAGCTGGGCCTCCTGTCTAACCTGTGAATGTTGCACCAGGGGCACCTGGCGGTGGCCCTGTGACAGCTGCTCAAGCAGATCCTCACTAATAGAGGACCTCTCAGGGCTAAGGGTGAGGGCTACATCACCAACCTGCTCTCCTGCCATCTGGATCCCTTCCACCACTGCAGGGTGGTGTTCCTGACCCCTCTTGGGTGCCAGGGTGCACAGGGAAAGCTCCTTTTCATCGCCAGGTGGGGAGATCTGCTCCTCTTTAGGGATGTAAAAGGTGTGTGCTTTACCTGGTGGATCAGGCGGCTGCTTGGAGCACCGCTCCTGTGGCATGGAGGCTGTTGGGACCTTGGCCGGGACACGACTTCCCTGTATATCCGGGGAACAAGGAAATATTTTTATTTCTTGTCCAGAGGGAACAGAAGGAATCTCCACATAGGCTTATGTGTTCGGTGGGCACTGTGTGAGCACAGTCTGCCTCTTGGCCCCCCTTTCCTTCTGTACAGAAGGCTTAGGAGCCTTGACCTGTTTCCACACTTTGCCTTTCTGGTGATCCACCAAAGGTTCCTCTCTGAGTCGCATGCCCTTTTCTTTTTCAACCCGTTTGAGCTTGCCGTGTGACATCAAACACCTTTCAACCTCAGTGTCAATCAGTGTCTCACTGTGTAAGACATCTCCCATGGCAGCTTTGAGGTAAAAGCTACTTGCTTTTCCTCTGTGTTTTACTGCCTGCTCTGTGACTTCAGGGGTGGAGTCAGCACTGACTTGGGAGTGGCTGAATTCATCCAGGCAGGAACCCTTCCGCTCAATCAGATAGACTGAGGGAGGGAGAGGGGGCGGGTCTCCGCCTCCTCCAGTGGAGAGTATCAGCTCATTCACGCTTCCGGCAGCCTTGGGGAGCGGTTGTCCCTGTCCTAATAAAGCTTGTTCAAGCCTGGCCAGGTGGGCGGCTACTGAATCCTTTTGTTCAGCTTTATCTAGCCCTTTCCCTCCCCCGGTGTTCTCATGGCACTTAGGACGCTGGGTGCAGTCCTGTGTGCATGCTTTGGAACGGGGCTTAGCCAGCTCAGGAGCCTGTGCTCCTTCGAGCAGGGGGGAATTAACCCTGCTGGCTCTGACGGCAAACACAGTCACTTTAACAGCTTTTTGCTCAGAGCGACTTTGGACATCATACTCCCAGGCTTTCTGCACGAATCTCTTAATATCAGTCATTTTCATGGTCTGTGCATCTGTATGCATTAAGATCATCTTTCTGACTGACGGGTGGAGATTCGCAATGAATAAACCCTTGAAATGTGTGTTCTCTTCGCAACCCTCATCATTTCGCCCTGCAAAATAAGTTCGTCTAAGTCTCTCGTAATATTCGCGAGGGGACTCTGCTCTCTCGTGCTTAATGTTAAGAGCGGCGGCTATCGCAGCAGTCGGGTCAATAAACGCACTTTATTCTTCAATAAGTGCTTGACAAAGCTTCTCAAAATCATAACAGACTTCTTTCTTCTGCCTAGCCATCCACTCATGTACAGCTCTGCTGGTAGTTTTCCTGACCAGAAACACTTTCTCCTGTTCTGTGGCGTTTGGCAGATACTGCAGGGTATACCTGAGGTCCTGAATATAACTCTCGATATTATTCTCTGACACTGCGGGGTCAAATCTCTCTATGTCCTTCGCTAGCTCTCTCAGAGAATGGAGATTTATCCTTCTAGCTTCTCCGCTGACGGAGATATGGAAGAGATCGTGGTCAGACCTGTCGCTGCTAGAGAGAGTGCTAAATAGCGACTCGAATTCAGACCTTTTAGCAACCATCGTTAAACTTAAAGAGTATTACTTTTAAGTACGAAATCATAGTTTTACCACAGAAAACCACAAGATCAAGTATGCAATCAACCCGGTAGATCGCAAAAGATCACAAAACAATCAAGCACTGCTTAAAGAGCAAGGGGAACTTTTTTTTCTTTCGGCTTTCAGCACACCGTATTGTTGTGTATGAAACCAGCGGCGTTTTATATTGAATTATTCCGCTTGGTTGACTCATTTCAGTCTTGCCACGCCCACCCAGGGACGCCAAATAATGTAAGAAAACCGGCTCAGGGACGCCAAATATGTAATGTTGCCATAGCAAAATTAAATGTAGTGGCTCTCTGAAGGCACCAGTTCTGTAGGGTTTGGGCATTTACTGAGACAATTATTAATTGTAGCAGTAAATCACAAAGTTGATTCTTTTGATGGCTTTAGAATCCAACCATGCGACATAACTCAAACAACGCGCACACACAGGTACTAATACACGAGGATACATTTATTAATACATAAAATATGCATGTAAACCTAACAGATCTTATCGAGAGCGTTATCAGAATACAAAAGATATATATTCAGTCAGTTACGAAGTGTTACACATATCAAGAGGACATACGTTCAGTATATATTTCATTAAGACCGTTTCGTTAATGAACTTGGTTATAACTTCTACATTAGATACTCAAACAAGTACATAACTCTTAGGAATTAAATTGATATCAACTGGTTGGGATAACAATTGAATTCTCGAGCTGTAATGCATTGAAGTTGAATACTCATCCAATCTTTGGGGATTCAGATCTTCCTGCGGGCACAAAGAAACAGTTGCAGGCTGTTGCTGTCCAATCCGCGCTCTCTGGCTCCGTGCCAGGCTGTGCTGTGCGGCTTGCGACGGTGCGCTGCTGATGCTCACTGACCGGCTAGTTAGTGTTGGCTTTAACTAGCAAAGTTTGTGCACAGGAGAAAAGATGACTGTGGGTCCGAGCAAGTCAGGAAGAGGACCGGTTCGTTTCTGATGAAGAGCTAGTTCTGAATAGTGATTCAGCTGTCCACAGTTCCGACCTGTTCACGAGGCCTGCTGCTGGTGCTAACCTCGGGTGGATCCTCTGGTTATTCTCTGGCAACCTCCGCTCTAGACTCTTAGAACAAAGGAAAGTTCTGGCACTCGGACACACTGGCCGTTCCGTGGTTGTCCGGGCTGAGTCTCAGGATGGTCAGGAGGCGCGCTGCGAGAATGTCCTGCCCTTGGGAGCCTTCTGCTCCTGGGCCGTCCTGCCCTGGAATTCTCCTTTGAATTCCCTTTAGAATTGTCCACAGAATCCTCTGAATCCTCCCTTCTGAATCTTACTGAATCTCACAGGCTCTCTGTGTTGCCTGTTTTTACCTGGAGGAACTTCAGCTCATTGATTGGCTGAAAGTTCCATGGGCATCAGAGTCCCACGTGGGTTACTCGGCCCTACCAGTCCCTGATTGATTGATCAAGGTGAGATATGAGTCACTTAGTCCTGACACTTAGTAATGCAGTCCAGATGTCCAACTGGCACTCCCTAGACAGATAGGCGCCAATGGATGACCATTGATCATGATAGCCAGGCTAAGCTAAGTGCATCCCCCTTTGGGAGCTGTCCTAGGACCTTAAATCACCCTGCATGAATAGTCTCTCTGTGGCTGCACCAGAGAGATGAACAGAGAAATGGGGCCTCATTTGGGAAGGCTCAGAACACTTAATTCTGCCTTATTAATAAGCCTCGCCGCTACACACATATATTAATATAATAAATGATTGCTTATGCTTTATAAACAAATCTAATTAAAATAAAAGCTTAAGTTTTGTATTTATCTTGTACCATAGAACATGATTTTCTTTGTATTTCAATCCCACAAAGTGTCCAAATGACGCACTACATGATATAAGGAAGATTATCACATGCATATCGGTATTATCTTTCTTTTAAAAATGCATTCCTTTCATTACCTTTTACTTTTTAAAATGAACTCAAATTGTGTATAATGTAATAATTTAAGTAGAATAGATTCTAATAATATAATGATCCAGTGTGTGGCACTACTTCACTGCTTCACTGCTCTATGCCGTCTGGAAATAAATTCTCAGACTGCTTACTGCCCTGGGCATGTACCAATGAATTACAGGAGCACATCTATTTCTCACTGCGTTGAAGCAGGAGACACACAGTCTCTGCAAACACATCCTAAATACAGTGTTCCAGCACCTTTGACCTCATCCAGAACGTATCATTTCTTGAAAGGGATTGCTGTCCGAATGCACATCTGAATCCCAAACAGAATCTCTAGTAAAATACGATCATTTGTGAAACAGGCAAATGACTGTCTCAGGGGCCCATTCCTCATTGTCAGACATATGTATGCAATGCTTTCACCGTGCATTGAGCAATAGGGATTAAAAACACAGCAGGTAAGGTTAGATGTCATGTTCTATGATCATTTCTTTCAGCATTAGGGACTAAATATACTAAACGTATGATACTAAAATGTTATTTTCACATATATTAATGTAATAAATGATTGCTTATGCTTTATAAATAAATCTAATTAAAATAAAAGCTTAAGTTTTGTATTTATCTTGTCCCATAGAACATGATTTTCTTTGTATTTCAAGCCCACAAAGTGTCCTTTGATCTCTATTCTGTGGTAATCCACGATGATCCCGTTCTTCAGGTGATTCATCATGTCCTCCCTCGCCTGTTGAGAGGCCACCTGATCTCTTCTGCCGTGGCGTGCTTCATACACGCCCTCTTGAAGTGAGCAGGAAGCTGATCAAAAGTATTCAGGCACATCTTGCACACCAGGGGAATCCTCGCGGGTTTCCTTTGAAAATAAATAATACCATCTGTGTATAGAAACAAGCTAAGACTGATTTCTTAAATTATCCTTAAAATTCTCTCTCATAGTTTGAGCATAATGATTTTATTGCATTTATATAAGAATTGCTCATTGCTCCAAAATAAATAATGGTCTCAGTCACAGACTTTCCAATAGAAGCCATTGTGGAGTTCAGCAACTGCAGGTCCTAGAAGTGGGGAAGGAATTTTAAAAGAGAAATTGAATTACAATACAGAAGGAATGGCTGAGGGTTCACTGAAATGTATAAATATACAAATTCCAAAGACTGAGTCCATATAGAAACAACTACTTTTCATTTTCAGTATAAGAAAAAAAAAACATTATCTTCCAAAGCATCATAAAATTGTCCCTTCTTCCAGACCCTACTTCTCTCTTGTAGTAGTACAGCAGACCTTTCCAGGTGAGCAGATCACAGAGTCCGAAATGAGCTTCCTCCATCAAGCAAAGTACCTGAACATGACTCTGTCTTCATAAAAGCGCCCCTGTAATAAAGAAATTAAATCCAAAATCAAGAGGGCAGTTGCCTACTGAAATACAAGAAGTCATCAATTTTAACCTAGCAACAAATTAAAGGCTGCATCTATACAAGTGCGATTCTAGAAATGCTCACCAGATTACGTTTTAAGAAGGAACTGCGCCTCAGGTTCCGCCGAGATCTTAACTCGGATGGCAGGATTCAGAGTCCGGAGTGTGGACTGATGGCGAACGGAGGGTCCACATACTGTGGATCCCTCAGTGATCTTCCGCGTATTCAAACCGCCAGCGTGTGACTCCCCTGTCCCTATGATCTCATTGCTCTGCTCTCTCCTCTGTGCAGATGCCCTCAACGTGAGATTTACTCTGGAGCGAGGATAGATGTTACCTTTTTATCACTGAACAGGATGTGTGATGTGGCGACTAGGTTCAATTTTGTATCCTCTTTAAAAGATTAAGGACTGGGGTGAGCGTGATTTACCACCCTTTCAGCTAAGAACCCGACTTGCGCACCGTTTAAGCTGCATAGACTCGGTCGTTTAACTCTTCTCCGTTAGCAGGGTTAAGGTTAAAGAAAAAAAAATAGCTGACTTCTTTTTTTTTTGCCAGCCGCTAGCGCTGATTAGCAAGGTTTGTATTTCATGTTTTGCAAGTTGCATCCATTTTAAGAAAAACAAGTCGCGTTAAAGACAGGAAATGAATACTTGCATTTAATTAAGTCTAGCCGTAGGCGGTTGTCTGTAAGGACCAGTTCTGTTTGAGAAGACACAACAAAGAAGGCACCACTGGGATTTGGACCCAGGATCTCCTGTTTACTAGACAAGCGCTTTAACCAACTAAGCCACGGTGCCCCAGGAGTGCTGTCCTTTTGCAGCCACTTGGACACACCACTCAGACACATCTGCATTCGGTGTGTGCTCCGCCTGCTTGCTGAGCAAGTTGCCACCTTTACATACAATAGCAACATCGACACCAAGAGAAAGGATGACAAATGGCTTTTATCTGGAACTTTTCATGTCCAAGGAGCTCAATGTGCTTTCTGTGTACAACAGGGCCACTGAACTCCACACTGGCCACTGAACCACAGCAGTGGCTTGCTGGCTTGACATCTCCCAAGGAAAATGTTGAAATCACATGTGGAACAGGAAAATGACCCTCGAGTACGTGGGGAAAAAAAGAAAAAGATCATCTGGAGCGCGCCAACCCATGTCCGGACAGCCCAGTTTCGTCGACAAGGTGGCTGAGTGGTTAAGGTGATGGACTGCTAATCCATTGTGCTCTGCAGGCATGGGTTCGAATCCCATTCTCATCGCTCTCCATGTCTGACATGTGTGCCTGTTTGACGTCGGCCCTCCTGTTGTTTGCTCCGGTGCTAGAGCCGTACATTTTCTAGCAGTGGCTGAACATGGTATAGTAGGCCAACGTCGGTATCGAGCAGTGACAGTAACAGTACTTACTGCACCCTATAAGAAATCGTTTGTCCCTGTTCAAAAGAGATTGTGCGATGTCCTGCGGCGTTCGTAAAGCAAACCTTTGACAGTTTGAAAAGAGGAATTTATTCTGCTTCCTGTGCGTGCAGTAGTTACAAAGTTGAACGTCTTTACACGATCTGCTGCAGTTTTCAGTGGGCGGGCTTTGTCAGATGGCTTGAAAAAACGCACTGTGTTTCGGCTCGGGAAACATCATGAGCAGTGTCCTGCATGTTTTCTGTGTATTGCTGTCTTTTAACGCATACAGAATTCATTCGAAATCATTGATTTCTCCAATTAACAAGGGTCCCTTTTTGAACCTGCGAGAAGCATTCTTTCAATGTAACAGATTTACTCCGGGGAAAGCCAGCATGACATTGAGAGTAGCTCAAGCTTTCAGCACCCGTATCGGACTGCGTGTATGCAGACACCGCTCAGAATCCCCTGTAAGATTCTCCCTCAATTCCGTTTTTCAGTGCTTTAGCTCTTTCAAAAGGCTTCGCTTTGCTAGTCACAATCCAAGGCTCATGACAGCATTTGAAAACACTCGACACTGCGTTGGCCGGGAATCGAATCCGGGTCAACTGCTTGGAAGGCAGCTATGCTCACCACTATACCACCAACGCACACCCACAGGAAGCCTACAGGACACCACCAGAGAATGCTTTTTTTAATTTTTTTTTTATTAAACATAGAATTTACAAATACAAATACAACAAGAGGATCAGAGTCATGTACAAGAGAAAAAAAACGCAGCAGAAAAAAGCATTTAACTACCAGAGGTAATTAAGTAATTATGTGATCAAATTGTATATTTTACACGTATCATATTTTCCTTGCTTTAATATTTCTCAATTATTTATAAACTTTAGTTTCAACATGCATGCGTTTCCTGTAAAAAATAAAACTCAGCACACAGTTTTTCTTTTAACAACATTTCGAGTACCTCTGGCATTCATGAAAAAGACATACACAAAAGCAAATAACTAACTCTAAGACTGTCTAAACTATTGAGTTTTTCAAAGAACCAGAACTATAACAGTCCTTAACACTTAACTACACCATTCCAAACTAACACTAAAGAAACACTAGTATATACTGGTATAACAAATATAACCAAACATAATCATTAACTGAGCAGTCACTGGGAGCAAATCTCCTTCCCGTCCACAAAGGCCCTCACTCCCACAAAGTAGGCTCTCCTCCCCTCTCTTCTGGCAGCTTCAACCTGGGGCCACAGCTGGTTCCTGGTACTCCTGTCCGCGGCAGACAGGTCCTCTGCAAACCTCAGTTTGTTCCCATTCAAATACTCATTCCCCCTCGCCGCTCGCCACAGCATGTCCCTCGCCGTCCTCTTGGTGAACTGTATTATAATCGATCTGGGGCGCACTTGCCCAGACATGTTCGCTCTCCCGAGCCTGTGAACAAAGTCAATGGCCGATATTACGTCCTCCTGGTCCGGCAGGGTCCTTTTACAGATACCCTTCACTGTTGCAACAAGGTCCTTATCACGTTCCTCTTTAACTCCAAATAATTTTAAATTCCATCATCGATGGTATCTATCTACATCGTTCACTTTCAATTCAAGTTCTTTAATATGCTTTTCTTGTTTGGTATTTACTTGTTTAAGAACTTTTACTTCACTCTTTAAGTCTTCAACCTCTTTAAACACACAGTCCGTGGACTTTTTAAGACTTTCGATTGCGACTGTATTAGATCAAATCATTTCCTTCAGCTCACCCATGCTCTGTGCCATCATGTTGAAGATGTTGGTCTGGAGCTCCTCCAGCGTCAGGTCGCCCCTTCCTCTCTTGGCTGCCGGGGTTTTGACAGGTGTGCTGGGCAGGGACTCCGGCTCTTCCTCTGGCAGCTGAGTCTCACTTGGGCTGCGAGCGCTCGCGTACGAGCGCATCTCCAGCACTCTTTCCACGTCCCCTCCAGCTGCTTCACTTTTCCCTTTAGTTGCCATCAATTTTCTTGTAGTGCTATACATATACGATTGAGGTTTCTTAGACTTCTCCTTCGAAGAACCAGCACTCTCTTTTCTTTTCCCAGTGTTACTCATATCGAAATTCTTAAACCTAAAAAAAATCGTTTTTTTTCTTTCAATTATAACTGAAGTTTAAACAAGTAGTGTTAAGTCCTTATTTTTCTGTAGTCGAAAAAAGCAAAAATTAACATTCAGGTCATGAAAAACTCAAAAAAAATCCTCAACCACTTAACTTTACCTCCCACCTGAGCGCCATCTTGAACGCCCCTACCACCAGAGAATGCTCACGATTTCGGAAGCTGTCTCCGGGACGTGCTGATTCCACACATCCTGAATAAATCATGATATTGTTAGTTGCTGTAGCTAGACGTTCAAATGAGTTTCATGGCCAGATGGACTGTTTCCTCCAGCGGTATAGTATTGCAGTGAGACAGCACAATGCCTGCAAGACTATGTCACGCTAAACGCCACAGATTGTGTTTGTCCGTTCGTGTCAGTCATCCTGCAGCCACGGGAAGTGGGACACAAACATGCTGCAATGCTTTCAAGACGTTAGGATTTGTTTGTGCAACATCCGAGAAGAGTACTTGTGGCTTGAATGTGAACTGTACGTGCCCGCCCCCTTTCCTCTGTAGTGCATGAGTTCCTCCCGGCATGCCCTTCGTCATTGTTCTGTCATCTTGTATTTAAAGGGTTGTATTTCTGCTGCTGAAAAGAATCAACGGGTTTCTTTGTTCCCAACGGAGCCCTTGTCTGTCATGAAATTCTTCAAAACCTCAAGCTAGAAGAAGACGACAAATATGAAGCGTTACAGCAACGACATGCCATGAGACGATTGATAACGATTTCCATAGGATCCCCGCGGTTGCCTGGCAACCGTCAGCTTTGCGCAGTGGCAGTATCGTAGCCTGTGAGGTTTAGCCGAGGCGGGATTATTGCTAGTTGAAAACTTTTCCCAATACCCCGCTTCCGCCGGTTTGCAATACAATCGGCGAAAGCAATTTTTGACAGTCTCGTTAGAGACTGAGCAAGGTGTTTAAAGACAGATTTGGTCATGGTGACATCATGGTAGAAAGAAGCGAGCTTGTTCCCAGTGGGCATTGATTCGTCGAATATACGTATATTTACGGCGAAATTACGGCTATACGTATATATACGTCGCCTCGAAGTATAATCAACGTCGAATTGCAACCGTAAAATTGACGACATTAACAAACGCATATATAACGTCGAAAACACATCTAACACAGTGCCTGAGGCTTTTTACTGTATGTATCGTGTGTGCCGCAACTAGGAGTATACGGCACTCTGCACAGTGTTCGAAGTAAATTATTTTCGCAGCAATTAATTTACACGTGTATAATAAATATAGTAAATATAATAAATTAATTACTGCGAAAATAATTTACTTCGTACACTGTGCAGAGTGCCGTATACTCCTAGTTGCGGCACACATGATACATACAGTAAAAAGCCTCAGGCACTGTATTAGATGTGTTTTCGACGTTATATATGCGTTTATTCATGTCGTCGATTTTACGGTTGCAATTCGACGTTGATTATACGTCGAGGCGACGTATATATACGTATAGCCGTAATTTCGCCGTAAATATACGTATATTCGACGAATCAATGCCCACAGCTTGGCATACAAGGGTTTTGCTGAGGGGGTCTTGCCACCTGCCTGAAAAAAAACCGTAAAATGTTTGAGTGCCTATAGAGTTTCTATTTTTATTTTCTTGACAAAAGTCCCCCATCAGTGCGCGGTGCCCGAGGAAAAATCTGTCGGGGGGCGTCTGAAATTCTGAGGGGGGAGTGATATTTCGGTTGAAACGGAGCTGTACGGTGCAGCTACCCAAATGAAATCTCGCAGCTATGCCATTGATTAGTGCTTCATGATAGAAGATAACGACTAGCAATCTGGTATTTGCGATGAAGTTCAGTTTCACATTTTTCGTCACTCTCAAGGTTTGTATTGCCTGGAGCGAAAAGTACCATAAGCGTTCATTTTTGCAGCTACATGGACGTTCTGAATCGTTAAGAAAAAAATGTTGTAAAACCAAGAGAAAGCACAGACTGCTATAACTAGTCCTAGTTATATAACGATTTTAAGTATAATGATAAACTACTGCAAGGAATCGGTCCACCTGAGCAAACAGGATCGTAATGTTAAAACTCAATAATATGTGCAGTTCCTGGACGGATAGCCCTCCTGCCCATCAAACAGACTGAGTGACTGTTCGTGTCATTTAGTGTTGTCTGACCATTGACAAAGTACAACTATTTTTTTAGGGTGCAAATTAAGTTAGGTAAAACTTTTTGCCCAAAACTGAAGCGGCGACATTCCCCCCTCCCCCCGTGATGCCAGGCCTGTCCCCATCCTATTCCATAATGTCATTATATATAATACCATACAACAGTGACCGATCCTTACTTATTGCATGCGTTAAAATTGCACATCAGCTCATAGCAGGGGGCACATAGCAGCGATGTATTATCAATGTTAAATTTCAACCATAATATCGACAACATTAATAAACGCATACGTTGAGAAAATATCGAACCCAGCATATTTTCCGGTTATATACCACAATGCATTGCTAGTATTCGTTGGTCACCATTTTGGACACGTTTTTCAAACGTAGAAGTATATCCGCAAATATCTCAGCAATCCTCTTTTGACGAGTAAGTATGAACAATAATAATACTATCTGAATACATACAGATCTTTCTTAATATTATTTTGATTAAAATAGTATGTGAAAAAGCAAAAAAACGGCACATAAAATAGTGTGAATGGGGAAGATGACACAAAATCGTTTTGCCGTTTCTCTTATTCTTATTCTATGTTGTACTTTCAAACTTTGGGTACTCTTTAATTAGGACAGACTTTATTGCTCAACTGCTATGATGCAAGCCAAATTTTATACATTTATTTCAGCTTTGAGCTTAGTAAACCGTTCATTTTTTAGATTATACTAAAGAAGATATTAATCATCATTTATTTGGGAAGTAATATTATATAATTTTCTCCTAGCTGCGGTGCTGAAGTCCCACCCTACATCAACAGAAAAAGAAATAAAGGAGCACGCAATGTGTTACTTGAAGAATGCATATGCAAGGCAGGGGGCCAGGAGATCTGGACTCTGAAAATAATAGGTTTTTGGTTCTGTTAGGACAATTAGACAGGGTTTGCAAATAGTGGACAAAAATCGTCTTAACTTCCATTGTAATATTTTTTTTTCTTGGAAATATAGAAGTTGTACATTTTAAAATGTATATTTGAATCAAAATGTGGTTTTGAGTTAGTGTGTTAATGTAATTAGTTTTGTGTTTGTCATTACTATACTGTATATTGCCATGTTACCAGAATTTGTAGCTGAAGTTTAAGACTAGTTGTGTTTTTATGATTATTGCCCATATGTTGATTGTTGATTGATTGTATACAATGTATAATTTGAAATACATATGTTTCAGGTGTGAATGTGTATTTTCAGAATACATTTCTAAACCTAATCATTGGCTTGTTTTACTTGTTTCTACACCTATAAAATCTATCTTTGATGTATAATAGACCTCTACCCATATACGTATAATAGACCTCTAATGTTATCCGTATAATAGACCTCTAACCATATACGTATAATAGACCTCTAAAGTTATACGTATAATAGACCTCTAAAGTTATCCGGAACTCCAACCATATATGTATAATAGTCCTCTAAATTTATCCGTATAATAGAACTCCAACCATTTATGTATAATGAACGTCTAAATATAGACGTATAATTGACGTTTAACTTTAGACGTATATTAGAATTTCATTCTAGACGAATTGTAGACCACATTTAGACGTCTAAGATATGCGTTTAATAGACGTATATTATACGTCTTTTGCCCAATGGGTTACGTCTCAACAGAAACGCTCTTTAGCTCTTTCAGCGTTATGCAGAGAACATCGTCTGTCGAGATCACTTTTGAGTCAGCGCGAAACGCCGTGTGCTGTCAGTTTGATTTCATATTGCTCGTAGCGGCGCCCGGCTTTTGTCTGTCAAACGTTAGGTTGCGCTTCTTCATGCTGCATCGTCGGCATGAGTGGAGCTTTATAAACGTCTGTACTTACTGCGCCCCATAAGAAATCGTTTGTCCCCGTTCAAAAGAGATTGTGCGATGTCCTGCAGCAAACCTTTGACAGTTTGAAAAGAGGAATTTATTCTGCTTCCTGTGCGTGCAGTAGTTACAAAGTTGAACGCCTTTACACGATCTGCTGCAGTTTTCAGTGGGCGGGCTTTGTCAAATGGCTTGGAAAAACGCACTGTGTTTCGGCTCGGGAAACATCATGAGCAGTGTCCTGCATGTTTTCTGTGTATAGCTGTCTTTTAACGCATACAGAATTCATTCGAAATCATTGATTTCTCCAATTAACAAGGGTCCCTTAAAGGATGAGTCAAAGTAACGTCTAATCGGATTAGTTTCCTTAGAGCTGGTTCAGAGTTTGCTCAAGAGTTTACCTTTCACAGATGCGCAAAGAAGAATGTTGGGGGTGCACGCTTCAAGGCGCCTTACAGCTGTAGGGAGTGATTCGAGGCGATTCATGGCGTGTGCTCGTTCCCTTATACCGTACGCCCCGGGGTGCAGTGCTATGACGATTGCTGTAGTCGTGGCCGAGTGGTTAAGGTGATGAACTAGAAATCCAGTGGGGTCTCTCCGCGCCTGTTCGAATCCTGCCGACTACATTGTCCGCCTCCAGTTGGTGTGTTCCGGCGCAAGCAAAGAAGCGCGCCTCTTTGCTGTTTCTGGTGGTTTTAAAACACCCAATCGCTTGTACCCGCTGCCTTAGAAATAAATTCTTCAGCGTCCGTGAATGGCATTTTGCAGCTGGAAGCAGATGTCGACGCGTTTTGCACAGAGCACCAAAAAAGCGTCTTTTTTGACAGCCCAGGCACTAAGCATTGGTGGTTCAGTGGTAGAATTTTCGCCTGCCATGCGGGAGGCTCGGGTTCGATTCCCGGCCAATGCAGTGGCTTTTGAAGCGACCGGCTCCATCACTTGCATCCCCTTGCAACTTGCAACTGAAAACCCACTGAAGCTAAGCAGGTGTGAGCCAGGTCAGTACCCGGATGAGGATGAGCTACAGGGAAAAACAACGCTTTCAGCTGGAAGCGGTGTTAATGGTGCCGGCGGGGGGGGCGCTCACCCTGAGGTCTGTGCGGTTCCCAATTCCCCAGTATAGTGACGGAGATGCTGTGTTGTAAGAGGGCGCTGTCTTTTGGATGAGATGTAAAACCGAGATCACAGCGCTCTGTGGTCATTAAAAATGACCACCAAAACCTTTGACAAAAGCTCTTGGTAATTGATGGTCTTCAAAAATGCTTCTCCTTTAGGTACATTTTAAATCAGCTGAAAAATGCCGTGAAATGGGGGGGCACTTCACGCCAGTGTAGGATTTGGATTACAAGAACCATGAAACTGCACGAGAAAGGCCGTACACTGAATTACACGGCTTTCTATTCAAAGGAGGACAAAAGAAATTCCCTGAGTTTGATTTTTTGCAGCACAGAGAGAAGCATTGTTGTGAGGCCGGTTAGCTCAGTTGGTTAGAGCGTGGTGCTAATAACGCCAAGGTCACAGGTTCGAGTCCCATACGGGCCAGGTCCTTTTCTCCTCTCTTACCAAAGCTGTTAGGTTCCTTTCCGTGGTGAGAGGGGTTGTCATGCAACGCTGCCACATAGTGCCGACAGACAAGAGTGTTGCGGGAGAAGAGAAAAGTGTTTGAAGATTTAAGAGTGTCTTAGGTGGAGCCAAAATCAAGTGTCACAAATGCAAGTGGTTGGATTTCCAATGTTTAATATGGTAAAAATAAGCGGAAGTTATTTGCCGGTCCGGCACAGTCTGCCATGCTTTTGTCAGATACTGTAAAGTGGTGTCGAACTGGGTGTCGAACTGGAGCCTCACCATTTGCATATGTGAGGCTCCAGTTATACATCGAGTGTCACATTAAATGACAAAAATGAAGAGAGTTAAAGCAGCTGGAGAGGTTTTCTTATAACTTTTGAGCTGACACAGTTTTGGAAAATGTTTCCTTCACGCTGCACTGTACAACATAGGCAGCCAAGAGTCTCCAAAACAAAACAGAATTGACAGATAGGAGAAAATTCCCACCCGTCCTGAAGTTCCCAAAATCCAGCACTGAGCGTAAACAAAGTGTCTAACTAGTGTGGGAATGCTAACCCTAACCCTAGCTGGAGTTTGAGCAATCCAGCACTGAGCGTAAAAAGATGAGTCAAAGTAACGTCTAATCGGATTAGTTTCCTTAGAGCTGGTTCAGAGTTTGCTCAAGAGTTTACCTTTCACAGATGCGCAAAGAAGAATGTTGGGGGTGCACGCTTCAAGGCGCCTTACAGCTGTAGGGAGTGATTCGAGACGATTCGTGGCGTGTGCTCGTTCCCATATACCTTACGCCCCGGGGTGCAGTGCTATGATGACGTACAATAACGCTTGGGCACATAACGGCGTTATATGCGAGTGCGGGACGTGAGGGTTTTCGTTTGTTCGTTTTGTTTTGCTCTGCTCTGCTTTGCTTTGTTTTGCTTTCCATCACGTTGGTAAGAGCGTAAATAAAAAGGCGATTCCTGCGTCTACCACTAATGTAAGAGCTATTTCAAGTGCGACGTGGTGCGGCTTTTCAAATGCTTGTGGGCATTTCTCTGTTGTTGATTCTTTTTTTGTGTGTAACAAAGTGGCATTTTCATGTCCGGACGGGGAGACTTTATCATTCTGACATGAAGCCACCCTTAAGTCCTCTGAGGCGTGTCTGTCTGCAAGGCTTGTATTTTGGAAATGTTTTTTTGAAACAGAGAACGACTTTGAAATAGGCTTCCGGATTGGGCACACCCGTACGGATTGGGCACGCCCGCAAGCCGAGAGCCACAGGCGATGAGCCCGGAGCTGAACGGGCCCCACTGGCTCGTTTGTAAGGCCAGGTGCATTGCCAACCACGACCGTCAGGGCAGAGGCTTTGAAGGCGGCCTGGGCTCCTGCAGCTGTGCAGCCACGCACTTTGGTTTCTCTTCATTTCGTACAAATCTTTCGCTTTTTACTAAAGATTTCCGTGGAGAGGAGCATGAATGAGCTCCATGCAATTTTTGTGCTTCCCTGCCTTCGGGTGGGGCGCAGCTGGGCTGGTCAAAGAGAGAAAACAACAACGCTCACAATCGCTCTTGTTATGGCGATTGTGGCCGTCTGCTCTGCGAGTCCTCGGTCTCCGCCCGTCTGATTGGCGCTCTCTTCTTTGGGGGGCGGGAAGTGTCCGGCCGCAGGGGATCTTCAGACCTCGCTTTGCATAGCGGCTTCCCAGAGTGCGTCGTTTCCGGCACAGTGTGGCCGGGTGTTTTCCGAGTTATCGCACGGATTGGGCAGGCCCGCAAGCCAAGAGCCGCAGGCGATGAGCCCGGAGCTGAACGGGCCCCACGGTGGAAAGAACGCATGGGTTCTAATCCCATTCTCGTTGCTCTCCATGTCTGACACGTGTGCCCGTTCGACGTTGGCCTTCCTGTCGTTTGCTCCGGTACTAGAGCCGTACATTTTCTAGCAGTGGCTGAACATGGTATAGTAGGTTAACGTCGGTATCGAGCAGTAACAGTAACAGTATTTACGTGCCGCTGCTGCCAAGTGGCTCTGGGTTGAGACTGCGTTTTCACTTACTTGCAACGCAAAAGGAGAAAGCGATTTTTGACAGTCTCTCGAGAGACTGCGCTAGGTGTTTAGGGATAGACTTTGTCAGTTCCCCCTGGGATGATGGCCTCTCAAATAGTTTGTGATTCCTATAGACGTTTATACAGTAGAAGCCTGCTTCGTGGCTTAAATCCAAGCTAAGGAAACGAGTTAGAGGTCTGATGCAGAACTGCAAATTCAATGAACAGGAACACTACAGTACATTGAACTGTATGTGTGAGGAAAGCTGCCCCCTTCTGTCCCTTGTCGACCGAACAGAGGACTGTAAAAGATACCGCCAAGAAACTTTAGGATGCCGGTTGGAATCCAGCTCCAAAGAAGCCCCTTTGGGTGTTATGTCATCAAAAAGTAAGGAACCCCCGCCACACACAGCTTCAAGTAGCGAGTCAGGCGCCGGGGCTTTCGCTTACGGCCACACCACCCTGAACACGCCCGATCTTGTCTGATCTCGGAAGCTAAGCAGCGTTGGGCCTGGTTAGTACTTGGATGGGAGACTGCCTGGGAATACCAGGTTCTGTAAGCTTTTGCTCTCCCGGCCAGCAGGGGTCGCCGTTGGTGCCGTAGGCTTTGGGAGGAAAACCTGCAGGATGGAAAGGTGATCTATAGCCTCATCTCTAGAGATGTTTTGTAGCTGTGGCATGTGTGTGACCCATATTCAAAAAAAAAAACCCGTCTGTAAAACGAATATCGAAGCTGCTTCTAAATCTGCAAATGAAGATGAGTCGATAAACCACTCGTTTTTCGTATAACTAGACATATATTCATTTGTTACCGATTTCATTCATTGAGCACGGATACAATAGAGGTACAGCCATTCACTGTTTGACATGTCTGCACTGGTACAGAACCGAGCAATCAGAAAACGGGTGAAACTGTCTTTAGACTCAGCATACAGTACCGAGACCCCCCATGACCAAATAAAGGCTAACCTCGATAATCAGCCTAAAGAACGCAGACTACAGCAAAAGGACTGACTTTGAAAAGGGAATGAACGTCCGGAAGGACTAGTGGAACTAGCTTGAGATGCTTCTCCGGACCCCTAACTAAAAGCCAGCGAGAACCAGCAGCGGCGTCCACTCCTGTCGAACCGGGATCCTTCCGCAGCCACGCAGCTCGTGGTGTCCTAACCCTCCCGTATCTGATTTTGGACCAAGCACATCAGGGGAGAGCGCGAACGCAGTCCCCCACTACCAGAAATTATGCAGTCGAGATTCCCACATTTGGGGAATTCGCAGGGGTCAGCACAGCCGGAGTGCAATGGCCAAGCCTCGCCCTGGGTGAACCTCCTTCTTGATCAAAGTATCTCCCCTGCCAGGTAAGTATGAGTTAAACAGGCCCCTGCAAGCGGCCCGCACCCACAGCACAAATCGCGCAGCCTAGGCCACCTCCTCGCCCCGCACGCCACCGCCTCCTGCTGGGCCCACTCCTTCACACACTCACACGCCACACTAACACTCAAAAGTGTGGGCAAAACGAGAAAACGAGCGCGCCGTTTTCTACACATCTGCAGTCGCCGTTGCGCATTCGCAGCATGTTCGCAGGATGCAATTCGGCCTCATTTGCATAACTCCAGACCGGCAGATCGCCACGCAAGCTCGCGACGTGCGCCTGCCACACACCGAACAAACCTTTTCAGCAATTTCCAAAAAACGGGCCTGCTCGCCTGCCCACAAGGCTCCGTCTCTTACCTGCTCTCCAGAGCCTGCTGCCTTCTGTGCTTTTCTCTCGGCACCGCTGCAGCGCACACAACTCCTGCAGCGGGAGGGGGGGAGAAAGTTCCCGCGCTCCGCCGCAGGGAAGGCTCGCTCCGTACGCACACGTCCTTTCGATGCCAGTCCAACAAGTGCTCCGCATTAGCTGCGTCGGGGCTCCGGCGTGTCGCACCTCACCTCACCTCGCCCTGCCCCCTCCTTGAATGTCTGCCGCTAGGCATGCCCCGCTCTCCTCCGCCTTATCTTATCGCGTGTGAGCACCGACAATGGCCACAATGCCGGGGAATGGCACCTGTAAAGTGTTAATTGGGGCACAGGAACAGCCCGTCTCGTCTCGGGGGGGCCGGCTTCAGAGACAATACAGCAAACACAGCGGGGCGGGGGAAGAAGACGACACCACACATGCGGGTACATTCAGCTCCGGCGGGAACGAGACATTTGTCGGTCTTTTCAAGTGCCGAGAGCCGAGCAATCCTTCACTTGTATCGTTTCTCCCCGGTGACTAGATCTGGCCCTGCGACTCTCGACTGGGCTCACCCCCGGGGCAGCCCAGCAGGTGTGAGCCTGGCCGGCACCCGGATGGGAGATTACACCCCGGAAAAGCTCCGGTTGCTGCTCCTCCTGCAAGAGGTGTGACTGGGACCAGTAGGGAGCGCTCACCCTGCGGGCTGTGTGGCTCTCTTACGCCCCAGCCTCCTGATGGCGACACTCTGCTGCACAAACAGGCGCCGTCCTTCGGGGGAGGCGTCAAACCGAGGTCCCGACCCTCCTTGGCCATTAGGAAACCCCAGGGCGTCTCTCAAAAAGAGACGCCGGGGGTGTCCCTCTGGTCTTAGTGCTCCCCTTTACCCATCAGTCGGGGTCTCCTCCTAATCCCCGTCTCACCTGTAACAATCAATGACGAGGCCCCCCTGTCCGTGAGATTTAGTACTCGCGCAAGAGACTGGGGGCAGAGCGCGAACGCGGTCCCCCGCCCCCCACAAAGTGCGCGCTCCGGGTTCCCTCTCGGGGCCCTGCAACACAGCGGAAGGGCAGCGAGAAGGAGCCTCTTGATCTGATGCCGCAAGGCCACAAGAGGGCGGAGGCGCCGCGCGCCCGGCCGACGTGTTGGACCGGTGCGCTTTACGTGCTGAAATAAACACGCGAAAGCCCCGAAATGTTTCCAGAGTGCTGTGCACTGGAGGTTTTTGTCTGGTGAAGACTTGCCTGGTGCTCCTCCAGTGCGGGACGAGTCAACACAAGGGAGCGCATTCGCCAACATCCAGGCACGCAATGGGATTTGGAAAGCAGCTCCTTTCCAAAGAGTTGCACACGAACGATCCTTCAGTCCCGCTCGGGGGGCACGGAACCCCCGCCACACACAGCTTCAAGTAGCGAGTCAGGCGCCTGGGCTTTCGCTTACGGCCACACCACCCTGAACACGCCCGATCTCGTCTGATCTCGGAAGCTAAGCAGCGTCGGGCCTGGTTAGTACTTGGATGGGAGACTGCCTGGGAATACCAGGTGCTGTAAGCTTTTGCTCTCCCGGCCAGCAGGGGTCGCCGTTGGTGCCGTAGGCTTTGGGAGGAAAACCTGCAGGATGGAAAGGTGATCTATAGCCTCATCTCTAGAGATGTTTTGTTGCTGTGGCATGTGTGTGACCCATATTCAAAAAAAAAAACCCGTCTGTAAAACGAATATCGAAGCTGCCTCTAAATCTGCAAATGAAGATGAGTCGATAAACCACTCGTTTTTCGTATAACTAGACATATATTCATTTGTTACCGATTTCATTCATTGAGCATGGATACAGTAGAGGTACAGCCATTCACTGTTTGACATGTCTGCACTGGTACAGAACCGAGCAATCAGAAAACGGGTGAAACTGTCTTTAGACTCAGCATACAGTACCGAGGCCCCCCATGACCAAATAAAGGCTAACCTCGATAATCAGCCTAAAGAACGCAGACTACAGCAAAACGACTGACTTTGAAAAGGGAATGAACGTCCGGAAGGAGTAGTGGAACTAGCTTGAGATGCTTCTCCGGACCCCTAACTAAAAGCCAGCGAGAACCAGCAGCGGCGTCCACTCCTGTCGAACCGGGATCCTTCCGCAGCCACGCAGCTCGTGGTGTCCTAACCCTCCCGTATCTGATTTTGGACCAAGCACATCAAGGGACAGCACGAACGCAGTCCCCCACTACCAGAAATTATGCAGTCAAGATTCCCACATTTGGGGAATTCGCAGGGGTCAGCACAGCCGGAGTGCAATGGCCGAGCCTCGCCCTGGGTGAACCTCCTTCTTGATCAAGGTATCTCCCCTGCCAGGTAAGTATGAGTTAAACAGGCCCCTGCAAGCGGCCCGCACCCACAGCACAAATCGCGCAGCCTAGGCCACCTCCTCGCCCCGCACGCCACCGCCTCCTGCTGGGCCCACTCTTTCACACACTCACACGCCACACTAACACTCAAAAGTGTGGGCAAAACGAGAAAACGAGCGCGCCGTTTCCTACACATCTGCAGTCGCCGTTGCGCATTCGCAGCATGTCCCGGGATGCAATTCGGCCTCATTTGCATAACTCCAGACCGGCAGATCGCCACGCAAGCTCGCGACGTGCGCCTGCCACACACCGAACAAACCTTTTCAGCAATTTCCAAAAAACGGGCCTGCTCGCCTGCCCACAAGGCTCCATCTCTTACCTGCTCTCCAGAGCCTGCTGCCTTCTGTGCTTTTCTCTCGGCACCGCTGCAGTGCACACAACTCCTGCAGCGGGAGGGGGGGAGAAAGTTCCCACGCTCCGCCGCAGGGAAGGCTCGCTCCGTGCGCACACGTCCTTTCGATGCCAGTCCAACAAGTGCTCCGCATTAGCTGCGTCGGGGCTCCGGCGTGTCGCACCTCACCTCACCTCGCCCTACCCCCTCCTTGAATGTCTGCGCTGGGCATGCCCCGCTCTCCTCCGCCTTATCTTATCGCGTGTGAGCACCGACAATGGCCACAATGCCGGGGAATGGCACCTGTAAAGTGTTAATTGGGGCACAGGAACAGCCCGTCTCGTCTCGGGGGGGCCGGCTTCAGAGACAATACAGCAAACACAGCGGGGCGGGGGAAGAAGACGACACCACACATGCGGGTACATTCAGCTCCGGCGGGAACGAGACATTTGTCGGTCTTTTCAAGTGCCGAGAGCCGAGCAATCCTTCACTTGTATCGTTTCTCCCCGGTGACTAGATCTGGCCCTGCGACTCTCGACTGGGCTCACCCCCGGGGCAGCCCAGCAGGTGTGAGCCTGCCCGGCACCCGGATAGGAGATTCCACCCCGGAAAAGCTCCGGTTGCTGCTGCTCCTGCAAGAGGTGTGACTGGGACCAGTAGGGAGCGCTCACCCTGCGGGCTGTGTGGCTCTCTTACGCCCCAGCCTCCTGATGGCGACACTGCTGCACAAACAGGCGCCGTCCTTCGGGGGAGGCGTCAAACCGAGGTCCCGACCCTCCTTGGCCATTAGGAAACCCCAGGGCGTCTCTCAAAAAGAGACGCCGGGGGTGTCCCTCTGGTGTTAGTGCTCCCCTTTACCCATCAGTCGGGGTCTCCTCCTAATCCCCGTCTCACCTGTAACAATCAATGACGAGGCCCCCCTGTCCGTGAGATTTAGTACTCGCGCAAGAGACCGGGGGCAGAGCGCGAACGCGGTCCCCCGCCCCCCACAAAGTGCGCGCTCCGGGTCCTGCAACACAGCGGAAGGGCAGCGAGAAGGAGCCTCTTGCTCTGACGCCGCAAGGCCACAAGAGGGCGGAGGCGCCGCGCACGCGGCCGACGTGTTGGACCGGTGCGCTTTACGTGCTGAAATAAACACGCGAAAGCCCCGAAATGTTTCCAGAGTGCTGTGCACTGGAGGTTTTTGTCTGGTGAAGACTTGCCTGGTGCTCCTCCGTGCAGATTGTTTGTCCTCCTCCAGTGCGGGACGAGCCAACACAAGGGAGCGCATTCGCCAACATCCAGGCACGCAATGCGATTTGGAAAGCAGCTCCTTTCCAAAGAGTTGCACACGAACGATCCTTCAGTCCCGCTCGGGGGGCACGGAACCCCCGCCACACACAGCTTCAAGTAGCGAGTCAGTCGCCGGGGCTTTCTCTTACGGCCACACCACCCTGAACACGCCCGATCTCGTCTGATCTTGGAAGCTAAGCAGCGTCGGGCCTGGTTAGTACTTGGATGGGAGACTGCCTGGGAATACCAGGTGCTGTAAGCTTTTGCTCTCCCGGCCAGCAGGGGTCGCCGTTGGTGCCGTAGGCTTTGGGAGGAAAACCTGCAGGATGGAAAGGTGATCTATAGCCTCATCTCTAGAGACGTTTTGTTGCTGTGGCATGTGTGTGACCCATATTCAAAAAAAAAAACCCGTCTGTAAAACGAATATCGAAGCTGCCTCTAAATCTGCAAATGAAGATGAGTCGATAAACCACTCGTTTTTCGTATAACTAGACATATATTCATTTGTTACCGATTTCATTCATTGAGCACGGATACAATAGAGGTACAGCCATTCACTGTTTGACATGTCTGCACTGGTACAGAACCGAGCAATCAGAAAACGGGTGAAACTGTCTTTAGACTCAGCATACAGTACCGAGGCCCCCCATGACCAAATAAAGGCTAACCTCGATAATCAGCCTAAAGAACGCAGACTACAGCAAAACGACTGACTTTGAAAAGGGAATGAACGTCCGGAAGGAGTAGTGGAACTAGCTTGAGATGCTTCTCCGGACCCCTAACTAAAAGCCAGCGAGAACCAGCAGCGGCGTCCACTCCTGTCGAACCGGGATCCTTCCGCAGCCACGCAGCTCGTGGTGTCCTAACCCTCCCGTATCTGATTTTGGACCAAGCACATCAGGGGAGAGCGCGAACGCAGTCCCCCACTTCTAGAAATTATGCAGTCGAGATTCCCACATTTGGGGAATTCGCAGGGGTCAACACAGCCGGAGTGCAATGGCCGAGCCTCGCCCTGGGTGAACCGATTTCGATTTTTAAGAACTTTATTTTCTTTTCACAAAAAAATACAGGAAATCACAAATCAGAAAGCTTTACATTAATATACATACTTAAAACAGTATATATGATCACATCTCATTACATTTTGACACGGAACCAGTTACATAGCAACAATTTCTTTTTTTCTGGTGCAAATCACATTCTTTACTTAAACATGATAATGTTTTTCACAGTTTCTTGAGATACTGTCCAATGCCCTCTATTTCCCACAGATTTTCTGCTTCCTCCCTCCCTTCTCTCCACAGATCTCTGAGGTAATAGTTCTCTCGGGTGATGAACAGGGCCAGGCTACCTGCTGCCTTGACTGGGACCTCGATGCCTTTGAACAGCCCCATGTTCCTCACTCTCCACAGGGCGTCTTTCCCACTGTTCACCACGGCCCAGATCCTGTCAAACACGTCAGGAGGAAGCTTGACAGGAGAGATGCCGTATATGATGAAAGCAGCGGTCAGGGTAAATTGGGGCGAGAGAGCCTGCAACCAATCTTCAAACTGTGCCCAGAAGGCCTTAGCAAAAAAGCAGGACCACAGGAGGTGGGTCACAGTCTCCTCCTCGCCGCAGCCCACCCTAACGCAGCGAGGGCTGGGGGTGAGGCCCCTACGGTACAAGAAAGTTCGTACCGGTAAGCACTGGTGGACGACACTCCAGGCTAAATCTCTGTGAATGTTGCACAGAAATTTAGAGGATGTGTGTTTCCACACCTTCCTTGTTTGGGCTGATGTTAAAATGCCCACAGGGGTCTGCCTATTGTTCTGGGGTGCTACGAAATCTTCCAGTTTTTGGACGCTGACATCTCGGAGGGGAATATGGCCAATTGGGTGAGATCTTAGAAAACTTTTAACTGTCCCATAAATTGCAGGGCATGTGTCAGAGAGTGGGACGTCCAGCTTGGGTCTGACACCCCACACTCTGAACACCTCCCTACCTACCCAGAGCCTGGAAAAATAAGTCCAGGTACGCGCTGCAGGTGCTGTTGCAAAGCCTCTCAGCACAGAGGCCAGGAAAATGCACAGCAGCTTCGTAGCAATATCTGGGACAGACTTCCCCCCTGAGGGTAGCGGCCTGTACATTATTTCCCTTCTGAGTCTTTCCTGCTTCCCACCCCATAGAAATTGAAACATCAATCTCCTCAGCACCGCCGCAACACGGTGTGGGATTGGGAAGGTAGAAGCCAGAAAATTCAAGACAGGCAAGAGCTCGGCTTTGATGACCAGCACCTTCCCTGTCATGGTGAGGTCTCGGTCCTTCCATTGCATCAGTTTTTTGTTTAAGATTGGCAATTTGTTCTGCCAATTTACTGTTCCCATCTCTTCTCCAAAATACACCCCCAGGACCTTAATTCTCTTCTCTTGCAGCCTGAGATCATGTCCTTCTTTTGGCTCCCTCCAGTTCTGATAAAAAATCTCACTCTTAGATGTGTTAATTTTTGCGGAGGAAGCCAAAGAGAACCGATCACAGCACTGCAGAGCTCTGCTAATTGAGGCATTGTCAGAGAGGAGCAGGGTGACGTCATCCATGTATAGAGATGTCTTTACCTCTCCTCCCCCACTTCCAGGCACTGGTATCCCATTAATGGCCTGATCCTGGCGCAAGGCACAGGCTAAGGGCTCCATAGCCAAAACGAATAACAAGGGGGATAATGGGCAGCCCTGCCTCACCCCTGAACAGACTTCAAAGGTGCGTGATCTATTGCCATTAACCATGACTCTGCTGTTGCTACCTGTGTACAGCAGGTTAATCCACTTTCTCATGATGGGGCCAAACTTCATGTGCTCAAGTACCGATGTTAAGTACTGCCGGTTTAGGCGGTCAAAGGCCTTTTCTAGGTCTACACCTAAAATGCACAGAGGGAGGGAGCGATCCTCAGAGTACAGACAGACATCCCTCAACAAGGCCAGGTTGTCGCTCATCAGGCGTCCTGCTATCCCACAAGTCTGTTCTTTCCCTACCAGTGAGGCCACTACATTTTGTAGGCGCAGGAAAAGGGCTTTGGACAGGATCTTAGTGTCCACGCCTAACAGGCTGAGGGGTCTCCAGTTCTTTATGTCATTTCTTGCTCCTTTCTTAAACAAGAGAGAGATAGTGCCTTCTCTTAAGGAGTCAGGCAGCAATTCTGTCTTGTAGCTTTCCTCGAATAGGAGCAGTAGCGGATCCTGAAGCAGATCCCAAAAGGTGCAATAAAATTCTTTAGGGAGCCCGTCAGCACCCGGAGTTTTCCCCTTCTGTAAGCTCTCCATAGCCTGTCTCAGCTCTTCTACTGTCAAATCCCTCTCAAGTACTTCCCTATCTTCTTCACTCAAAATGTTTTCTAGCTTTGAGGTAAAAAAATGAATATCTTCATCCTTTACCTCTGTAGAGCTGTACAGTCTTGAGTAGAAGGCCTCGGTGCAGGAGAGGATAGCACTCGGCTCTGTTCTCTCTCGTCCCTCCTCATCAACTACACTTTCCATGACAGTCTTGGAGCCTACCACTTTCCTGAAAAAGAAGCGAGTACACTTCTCATTTTCTTCCAAGAACTGCACTCTGCTTCTTAACAGCACTCCTCGACTACTTTCTTCGGCTATGCTCCGGATGTCCTTTTTTAAAAGGGCGATATCCTCGAGCACATCGAAGCCACTGTGCAGCATCGTGTAGAGACGCTGCAGCTGCCTCTGTTTCCTGGCTAGCACTCCTCTCCGTCTGGCAGCAGCCTTCCTTCCCTCAGCCATGAAAAAGGCCTTTGTCCTCACCTTCACCTCCTCCCACCACTCTCCTACTGACCCGTACAGACACTGCAAGGACAGCCACTGTGATAGTTTCTCCTTGTAGCGGGATACTACCCCCTCGTTCTCTAGCAGCTTTGTGTTGAGTTTCCAGAGGCCTGGGCCAAAGACAGTCCCGCCCTGGAGTTCCACTCTACACCCTAAAGCCTGATGATCTGAGAAGAAGACAGGCTGAAGAGTGACCCCAACAACTTTCACTCTCTCTGAGACAAAGCAATAGTCAATTCTGGAGCTGCTATTCCTCCCTGACCATGTATATCCTGCTGTTGTGGGATATATACATCTATATGTGTCTGAGAGTTTAAAGTCTTGAACTAAGTTTTGCAGGGCCAGTGAGCTGGAATCCAATTTTATCGGCGAGCTAGACTGCCTGTCTGTGTGCTCTAAGATACAATTAAAATCCCCTCCCACTATCACGTCTGTGCTGCATAACAATAGGGGGGAGAGTGCCTTGAGTAGCTCCACCCTTCCTCCTACGTCAGTAGGGCAATACACATTGATTAGCCGCAGGTTAACGGTCCCCCATTCCACATCCACACACAGCAACCTGCCATCTATGACCCTCTGAATACTTTTCAATTTGAATGCCCATCCTTTGAAAAGAATGGCCACGCCAGAGGCTCTGTTGTTATTGTCCCCTGACCAAACAGAAAGCCCTTTATCCCACCTATCTTCAAAACTTTTATACCTCTCTTGATAGGCTAAAGCACACTCCTGCAACATCAACACATCTCCCTCTCTCTGCTGGAGGTAATCAAAGACAGACTGGCATTTAACTCTGTCATTGATACCTCTTGTGTTAAGAGAAATTATGTTAAGAGCCATATTACATAAGAAAGTGGAACCAGTCTTTACAAAACACATTTCTCTTCGGTCTCACCTGTTACCTTTTTCTTTTTCTTTTTCTTCTTACCAATTTCCTGCCAGCCATCCTCTGAATGAGCCTTCATCAGGGTGGTAGCAGTAAAAGCGTTCACAGAGTCCATTTCAAGGAAGGGGGTAGAGGGAGGGGTGGAGAGGTTCCAGCTGTCCCCATCGCCATGCTCTCCTTCCTCCTCGCTCGGGGAGAAAACAGAGTCATTTTTTCTTTTCCTCAAGTCCAGCTCCTGGGAGCACTGAGGGGAAAGGGGTGCAGCCGATGCACCAGTCTCCTCTTCCCCCTCACCCACCAGCTGCTGCAGATCCTCCGTGATGGACTGGATGGAGGAGAGGAGGGCATCTGTAGCACTTGCAGAGTCTGAGAAAAGCAGCTCTGCTGAATCCTGGGTATCCTCGCTGGACCCGCTCCACCGGGGGGCCCCACACTGGCCCTCGTTCTGAGGAGCAGGAGTGGGGGAGGGGTCCTCGCTGTTCTCGGGGGTTTTCAAACCCTCGTGCATGTCTGGTGCAGTCTGCGGTTGTGGGGGCGTAGTGGATTTCTCTTCCACCAGCCCCGGAGCCACAGCAGGACTGATCCTGGCTGGAGGCTGAGAGTCTTTGTCCAACAAGGGTTCTTTGTTTGACTTGTTGTTTGCTTTGGATTTTCGGGCCGGTTTGGCTGAAACAAGCACTGCCTCATCCTTTCTCATTTTGAGTTTATTGGCGTAGGCGTGAGGGCAGTTCTTAAAAACGTGTCCTTCCGAGCCACATAAATTGCACATAAATTGCCCTGGGTGAACCTCCTTCTTGATCAAGGTATCTCCCCTGCCAGGTAAGTATGAGTTAAACAGGCCCCTGCAAGCGGCCCGCACCCACAGCACAAATCGCGCAGCCTAGGCCACCTCCTCGCCCCGCACGCCACCGCCTCCTGCTGGGCCCACTCTTTCACACACTCACACGCCACACTAACACTCAAAAGTGTGGGCAAAACGAGAAAACGAGCGCGCCGTTTCCTACACATCTGCAGTCGCCGTTGCGCATTCGCAGCATGTCCCGGGATGCAATTCGGCCTCATTTGCATAACTCCAGACCGGCAGATCGCCACGCAAGCTCGCGACGTGCGCCTGCCACACACCGAACAAACCTTTTCAGCAATTTCCAAAAAACGGGCCTGCTCGCCTGCCCACAAGGCTCCGTCTCTTACCTGTTCTCCAGAGCCTGCTGCCTTCTGTGCTTTTCTCTCGGCACCGCTGCAGTGCACACAACTCCTGCAGCGGGAGGGGGGGAGAAAGTTCCCGCGCTCCGCCGCAGGGAAGGCTCGCTCCGTGCGCACACGTCCTTTCGATGCCAGTCCAACAAGTGCTCCGCATTAGCTGCGTCGGGGCTCCGGCGTGTCGCACCTCACCTCACCTCGCACTGCCCCCTCCTTGAATGTCTGCCGCTGGGCATGCCCCGCTCTCCTCCGCCTTATCTTATCGCGTGTGAGCACCGACAATGGCCACAATGCCGGGGAATGGCACCTGTAAAGTGTTAATTGGGGCACAGGAACAGCCCGTCTCGTCTCGGGGGGGCCGGCTTCAGAGACAATACAGCAAACACAGCGGGGCGGGGGAAGAAGACGACACCACACATGCGGGTACATTCAGCTCCGGCGGGAACGAGACATTTGTCGGTCTTTTCAAGTGCCGAGAGCCGAGCAATCCTTCACTTGTATCGTTTCTCCCCGGTGACTAGATCTGGCCCTGCGACTCTCGACTGGGCTCACCCCCGGGGCAGCCCAGCAGGTGTGAGCCTGGCCGGCACCCGGATGGGAGATTCCACCCCGGAAAAGCTCCGGTTGCTGCTGCTCCTGCAAGAGGTGTGACTGGGACCAGTAGGGAGCGCTCACCCTGCGGGCTGTGTGGCTCTCTTACGCCCCAGCCTCCTGATGGCGACACTGCTGCACAAACAGGCGCCGTCCTTCGGGGGAGGCGTCAAACCGAGGTCCCGACCCTCCTTGGCCATTAGGAAACCCCAGGGCGTCTCTCAAAAAGAGACGCCGGGGGTGTCCCTCTGGTGTTAGTGCTCCCCTTTACCCATCAGTCGGGGTCTCCTCCTAATCCCCGTCTCACCTGTAACAATCAATGACGAGGCCCCCCTGTCCGTGAGATTTAGTACTCGCGCAAGAGACCGGGGGCAGAGCGCGAACGCGGTCCCCCGCCCCCCACAAAGTGCGCGCTCCGGGTTCCCTCTCGGGGCCCTGCAACACAGCGGAAGGGCAGCGAGAAGGAGCCTCTTGCTCTGACGCCGCAAGGCCACAAGAGGGCGGAGGCGCCGCGCGCCCGGCCGACGTGTTGGACCGGTGCGCTTTACGTGCTGAAATAAACACGCGAAAGCCCCGAAATGTTTCCAGAGTGCTGTGCACTGGAGGTTTTTGTCTGGTGAAGACTTGCCTGGTGCTCCTCCGTGCAGATTGTTTGTCCTCCTCCAGTGCGGGACGAGCCAACACAAGGGAGCGCATTCGCCAACATCCAGGCATGCAATGCGATTTGGAAAGCAGCTCCTTTCCAAAGAGTTGCACACGAACGATCCTTCAGTCCCGCTCGGGGGGCACGGAACCCCCGCCACACACAGCTTCAAGTAGCGAGTCAGGCGCCGGGGCTTTCGCTTACGGCCACACCACCCTGAACACGCCCGATCTCGTCTGATCTCGGAAGCTAAGCAGTGTCGGGCCTGGTTAGTACTTGGATGGGAGACTGCCTGGGAATACCAGGTGCTGTAAGCTTTTGCTCTCCCGGCCAGCAGGGGTCGCCGTTGGTGCCGTAGGCTTTGGGAGGAAAACCTGCAGGATGGAAAGGTGATCTATAGCCTCATCTCTAGAGATGTTTTGTTGCTGTGGCATGTGTGTGACCCATATTCAAAAAAAAAACCCGTCTGTAAAACGAATATCGAAGCTGCCTCTAAATCTGCAAATGAAGATGAGTCGATAAACCACTCGTTTTTCGTATAACTAGACATATATTCATTTGTTACCGATTTCATTCATTGAGCACGGATACAATAGAGGTACAGCCATTCACTGTTTGACATGTCTGCACTGGTACAGAACCGAGCAATCAGAAAACGGGTGAAACTGTCTTTAGACTCAGCATACAGTACCGAGGCCCCCCATGACCAAATAAAGGCTAACCTCGATAATCAGCCTAAAGAACGCAGACTATAGCAAAACGACTGACTTTGAAAGGGGAATGAACGTCCGGAAGGAGTAGTGGAACTAGCTTGAGATGCTTCTCCGGACCCCTAACTAAAAGCCAGCGAGAACCAGCAGCGGCGTCGACTCCTTTCGAACCGGGATCCTTCCGCAGCCACGCAGCTCGTGGTGTCCTAACCCTCCCGTATCTGATTTTGGACCAAGCACATCAGGGGAGAGCGCGAACGCAGTCCCCCACTACCAGAAATTATGCAGTCGAGATTCCCACATTTGGGGAATTCGCAGGGGTCAGCACAGCCGGAGTGCAATGGCCGAGCCTCGCCCTGGGTGAACCGATTTCGATTTTTAAGAACTTTATTTTCTTTTCACAAAAAAATACAGGACATCACAAATCAGAAAGCTTTACATTCATATACATACTTAAAACAGTATATATGATCACATCTCATTACATTTTGACATGGTAACAGTTACATAGCAACAATTTTCTTTTTTTCTGGTGCAAATCACATTCTTTACTTAAACTTGATAATGTTTTTCACAGTTTCTTGAGATATTGACCTATGCTCTCTATTTCCCACAGATTTTCTGCTTCCTCCCTCCCTTCTCTCCACAGATCTCTGAGGTAATAGTTCTCTCGGGTGATGAACAGGGCCAGGCTACCTGCTGCCTTGACTGGGATCTCGATGCCTTTGAACAGCCCCATGTTCCTCACTCTCCACAGGGCAACTTTCCCACTGTTCACCACGGCCCAGATCCTGTCAAACACGTCAGGAGGAAGTTTGACAGGAGAGATGCCGTATATGACGAAAGCAGCGGTCAGGGTAAATTGGGGCGAGAGAGCCAGCAACCAATCTTCAAACTGTGCCCAGAAGGCCTTAGCAAAAAAGCAGGACCACAGGAGATGGGATACAGTCTCCTCCTCGCCGCAGCCCACCCTAACGCAGCGAGGGCTGGGGGTGAGGCCCCTACGGTACAAGAAAGTTCGTACCGGTAAGCACTGGTGGACGACACTCCAGGCTAAATCTCTGTGAATGTTGCACAGAAACTTAGAGGATGTGTGTTTCCACACCTTCCTTGTTTGGGCTGATGTTAAAATGCCCACATGGGTCTGCCTATTGTTCTGGGGTGCAACGAAATCTTCCAGTTTTTGGACGCTGACATCTCGGAGGGGAATATGGCCAATTGGGTGAGATCTTAGAAAACTTTTAACTGTCCCATAAATTGCAGGGCATGTGTCAGAGAGTGGGACGTCCAGCTTGGGTCTGACACCCCACACTCTGAACACCTCCCTACCTACCCAGAGCCTGGAAAAATAAGTCCAGGTACGCGCTGCAAGTGCTGTTGCAAAGCCTCTCAGCACAGAGGCCAGGAAAATGCACAGCAGCTTCGTAGCAATATCTGGGACAGACTTCCCCCCTGAGGGTAGCGGCCTGTACATTATTTCCCTTCTGAGTCTTTCCTGCTTCCCACCCCATAGAAATTGAAACATCAATCTCCTCATCACCGCCGCAACACGGTGTGGGATTGGGAAGGTAGAAGCCAGAAAATTCAAGACAGGCAAGAGCTCGGCTTTGATGACCAGCACCTTCCCTGTCATGGTGAGGTCTCGGTCCTTCCATTGCATCAGTTTTTTGTTTAAGATTGGCAATTTGTTCTGCCAATTTACTGTTCCCATCTCTTCTCCAAAATACACCCCCAGGACCTTAATTCTCTTCTCTTGCAGCCTGAGATCATGTCCTTCTTTTGGCTCCCTCCAGTTCTGATAAAAAATCTCACTCTTAGATTTGTTAATTTTTGCGGAGGAAGCCAAAGAGAAACGATCACAGCACTGCAGAGCTCTGCTAATTGAGGCATTGTCAGAGAGGAGCAGGGTGACGTCATCCATGTATAGAGATGTCTTTACCTCTCCTCCCCCACTTCCAGGCACTGGTATCCCATTAATGGCCTGATCCTGGCGCAAGGCACAGGCTAAGGGCTCCATAGCCAAAACGCATAACAAGGGGGATAATGGGCAGCCCTGCCTCACCCCTGAACAGACTTCAAAGGGGCGTGATCTATTGCCATTAACCATGACTCTGCTGTTGCTACCTGTGTACAGCAGGTTAATCCACTTTCTCATGATGGGGCCAAACTTCATGTGCTCAAGTCCCGATGTTAAGTACTGCCGGTTTAGGCGGTCAAAGGCCTTTTCTAGGTCTACACCTAAAATGCAAAGAGGGAGGGAGCGATCCTCAGAGTACAGACAGACATCCCTCAACAAGGCCAGGTTGTCGCTCATCAGGCGTCCTGCTATCCCACAAGTCTGTTCTTTCCCTACCAGTGAGGCCACTACATTTTGTAGGTGCAGGAAAAGGGCTTTGGACAGGATCTTAGTGTCCACGCCTAACAGGCTGAGGGGTCTCCAGTTCTTTATGTCATTTTTTGCTCCTTTCTTAAACAAGAGAGAGATAGTGCCTTCTCTTAAGGAGTCAGGCAGCAATTCTGTCTTATATCTTTCCTCGAATAGGACCAGTAGCGGATCCTGAAGCAGATCCCAAAAGGTGCAATAAAATTATTTAGGGAGCCCGTCAGCACCTGGAGTTTTCCCCTTCTGTAAGCTCTCCATAGCCTGTCTCAGCTCTTCTACTGTCAAATCCCTCTCAAGTACTTCCCTATCTTCTTCACTCAAAACGTTTTCTAGCTTTGAGGTAAAAAAATGAATTTCTTCATCCTTTACCTCTGTAGAGCTGTACAGTCTTGAGTAGAAGGCCTTGGTGCAGGAGAGGATAGCACTCGGCTCTGTTCTCTCTCGTCCCTCCTCATCAACTACACTTTCCATGACAGACTTGGAGCCTACCACTTTCCTGAAAAAGAAGCGAGTACACTTCTCATTTTCTTCCAAGAACTGCACTCTGCCTCTTAACAGCACTCCTCGACTACTTTCTTCGGCTATGCTCCGGATGTCCTTTTTTAAAAGGGTGATATCCTCGAGCACATCGAAGCCACTGTGCAGCATCGTGTAGAGACGCTGCAGCTGCCTCTGTTTCCTGGCTAGCACTCCTCTCCGTCTGGCAGCAGCCTTCCTTCCCTCAGCCATGAAAAAGGTCTTTGTCCTCATCTTCACCTCCTCCCACCACTCTCCTACTGACCCGTACAGACACTGCAAGGACAGCCACTGTGATAGTTTCTCCTTGTAGCGGGATACTACCCCCTCGTTCTCTAGCAGCTTTGTGTTGAGTTTCCAGAGGCCTGGGCCAAAGACAGTCCCGCCCTGGAGTTCCACTCTACACCCTAAAGCCTGATGATCTGAGAAGAAGACAGGCTGAAGAGTGACCCCAACAACTTTCACTCTCTCTGAGACAAAGCAATAGTCAATTCTGGAGCTGCTATTCCTCCCTGACCATGCATATCCTGCTGTTGTGGGATATATACATCTATATGTGTCTGAGAGTTTAAAGTCTTGAACTAAGTTTTGCAGGGCCAGTGAGCTGGAATCCAATTTTATCGGAGAGCTAGACTGCCTGTCTGTGTGCTCTAAGATACAATTAAAATCCCCTCCCACTATCACGTCTGTGCTACTTAACAATAGGGGAGAGAGTGCCTTGAGTAGCTCCACCCTTCCTCCCACGTCAGTAGGACAATACACATTGATTAGCCGCAGGTTAACGGTCCCCCATTCCACATCCACACACAGCAACCTGCCATCTATGACCCTCTGAATACTTTTCAATTTGAAAGCCCATCCTTTGAAAAGAATGGCCACGCCAGAGGCTCTGTTGTTATTGTCCCCTGACCAAACAGAAGGCCCTTTATCCCACCTATCTTCAAAGCTTTTATACCTCTCTTGATAGGCTAAAGCACACTCCTGCAACATCAACACATCTCCCTCTCTCTGCTGGAGGTAATCAAAGACACACTGACATTTAACTCCGTCATTGATACCTCTGGTGTTAAGAGAAATTATGTTTAGAGCCATATTACATAAGAAAGTGGAACCAGTCTTTACAAAACACATTTCTCTTCGGTCTCACCTGTTACCTTCTTCTTTTTCTTTTTCTTCTTACCAATTTCCTGCCAGCCATCCTCTGAATGAGCCTTCATCAGGGTGGCAGCAGTAAAAGCATTCACGGAGTCCATTTCAAGGAAGGGGGTAGAGGGAGGGGTGGAGGGGTTCCAGCTGTCCCCATCGCCATTCTCTCCTTCCTCCTCGCTCGGGGAGAAAACAGAGTCATTTTTCCTTTTCCTCAAGTCCAGCTCCTGGGAGCACTGAGGGGAAAGGGGTGCAGCCGATGCACCAGTCTCCTCTTCCCCCTCACCCACCAGCTGTTGCAGATCCTCCGTGATGGACTGGATGGAGGAGAGGAGGGCATCTGTAGCACTTGCAGAGTCTGAGAAAAGCAGCTCCGCTGAATCCTGGGTATCGTCGCTGGACCCGCTCCACCGGGGGGCCCCACACTGGCCCTCGTTCTGAGGAGCAGGAGTGGGGGAGGGGTCCTCGCTGTTCTCGGGGGTTTTCAAACCCTCGTGCTTGTCTGGTGCAGTCTGCGGTTGTGGGAGCGTAGTGGATTTCTCTTCCACCGGCCCCGGAGCCACAGCAGGACTGATCCTGGCTGGAGGCTGAGACTCTTTGTCCAACAAGGGTTCTTTGTTTGACTTGTTGTTTGCTTTGGCTTTTCGGGCCGGTTTGGCTGAAACAAGCACTGCCTCATCCTTTCTCATTTTGAGTTTATTGGCGTAGGCGTGAGGGCAGTTCTTAAAAACGTGTCCTTCCGAGCCACATAAATTGCACTTTGGCAGCATTGAACAGTCAGAGGCTAAATGTCCCTGTTTGCCACAGGTCTTGCAGCATTTCACAGTGCAGGAAGATGCCAGGTGTCCCACAGCACCACAGCGCCGACACACCTTTGGTTGTCCCACATAAAAAACATAGCCATTGCAGGCGCCCAGCCGGATTGTAGAGGGCAGGTGCCTTAAGCCTCCATTTACATTGTCCGGTAGTAAGCGAACCTCGAATTTCCTTGCTCCTGTTTTTATACCGTCAACATCTCTAACCTCAGTTCCATGGTGGACGGTGCAGTACTGGTTAAGCCAGGTGTGAATGTCCTCCGTCTTTGCCAGTTCCGAGAACATAACAACATGCACCGTTTTCCTCTCTCTCTGTGTCAGAGGCTGCAAGTTGATCTTCTCAAGTGCAGGAACTTTCCCTCTTTTTGCCTCAAACACATCCACGCATTGTTCAAACAGAGGATAGGTACCAAATACAACCTCAAATGCTTTCTGACCTGGGAGAGCAAAGATGAAATCCAAGTGCCGAGGTTCAAAGCCAAGTTCCTTCTGTAACACTTTTCTGCTGAACTGCATACGATCCATGAACAGGTCATCCAAAAGCTCAAAACGTACAGCATTCTTGCGGGATCCAAAGGTTGCCATCTCAAACTGCAAAACAAACACTGCTTCCACAAAACAAGAAAACAATCCAACTACTCCAACTACAGGCTGATCAAGGTATCTCCCCTGCCAGGTAAGCCGAGAGCCGCAGGCGATGAGCCCGGAGCTGAACGGGCCCCACTGGCTCGTTTGTAAGGCCAGGTGCATTGCCAACCACGACCGGCAGGGCAGAGGCCTTGAAGGCAGCCTGGGCTCCTGCAGCTGTCCAGCCACGCACTCTGGTTTCTCTTCATCTCGTACAAATCTTTTGCCTTTTACTAAAGATTTCCATGAAGAGGAGCATGAATGAGTTCCATACAATTTTTGTGCTTTCCTGCCTTCGGGTGGGGCGCAGCTGGGCTGGTCAAAGAGAGAAAACAAAACCGCTCACAATCACTCTTATTACTGCGACTGTGGCCGTCTGCTCTGCGAGTCCTCGGTCTCCGCCTGTCTGATTGGTGCTCTTTTCTTTGGGGGGCGGGAAGTGTCCGGCCGCAAATATGAAGCGTTACAGCAACGACATGCCATGAGACGATTGATAACGATTTCCATAGGATCCACGCGGTTGCCTGGCAACCGTCAGCTTTGCGCAGTGGCAGTATCGTAGCCTGTGAGGTTTAGCCGATGCGCGATTATTGCTAGTTGAAAACTTTTCCCAATACCCCGCTTCCGCCGGTTTGCAATACAATCGGCGAAAGCAATTCTTGACAGTCTCGTCAGAGACTGAGCAAGGTGTTTAAAGACAGATTTTGTCATGGTAACATCATGGTAGAAAGAAACAAGCTTGTTACGTCTCAACAGAAACACTCTTTAGCTCTTTCAGCGTTATGCAGAGAACAGCGTCTGTCGAGATCACTTTTGAGTCAGCGCGAAACGCCGTGTGCTGTCAGTTTGATTTCATATTGCTCGTAGCGGCGCCCGGCTTTTGTCTGTCAAACGTTAGGTTGCCCTTCTTCATGCTGCATCGTCGGCATGAGTGGAGCTTTTTAAACGTCTGTATTTACTGCGCCTCATAAGAAATCGTTTGTCCCCGTTCAAAACAGATTGTGCGATGTCCTGCAGCGTTCGCAAAGCAAACCTTTGACAGTTTGAAAGAGGAATTTATTCTGCTTCCTGTGCGTGCAGTAGTTACAAAGTTGAACGTCTTTATACGATCTGCCGCAGATCTTACAAACGAGCCAGTGGGGCCCGTTCAGCTCCGGGCTCATCGCCTGCGGCTCACGGCTTGCGAGCGTGCCCAATCCGTGCGATAACTCGGAAAACACCCGGCCACACTGTGCCGGAAACGACGCACTCTGGGAAGCCGCTATGCAAAGCGAGGTCCCAAGATCCCCTGCGGCCGGACACTTCCTGCCCCCCAAAGAAAAGAGCGCCAATCAGACGGCCGGAGATCGAGGACTCGCGGAGCAGACGGCCACAATCACCATTACAAGAGCGATTGCGAACGTGCTTGTTTTCTCTCTTTGACCAGCCCAGCTGCCCGCGACCCGAAAGCAGGAAATCACAAAAATTGCAGGGAACTCATTCGTGCTCCTCTCCACGGAAATCTTTAGTAAAAGGCGAAAGAGTTGTACGAGATGAAGAGAAACCAGAGTGCATGGCTGCACAGCTGCAGGAGCCCAGGCCGCCTTCAAGGCCTCTGCCCTGCCGGTCGTGGTTGGCAATACACCTGGCCTTACAAACGAGCCAGTGGGGCCCGTTCAGCTCCGGGCTCATCGCCTGCGGCTCACGGTTTGCGAGCGTGCCGAATCCGTGCGATAACTCGGAAAACACCCGGCCACACTGTGCCGGAAACGACGCACTCTGGGAAGCCGCTATGCAGGCAAGGTCCCAAGATCCCCTGCGGCCGGACACTTGCCGCCCACCAAAGAAAAGAGCGCCAATCAGACGGCCGGAGACCAAGGACTCGCGGAGCAGACGGCCACAATCACCATTACAAGAGCGATTGCGAACGTGCTTGTTTTCTCTCTTTGACCAACCCAGCTGCGCCCCACCCGAAGGCAGAGAAGCACAAAAATTGCATGGAACTCATTCATGCGCCTCTCCACGGAAATCTTTAGTAAAAGGCGAAAGATTCGTATGAGATGAAGAGAAACCAGAGTGCGTGGCTGCACAGCTGCAGGAGCCCAGGCCGCCTTCAAAGCCTCTGCGCTGCCGGTCATGGTTGGCAATGCACCTGGCCTTACAAACTAGCCAGTGGGGCCCGTTCAGCTCCGGGCTCATCGCCTGCGGCTCTCAGCTTGCGGCCGTGCCCAATCCGTGCGATAAGTCGGAAAACACCCAGCCACACTGTGCCGGAAACGACGCACTCTGGGAAGCCGCTATGAAAAGCGAGGTCCCAAGATCCCCTGCGGCCGGACACTTCCCGCCCCCCAAAGAAAAGAGCGCCAATCAGACGGCCGGAGACCGAGGACTCGCGGAGCAGACGGCCACAATCACCATTACAAGAGCGATTGCAAACGTGCTTGTTTTCTCTCTTTGACCAGCCCAGCTGCCCGCCACCCGAAAGCAGGGAAGCACAAAAACTGCAGGGAACTCATTCGTGCTCCTCTCCATGGAAATTTTTAGTAAAAGGCGAAAGATTTGTACGAGATGAAGAGAAACCAGAGTGCGTGGCTGCACAGCTGCAGGAGCCCAGGCCGCCTTCAAGGCCTCTGCCCTGCCGGTCGTGGTTGGCAATACACCTGGCCTTACAAACGAGCCAGTGGGGCCCGTTCAGCTCCGGGCTCATCGCCTGCGGCTCACGGCTTGCGAGCGTGCCCAATCCGTGCGATAACTCGGAAAACACCCGGCCACACTGTGCCGGAAACGACGCACTCTGGGAAGCCGCTATGCAAAGCGAGGTCCCAAGATCCCCTGCGGCCGGACACTTCCCGCCCCCCAAAGAAAAGAGCGCCAATCAGACGGCCGGAGACCGAGGACTCGCGGAGCAGACGGCCACAATCGCCATAACAAGACCGATTGCGAGCGTTTTTGTTTTCTCTCTTTGACCAGCCCAGCTGCGCACCACCCGAAAGCAAAGAAGCACAAATATTGCATGGAACTCATTCATGCTTCTCTCCGCGGGAATCTTTAGTAAAAGGCGAAAGATTTGTACGAAATGAAGAGAAACCAGAGTGCGTGGCTGCACAGCTGCAGGAGCCCAGTCCGCCTTCAAAGCCTCTGCGCTGCCGGTCGTGGTTTGCAATGCACCTGGCCTTACAAACGAGCCAGTGGGGCCCGTTCAGCTCCGGGCTCATCGCCTGCGGCTCACGGCTTGCGAGCGTGCCCAATCCGTGCGATAACTCGGAAAACACCCGGCCACACTGTGCCGGAAACGACGCACTCTGGGAAGCCGCTATGCAAAGCGAGGTCCCAAGATCCCCTGCGGCCGGACACTTCCCACCCCCCAAAGAAAAGAGCGCCAATCAGACGGCCGGAGACCGAGGACTCGCGGAGCAGACTGCCACAATCGCCATAACAAGACCGATTGCGAGCGTTTTTGTTTTCTCTCTTTGACCAGCCAGGCTGCGCCCCACCCGAAGGCAGGGAAGCACAAAAATTGCATGGAACTCATTCATGCTCCTCTCCACGGAAATCTTTAGCAAAAGGCGAAAGATTTGTACGAGATGAAGAGAAACCAGAGTGCGTGGCTGCACAGCTGCAGGAGCCCAGGCCGCCTTCAAAGCCTCTGCGCTGCCGGTCATGGTTGGCAATACACCTGGCCTTACAAACGAGCCAGTGGGGCCCGTTCAGCTCCGGGCTCATCGCCTGCGGCTCTCAGCTTGCGGCCGTGCCCAATCTGTGCGATAAGTCGGAAAACACCCAGCCACACTGTGCCGGAAACGACGCACTCTGGGAAGCCGCTATGCAAAGCGAGGTCCCAAGATCCCCTGCGGCCGGACACTTCCCGCCCCCCAAAGAAAAGAGCGCCAATCAGACAGCCGGAGACCGAGGACTCGCGGAGCAGACGGCCACAATTGCCATAACAAGAGTGATTGCGAACGTTTTTGTTTTCTCTCTTTGACCAGCCAGGCTGCGCCCCACCCGAAGGCAGGGAAGCACAAAAATTGCATGGAACTTATTCATGCTCCTCTCCACGGAAATCTTTAATAAAAGGCGAAAGATTTGTACGAGATGAAGAGAAACCAGAGTGCGTGGCTGCACAGCTGCAGGAGCCCAGACCGCCTTCAAAGCCTCTGCGCTGCCGGTCGTGGTTGGCAATGCACCTGGCCTTACAAACTAGCCAGTGGGGCCCGTTCAGCCCCGGGCTCATCGCCTGCGGCTCTCGGCTTGTGGGCGTGCCCAATCCGTGCGATAACTCGGAAAACACCCGGCCACACTGTGTCGGAAACAACGCACTGTAAGGCACCTTGAAGCGTGCACCCCCAACATTCTTCTTTGCACATCTGTGAAAGGTAAACTCTTGAGCAAACTCTGAACCAGCTCTAAGGAAACTAATCCGATTAGACGTTACTTTGACTCATCCTTTAAGGGACCCTTGATAATTGGAGAAATCAATGATTTCGAATGAATTCTGTATGCGTCAAAAGACAGCTATACACAGAAAACATGCAGGACACTGCTCATGATGTTTCCCGAGCCGAAACACAGTGCGTTTTTCCAAGCCATCTGACAAAGCCCGCCCACTGAAAACTGCAGCAGATCGTGTAAAGACGTTCAACTTTGTAACTACTGCACGCACAGGAAGCAGAATAAATTCCTCTTTTCAAACTGTCAAAGGTTTGCTTTGCGAACGCTGCAGGACATCGCAAAATCTCTTTTGAACGGGGACAAACGATTTCTTATGGGGCGCAGTAAGTACAGACGTTTAAAAAGCTCCACTCATGCCGACGATGCAGCATGAAGAAGCGCAACCTAACGTTTGACAGACAAAAGCCGGGCGCCGCTACGAGCAATATGAAATCAAACTGACAGCACACGGCGTTTCGCGCTGACTCAAAAGTGATCTCGACAGACGCTGTTCTCTGCATAACACTGAAAGAGCTAAAGAGCGTTTCTGTTGAGACGTAACCCAGTGGGCAAAAGACGTATAATATACGTCTATTAAACGCATACCTTAGACGTCTAAATGTGGTCTGCAATTCGTCTAGAATGAAATTCTAATATACGTCTATTGTTATACGTCAATTATACGTCTATGATTAGATGTTCATTATACGTAAATGGTTGGAGTTCTATTATACGGATAAATTTAGAGGACTATTATACATATATGGTAGGAGTTCCGGATAACTTTAGAGGACTATTCTACGTATATGGTTGGAGGTCTATTATACGGATAACTTTAGAGGTCTATTATACGTATATGGGTAGAGGTCTATTATACGGATAACTTTAGAGGTCTATTATATGTATATGGTTAGAGGTCTATTATACGGATAACTTTAGAGGTCTATTATACGTATATGGGTAGAGGTCTATTATACATCAAAGTTAGGTTTTACAGGTGTAGAAACTAGTAAATCAACCCAATGATTTGGTTTAGAAATTTATTCTGAAAATACACATTCACACCTGAAAAATATGTATTTCAAATTATACATTGTATACAATCAATCAACAATCAACATATGGGCAATAATCATAAAAAACACAACTAGTCTTAAACTTCAGCTACAAATTCTGGTAATATGGCAATATACAGTATAGTAACGGCAAACACAAACTAATTACATTAACACACTAACTCAAAACCACATTTTGATTCAAATATACATTTTAAAATGTACAACTTCTATATTTCCAAGAAAAAAAATATTACAATGGAAGTTAAGACGATTTTTGTCCACTATTTGCAAACCCTGTGTAATTGTCCTAACAGTTAGAACCAAAAACCTAGTATTTTCAGTGTCCAGATCTCCTGGCCCCCTGCCTTGCATATGCATTCTTCAAGTAACACATTGCGTTCTCCTTTATTTCTTTTTCTGCTGATTTAGGGCGGGACTTCAGCACCGCAGCTAGGAGAAAATTATATAATATTACTTCCCAAATTAATGATGATTAATATCTTCTTTAGTATAATCTAAAAAATGAACGGTTTACTAAGCTCAAAGCTGAAATAAATGTATAAAATTTGGCTTGCATCATAGAAGTTGAGCAATAAAGTCTGTCCTAATTAAAGAGTACCCAAAGTTTGAAAGTACAACATAGAATAAGAATAGAGAAACGGCAAAACGATTTAGTGTCATCTTCCCCATTCACACCATTCCCCATTTCGAATGAATTCTGTATGCGTTAAAAGACAGCTATACACAGAAAACATGCAGGACACTGCTCACGATGTTTGCCGAGCCGAAACACAGTGCGTTTTTCCAAGCCATTTGACAACGCCCGCCCACTGAAAACTGCAGCAGATCGTGTAAAGACGTTCAACTTTGTAACTACTGCACGCACAGGAAGCAGAATAAATTCCTCTTTTCAAACTGTCAAAGGTTTGCTTTGCGAACGCTGCAGGACATCGCACAACCTCTTTTGAACGGGGACAAACGATTTCTTATGGGGCGCAGTAAGTACAGACGTTTAAAAAGCTCCACTATTTTTATGTGCCATTTTTTGCTTATTCACTTACTATTTTAATCAAAATAATATTAAGAAAGATCTGTATGTATTCAGATAGTATTATTATTGTTCATACTTACTCGTCAAAAGAGGATTGCTGAGATATTTGCGGATATACTTCTACGTTTGAAAAACGTGTCCAAAATGGTGACCAACGAATACTAGCAATGCATTGTGGTATATAACCGGAAAATATGCTGGGTTCGATATTTTCTCAACGTATGCGTTTATTAATGTTGTCGATATTATGGTTGAAATTTAACATTGATAATACATCGCGGCTATGTGCCCCCTGCTATGAGCTGATGTGCAATTTTAACGCATGCAGTTAGTAAGGATCGGTCACTGTTGTATGGTATTATATACAGTATAATGACATTATGGAATAGGATGGGGACAGGCCTGGCATCACGGGGGGAGGGAGGAATGTCGCCCCTTCAGTTTTGGGCAAAAAGATGTACCTAACTTACCTAGGAGTATACGGCACTCTGCACAGTGTACGAAGTAATTTTCGCAGTAATTAATTTATTATATTTACTATATTTATTATACACGTGTAAATTAATTACTGCGAAAATAATTTACTTCGTACACTGTGCAGAGTGCCGTATACTCCTAGTTGCGGCACACACGATACATACAGTAAAAAGCCTCAGGCACTGTGTTAGATGTGTTTTCGACGTTATATATGCGTTTATTAATGTCGTCGATTTTACGGTTGCAATTCGACTTTGATTATACGTCGAGGCGACGTATATATACGTATAGCCGTATTTTCGCCGTGAATATACGTATATTCGACGAATCAGTGCCCACTGGGTAAACTCTTCAGCAAACTCTGAACCAGCTCTAAGGAAACTAATCCGATTAGACGTTACTTTGACTCATCTTTTTACGCTAGGGTTAGGGTTAGCATTCCCACGCTACTTAGACACTTTGTTTACGCTCAGTGCTTGATTTTGGGAACTTCAGGACGAGTGGGAATTTTCTCCTATCTGTCAATTCTGTTTTGTTTTGGAGACTCTTGGCTGCCTATGTTGTACAGTGCAGCGTGAAGGAAACATTTTCCAAAACTGTCAGCTCAAAAGTTGTAAGAAAACCTCTCCAGCTGCTTTAACTCTCTTCATTTTTGTCATTTAATGTGACACTCGATGTATAACTGGAGCCTCACATATGCAAATGGTGAGGCTCCAGTTCGACGCCCAGTTCAATACCACTTTACAGTAAATGACAAAAGCATGGCAGACTGTGCCGGACCGGCAGATTACTTCCGCTTATTTTTACCACATTAAACAATGGAAATCCAACCACTTGCATTTGTGACACTTGATTTTGGCTGCACCTAAGACACTCTTAAATCTTCAAACACATTTCTCTTCTCCCGCAACACTCTTGTCTGTCGGCGCTATGTGGCAGCGTTGCATGACAACCCATCTCACCACGGAAAGGAACCTAACAGCTTTGGTAAGAGAGGAGAAAAGGACCTGGCCCGTACGCGGCTCAAACCCGCAACCTTGGCGTTACTAGCACCACCATCTAACCAACTGAGCTAACCGACCTCACAACAGTGGTCCTCTCTGTGCTGCAAAAAATCAAGCTCAGGGAATTTCTTTTGTCCTTTGAATAGAAAGCCGTGTAATTCAGTGTACGGGCTTTCTCGTGCAGTTTCATAGTTCTTGTAACCCAAATCCTACACTGGCCTGAAGTGCCCCCCCATTTCACAGCATTTTTCAGCTGATTTAAAATGTACCTAAAGGAGAAGCATTATTGAAGACCATCAATTACCAAGAGCTTTTGTCAAAGGTTTTGGTGGTCATTTTTAATGACCACAGAGCACTATGACCTCGGTTTTACATCTCATCCAAAAGACAGCGCCCTTTTTCCAACACAGCTTCTCCGTCACTATATTGGGACATTGGGACCCGTACAGACCTCAGAGTGAGCGCCCATTAACACCACTTCCAGCTGGAAGCTTTGTTTTTCCCTGTAGCTCACCCTCATCCTGGTACTGACCTGGCTCACACCTGCTTAGCTTCAGTGGGTTTTCAGTTGCGAGTTGCAAAAGTTGGGATACAAGTGTAGCGGCAATGCTTGTTAATAAGACAGAATTAAGCGTTGGTATGCTGTCCTAAATGAAGCCCCATCTCACCCCCCATCTCTGTGGTGCAGCCACAGAGAAAGTATTCATGCAGACTGATTTAAGTTGTTTTCTTTTGATAGGGAACAGCTCCCAGACAGGGATGCACTTAGCTAAGCCTGGCTATCATGATCAATGGTCATCCATTGGCGCCTATCTGTCTAGGGAGTGCTGAATGGACATCTGGACTGCATTCTTAAGTGTCAAGAGTAAGTGACTTATATCTCACCTTGACCAACCAATCAGGGACTGGCAGGGCGTGGTAATACCACGTGGGTCTCCAATGCCCGCCAAACTCTCAACCAATCAGCACACATCTGTGTCTTGGTCAAAAAGGGAGCGCAAGCTCAGATCGGGGCTCTCCTTGGCCATTTTCGCGCATCCTCAGAGACAATCACGTGACAACTGCTGTTGTCTGCATAGGGACTTGGACTTTGTTCTAAGCGCGAGGCCAAGCATCCCGTACGTACTCAGAATTCTACTAACGTGAATGCTCCGTTTGATCAACGGCAGCCTACAGTTGGACCCTCGTCAACAACCTGAATAGCTTATTCAGAAGCAGCGCTGGACCGGGAACGAACCAGTTTCTTCCCAGGCAAAAGAGTGACTTGTGAGGACTCGCGGTCACACTCTGTGCATAGAGACTTTCTACTAGCCAGCCGGACTGCTGGTAGATCCCCTCGGAGCAACGACTGCCCTGCGCGCCGCAGTCAGATTCCTCCGCCCGTCCTACTCCGAGCTGCACCTTGACTGGTTGGCTGGTAGCCAGAGGACGCCGACACAACGCCCATTGGACAACCGCTGGAACAGAGGCTGCAACAGAGCTTGTCAGCTGGTTTGGTGTTCGTGCCGGGAAATTCCAAATCCATACACAGTGGATAAGTTAACCCCATGTTCTACATTGCGTCTCGAGAATTCAATTGTACCTCAACACAAGTTGTTATCAATTTAATTCATGAGTAATGTATTTACTTCCGAGTTTAGAGTAACAATGGGTAATAACACTGATTAGCGATTTGGTAACCGAACGATATATATTGACATATATTCTCTGTTGTGTATCTCTTTGTGTTTGCATCTCTTCGAGATTATATATCTTGTATATTGATAACCCTCACAGTAAGGTCTGCCGCTCGTATCCAGGCAGACTAGTATATGTTTGGTGCACAATTTATATTAATAAATGTATCTCGTGTATTGAACCCGTGTGTGTGCGTTGTTAGTTGTTCTGGCGATTGATTTTCTAAAAGCCCCAACGAACAACCTCGTGATTACTGCTACAATTAATAAGTGTCTCAGTAAACCCATCAAACCACTACATTTAATGGCGTCCCTGGGTGGGCGAGTTTAGAATGAAATGAGACTCAATCGCACAGAATAACTGATGTTGCTGTGAGTTCAAGTTCAGCACAGCACCGTGACTTTTATACGCGAATACCGGGTGTGCTGATAACTGCGTAAAGAAATCCCCCTGTTTTCTAGCGTTTAGTGTAACGTGTGCTGATTGGAAATCCATCTGCTCGGGTGTTTAGATTCCATACTGTATTTTGGTAAAAGGAAAAAAAGTAATACTCTTAAAGTTTCTCTGACGTAATGACAATGGCTGCTAAAATGTCTGAAGTGGAGTCGCTTATAAGTACTATTTCTAGCGACGACAATCCTGGTTACTGGAGCGGTATCGAAAAGTTGAACTTTGATGATATTGAGAAGCTGCAAGTAGATTTAGTAGCTAAGGTAGCGAACCAGCTTAACACAGGAGGGTCTGTGAACGCAGTTCAGGTCCTATCTAGTTTCGCCTTAAATCTAGCTAAACAGCTGGAACTGTCTTTGTCCGAGCTGACAAAGTTTCAAACGCTTCAGGGAAAGCTAGAAAGATATAAGGCGGAGCGAGTTGAGTTGTTGGATATAATCAGAGAAAAGAGAGTGAAAAGTGAGGAAAGTGAAGACAGACTCAGGGAAGTTTTAGGTAAATTAGATGACCTGTCTGCTAGAGAAACTGCGGCTGAGGTAGCTAGGAGAGACCTAGAAGCGAGCTTGAAAGAAAAAGAAAAAGAAATTGAGAGTTTAAATGAGCTCAGCCAGGAAAGGCAAAAGGAGTTAGATGCTGCCGTACTGGAAGCAAAACAGGCTAGATCCCACTTACATGCCAGCCCACCTAGCAGCCCGGAGCGCTCACCCAGGAGGTTTCTCCCGGCCAGGGTCTGTGGTCGGATCGGCATGGGGGAGATCGCCGAGTCCTGCGCGAGACGCAAGGGCGATTCAATTCAGGCATAGACCCCCTGCTCCTGATCACGGCCGTCTCCCTGCCCACGGAGAAACTGTAAAAATTAACCTCCACTCCCTGAGGCAGTTAGCCAAAGATGTAGAAAGGTTTGACCCGACAGTGTCAGGGAATAATGTGGAGACCTACATTGATGAGCTGAGATATACTTTGCAGTTTATGCCCGAAGCGTCCGAACAGGAAAAGGCTATGTTAGTAAGGAAAACTACCAGCCGAGCGGTCCACGAGTGGATGTCTAGACAAGGACCTGAGGTCTGTAATAGCTTTGAGGAGCTGTGTCAGGCAATGATCGGAGAATTTTCGGCTTTTATAGATCCCATATCTGCCGTGGCCACAGCGCACCATATTAAGCACGAAAAAGCTGAAGCCCCTCGCGACTATTACCCCTATTATATAATATTTTACTATTATATAACTTGTAAAATATTACCCCCGGTCCATTCTCTTCCAAAAGTGAGAAACACCTGTTTTCTACATTTTGTCTGTTTTAAAACCATATCTCTTTAAACCAAACCAAGAGTTTGTCTTTTGCACTGATATTCTGATTCATTTCAATTTCAAAGAAAAAAAAAACATTATCTTCCAAAGCATCATAAAATTGTCTATTCTTCCAGACTCTACTTCTCTCTTGTAGTAGTACAGCAGACCTTTCCAGGTGAGCAGATCACAGAGTCCGAAATATGCTTCCTCCATCAAGCAAAGTACCTGAACATGACTCGGTCTTCATAAAAGCGCCCCTGTAATAAAGAAATTAAATCCAAAATCAAGAGGGCAGTTGCCTACTGAAGTTCAAGAAGTCATCAATTTTAACCTAGCAACACATTAAAGGCTGCATCTATACAAGTACGATTCTAGAAATGCTCACCAGATTACGTTTTAAGAAAGAACTGCGCCTCAGGTTCCGCCGAGATCTTAACTCGGATGGCAGGATTCAGAGTCCGGAGTGCGGACTGATGGCGCACGGAGGGTCCACATACTGTGGATCCCTCAGTTTTCTTCCGCGTGTTTAAACCGCCAGCGTGTGGCTCTCCTGTCCCCGTGACCTCATTGCTCTGCTCTCGCCTCTGTGCAGCCGAGCCCGACTCATGGTAAAGTGGAAAAAAATATGCCCTCAACGTGGGATTTACTCTGGATCGAGGATAGATGTCACCTTTTTATCGTTGAACAGGATGTATGTGATGTGGCGACTAGGTTCAATTTTGTATCCTTTTAAAAGATTAAGGACTGGGGTGAGCGGGATTTATCACCCTTTCAGCTAAGAACCCGACGTGAGCACCGTTTAAGCTGCATAGACTCGGTCGTTTAACTCTTCTCCATTAGCAGGGTTAAGGTTAAAGAAAAAAAACATTGCTGACTTCTTTTTTTTTTGCCAGCCGCGAGCGCTGATTAGCAAGGTTTGTATTTCATGTTTTGCAAGTTGCATCCATTTTAAGAAAAACAAGTCGTTCAAGACAGGAAATGAATACTTGCATTTAATTAAGTCTAGGCGTATGCGGTTGTCCATAATGACCAGTTCTGTTCGAGAACACAGCACAAAAAAAGGCACCGCTGGGATTCGGACCCAGGATTTCTTGTTTACTAGACAGGCGCTTTAACCAACTAAGCCACGGCGCCCCGGGAGTACTGTTTTTTTGCAGCCACTTGGACACACCACTCAGACACATCTGCATTCGGTGTGTGCTCCGCCTGCTCGCTGAGCAAGTTGCCACCTTTACATACAATAGCAACATCGACACCAAGAGAAAGGATGACAAATGGCTTTTATCTGGAACTTTTCATGTCCAAGGAGCTCAATGTGCTTTCTGTGTACAACAGGGCCACTGAACTCCACACTGGCCACTGAACCACAGCAGTGGCTTGCTGGCTTCACATCTCCCAAGGAAAATGTTGAAATCGCATGTGGAACAGGAAAAGGACCCTCGAGTACGAGGGAAAAAAAAGAAAAAGATCATCTGGAGCGTGCCAACCCGTGTCTGGACAGCCCAGTTTCATTGACGAGGTGGCCGAGTGGTTAAGGCGATGGACTGCTAATCCATTGTGCTCTGCACGCATGGGTTCGAATCCCATCCTCGGCGCTCTCTATGTCTGACACGTGTGCCTGTTAGATGTTGGCCCTCCTTCTGTTTGCTCCAGTACTAGAGCTGTACATTTTCTAGCGGTGGCTGAACATGGTATAGTAGGCTAACGTCGGTATCGAGCAGTGGCAGTAACAGTATTTACGTGCCGCTGCTGCCAAGTGGCTCTGGGTTGAGACCGCATTTTCACTTACTTGCAGCACAAACGGAGAAAGCGATTTTTGACAGTCTCTCGAGAGACTGCGCTAGGTGTTTAGGGATAGACTTTGTCAGTTCCCCCTGGGATGATGGCCTCTCAAATAGTTTGTGATTCCTCTAGACGTTTATACAGTAGAAGCCTGCTTCGTGGCTTAAATCCAAGCTAAGGAAACGAGTTAGAGGTCTGATGCAGAACTGCACTGTATGTGTGAGGAAAGCTGCCCCCTTCTGTTCCATGTCGACTGAACAGAGGACTGTAAAGGATACGACCAAGAAACTTTAGGATGCTGGTTGGAATCCAGCTCCAAAGAAGCCCCTTTGGGTGTTATGTCATGAAAAAGTAAGAACAGAGAATCTCCCTTTGATCAAAAGCGCAACAGAACTGTTTTCCGTGGAGCAGGTTTCAGACCCGTAGACCTGTTTTATTTGTATGGCGTTCGTAAGCGCGCAAAACAAGGACAATTCCTGCGTCTAACACGAATGTAAATGCTTTTGAAAGTGCAGTGTGGTGCAGCTTGTAAAATCCTTGTCCACATTTGTGGTTTGTTGATGTTTTTTTTCTGTCTGCCAAAGTTGCATTTTGACATCCGGACGGTGAGACTTTATCATTTGAACGTGAAGCCAGCCTTAAACCCTCTGAGGCGTGTCTGTCTGCCGGCATGTATCTTGTGAAAGGTATTTTTTTTTTAACGGAGAGCGACTTTAAAAAGGTTTCCGCAGACACCTCGCACTCCGGAGGAGGAATGCGGCGGCGGCGAGCTCACTGTAGTTGTGGCCGAGTAGTTAAGGCGATGGACTTGAAATCCATTGAGGACTCCCCGCTCAGGTTCGAATCCTGCTGACTACGGCGTCTGCTGCACGTCGCCTTGTGCCTGTGTGGCAAAGGCGAAGTGCCGCTTCTCCTTTCCTGGTACTATAAAAATGCTACATCGCTTGGTCCTGCTTCCATGGAAAGCAGTTCTTCAGGTAATTCTACTCTCTTACCAAAGCTGTTAGGTTCCTTTCCGTGGTGAGATGGGTTGTCATGCAACGCTTCCACATAGTGCCGACAGACAAGTGTGTTGCGGGAGAAGAGAAAAGTGTTAGAAGATTTAAGAGTTTCTTAGGTGGAGCCAAAATCAAGTGTCACAAATGCAAGTGGGAAGATTTCCAATGTTTAATATGGTCAAAATAAGCGGAAGTTATCTGCTGGTCCGGCACAGTTTGCCATGCTTTTGTCATATACTGTAAAGTGGTGTCGAACTGGGTGTCGAACTGGAGCCGCACCATTTGCATATGTGAGGCTCCAGTTATACATCGAGTGTCACATTAAATGACAAAAATGAAGAGAGTTGTAGCAGCTGGAGAGGTTTTCTTACAACTCTTGAGCTGACACAGTTTTGGAAAATGTTTCCTTCACGCTGCACTGTACAACATATGCAGCCAAGAGTCTCCAAAACAAAACAGAATGGACAGATAGGAGAAAATTCCCACTCGTCCTGAAGTTCCCAAAATCCAGCACTGAGCGTAAACAAAGTGTCTAAGTAGCGTGGTAATGCTAACCCTAACCCTAGCTGGAGTTTGAGCAATCCAGCACTGAGCGTAAAAAGATGAGTCAAAGTTACGTCTAATCGGATTAGTTTCCTTAGAGCTGGTTCAGAGTTTGCTCAAGAGTTTACCTTTCACAGATGCGCAAAGAAGAATGTTGGGGGTGCACGCTTCAAGGCGCCTTACAGCTGTAGGGAGTGATTCGAGACGATTCGTGGCGTGTGCTCGTTCCCATGTACCGTACGACCCGGGGTGCAGTGCTAGGATGACGTACAATACCACTTGGGCACGTAACGGCGTTATGTGCAGGGTTTTCGTTTGTTCGTTTTGTTTTGCTCTGCTTTGCTTTGTTTTGCTTTCCATCGCGTTGGTAAGAGCGTAAATAAAAATGCGATTCCTGCGTCTACCACTAATGTAAGAGCTATTTCAAGTGCGACGTGGTGCGGCTTTTCAAATGCTTGTGGGCATTTCTCTGTTGTTGATTCTTTTTTTGTGTGTAACAAAGTGGCATTTTCATGTCCGGACGGGGAGACTTTATCATTCCGACATGAAGCCAGCCTTAAACCCTCTGAGGCGTGTCTGTCTGCCGGCACGTATTTTGTCAAAGGTATTATTTTTTTTTAACGGAGAGCGACTTTGAAAAGGTTTCCAAAGCCACGTCGCACTCCGTGTTAGATTAAAGGAGGAATGCGGCGATGGTGAACTCGCTGTAGTCGTGGCCGAGTGGTTAAGGCGATGGACTCGAAATCCGTTGGGGACTCCCCATGCAGGTTCAAATCTTGCCGACTACGGCGTCTGCCGCACGTCTCCTTGTGCCTGCGCGGCAAAGGTGAAGTGCCGCTTCTCCTTCCCTGGTACTATAAAAACACTAAATAGCTTGGCCCCGCTGCCATGGAAATGAGTTCTTCAGATAACCACACATCTTGCGTTCGCACCTCTGGTGTTCTACTTATGCCTTTGAAAACCTAATGAATAAAACTGAAAGAACCGACACAATATGTAGGTGCTCGTAAAGCATGCATTAAAGAACTGTTAACAGCAAGGGTTTCAGTGGGTTAACTGAGGAGAAGGCGTGATCGCTAATTGTTGACTTTTTATTTGGTGTTAGAAACACTCTTACTGTGCATGACGTGCAACAAATGTAGCCACAGAAATTGCATCACGCTTTCATGTATGCTATTGCAGACACCAACGTTGCCTAGATAGAAAACCGAAATAGCCGTGGGTTTGCTTGCTGGTCTGAAGGATCTCTCTTCGAATCTCTATCATTTGTCAATGGAAGTAAAAGGTGCTGCAATCTGATACGTTCAGAATCAAACCCGCAGCTGTTGTTCGACTTTATTTCTTGACTAATTACAACTGAGTGTCGCATGAGCAGTTACGTAAACTTGTCTGATATATTTGAACACAAATGCCGTTCTTCAATTAAAACTAACAGTACATTGTCAGGGACATTCAGTTCTATACAAACAAGAGACAGACAAGAGAACATTTAGTATATAATAGACAGAAAGAGGTTCGAATCCTGCCGACTACGTTGTCCACCTCCTGTCGTTGTGTTTCGGCGCAAGCAAAGAAGCGCGCCTGTTCGGTGTTCCTGGTGGTTTTAAAATGCCAAATTGCTTGTACCCGCTCCCTTGCAAATAAGTTCTTCAGCGTCCGCGAATGGCATTTTACAGCTGGAAGCAGATGTCGACGCTTTTTGCACAGAGCACCAAAAAAGCGTCTTTTTTGAAGGCCCGGGTTCTGAGCGTTGGTGGTTCAGTGGTAGAATTCTCGCCTGCCACGCGGGAGGCTCGGCTTTGATTCCCGGCCAATGCAGTGGCTTTTGCAGCGAGCTGCTCCATCACTTGCATCCCCTTGCAACTCGCAACTGAAAACCCACTGAAGCTAAGCAGGTGTGAGCCAGGTCAGTACCCGGATGAGGGTGAGCTACAGGGAAAAACAAAGCTTCCAGCTGGAAGCGGTGTTAATGGTGCCGGCGGTGGGGCGCTCACCCTGAGGTCTTTGCGGGTCCCAATGCCCCAGCATAGTGACGGAGACACTGTGTTGTAAAAGGGCGCTGTCTTTTGGATGAGATGTAAAACCGAGGTCACAGCGCTCTGTGGTCATTAAAAATGACCACCAAAACCTTTGACAAAAGCTCTTGGTAATTGATCGTCTTCAATAATGCTTCTCCTTTAGGTACATTTTAAATCAGCTGAAAAATTCTGTGAAATGGGGGGCACTTCAGGCCAGTGTAGGATTTGGGTTACAAGAACCATGAAACTGCATGAGAAAGCCCGTACACTGAATTACACGGCTTTCTATTCAAAGGAGGGCAAAAGAAATTCCCTGAGTTCGATTTTTTGCAGCACAGAGAGAGCCACTGTCGTGAGGCCGGTTAGCTCAGTTGGTTAGAGCATGGTGCTAATAACGCCAAAGTCACGGGTTCGTGCCCCTTACTGGCCAGGTCCTTTTCTCCTCTCTTACCAAAGCTGTTAGGTTCCTTTCCGTGGTGAGAGGGGTTGTCATGCAACGCTGCCACATAGTGCCGACAGACAATTAAATGACAAAAATGAAGAGAGTTAAAGCAGCTGGAGAGGTTCTCTTACAACTTTTGAGCTGACACAGTTTTGGAAAATAATTCCTTCACGCTGCAGTGTACCATATAGGCAGCCAAGAGTCTCCAAAACAAAACAGAATTGACAGTCATATAATGTCCATTAACCCCGGTTTTAAACGCAGCATCATGTCTGCCATCATAAGAATATGAGTCCAATATTTTAGAATATAGTCAGAATGACTTCTAACCTTAGCTGTGGTGTCTTTAATCCCTATTGCTCAATGCATGGTGTACGTACTGCATACATGTGTCTTGAGAATGAGGAATGGGCCCCTGAGACAGTCATTTGCCTGTTTCACAAATGATCGTATTTTACTAGAGATTCTGTTTGGGATTCAGATGTGCATTCGGACAGCAATCCCTTTCAAGAAATGATATGTTCTGGATGAGGTCAAAGGTGCTAGAACACTGTATTTAGGATGTGTTTGCAGTGATTGTGTGTCTCCTGCTTCAACGCAGTGATATATAGATGTGCTCCTGTAATTTATTGGTACATGCCCAGGGCAGTAAGTAGTCTGAGGATTTATTTCCAGACGGCATAGAGCAGTGAAGCACTTCTACTTAAATTATTACATTATACACAATTTGAGTTCATTTTAAAAAGTAAAAGGTAATGAAAGGAATGCATTTTCATAAGAAAGATAATACCGATATGCATGTGATAATCTTCCTTATATCATGTAGTGCGTCATTTGGACACTTTGTGGGCTTGAAATACAAAGAAAATCATGTTCTATGGTACAAGATAAATACAAAACTTAATCATTTATTTTAATTAGATTTGTTTATAAAGCATAAGCAATCATTTATTACATTAATATATGTGAAAATGACATTTTAGCACCATAATATTACATACAGGTCTCTAGCTTCAACACAGTGATATATATATATATGCTCAGTGATTTATTGGTACATGCCCAGGGCAATAATCAGAATTAGTATTTATTTCCATACGGGCTACAGGTAATGTTGTGAAATACTTCAACACACTGGATCGCAGATTTAGACCCCCTGCACTCTTACTCCTTAAAAACCAAAGAAATGAAGATATGTAGCAATCACATTGTAACAGGGGTGACAGTGACTTAATGCTTATACTACTGGACTTCTGGTACCTTTAGGGTACGGTGTTCCCTGAAGGGCTCTCAAACCCCGCATTTCAGATGCCTAGCTGTATTGCTGATGTGTTGCACCTCAGAATCACTTTTAAACCTTACCTCTGGTATCTTTAATCCCTATTGCTCAACGCATGGTGAAAGTATTGCATAAATGTGTCTGAAAATGAGCAATGGGCACCTGAGAGACTCATTTGCCTGTTTCACAAATGATCATATTTGACTAGAGATTCTGTTTGGGATTCAGTTGTGCATTCTGACAGCAATCTCTTTCAAAAAATGATTTTACCTTATCGCGGCTTTGCCCTTCTTGCCTTTTTGGACAATATCTCCATCTTGTGGTCGTTGTTGGTAATGTCTAGACAATATCTCCATCTTGTGGTCGTTGTTGGTAATGTTTTCTTATGCCCTTTTTTTATTTCAATTCTCTATTAGATGATTCTAGAATCTCTACAATAGAGTTGAAAACATCAGTTTTATAGCAGACAATATGACATTATTTATAGTCCAATTAGAAATTTATTACCCTGTTTTTAACATAATAACAAATTAAAACTAAGTTTGGAACACCAGGGAACATAAAAAATGATTTTTAGGAAAACCATGAGGTTCTCTGTGTCCGATGCCTGCAAGGGGAGAAAGCTAGAATCCTTTGATTTTTCCAAATTTGAAAATAAACATCATATAACAACAGCTTTCATTCCTAGGAGTGAAAAACAACCATTTTTGAAGACATATTAGTTTCTAAAACACTACAATAAAGTTAAAAACATCCATTTTATATTACATTATTTTTTGTGAAATAATTAAATTGGCTTATTTCTCTCGCATTAAATTGGCTACAAATGCAAGAATTCAACCAGATATTCTTGTAAAATGTATAATGTTGCATTGCAGTTAGTTAATGTAGTTAGTCCATAGTCAGCAATCTAAACTTTATTGTTAAGCTTTAATGATTGATGTTGTACCAGTAACCTTTAGAAATACTATAGTACTTCACAAATGCTTTGTGTGTTTGGAAACCTTTTGAGTAAAAGCCTTATAAAAATAGGTTTCGTTTTTACAGGACATCACAAAGAAATAGGATGGTATAATTCTTATAATTGCTTAGTGATTGTATTTGGAAGATTATGCACTAAACAGACTTCAGGAATGCCAGTGGATCATTGTGCTATTTGGAATTATTCCAAAAATCAAGTGACCTCTTTGCTGTAGTATTTTTAGTATTATTTATTTAGTATTAATAAAGAATAGATTTATTAAAGTCGTGCGATGTGCAAGCGGGATATGTAAAATAATTTAAAATAAAGTTTTTTATTATTGTTATAGAGAAACATGATCAGATTTTCCCTGGTTCAGAAAAAAAACGATTAAAATCTGTAATCTTTCCACTTGTATGTCATCAGACATTAACGAGTACAACCCCCCTCTCTGCCGGAGTGCTGGCTGTGACGAATTAAACCAATTTCACAGGTGTTTTCAAAGTAGGAAGTACAGTGTTAACTAGTAGATGGCCTCCTCAATGAAATCGCTTCAACATGCTAATGCGTTGGTGTAACAGTCCGGGCGTGGCAAGCTTCCAATGTCAACTCGACTCGATTGGAAGACAATGAACGTATTTTAGCCCTAAATGAATTAATAGCAAACATGGTTTACATAAAAGACATTTTTCCAAGAAAGTTTATAATAATACAATCTATAGTTGAAATCTGAGCCTAAATATAAAGAAAAAAGCATTTTCAGAGAGCAATCACGCTGTGTTTATGTAGAAAAAGCGATTAGGTTTATGAGCAATCTAATTACCTATTCGCTTAAAACGCTATATAAAATAAAGTTTATTTAAAGATGAATGATAAGTGTCGCAGGTTAAATAATTTTCGTAGGAGGGCTTGGACAGATTCCAAGTGCATTTTTGCAATTTACGTTGCATTGTCCAATGTGATGTTGTAATACAGTTTAGAATACAGTAAGTCTAAACTGTATCAGCTTTATTTATGGGTTGCAATTTAGAAAAAGTCAAAAACCGCACTCAAAATCCAATTTAGAGCTTTCTGGCAAGAGGAGACACCCAAATTATAATGTAACATGCCACTGTTTGTGCATGAACAAAGTTATACTGCAATTTTCCTTAGATATGCGATTAAAAAAAATATTTTTTTTGAATCCCCGGCCAAACACATTCCATAAGAATCAGCGCTTTTATACAGTATATCGCCTTTAAACACGCGTTTACGATTTAAATCAAAACTCGATTCAAATCAATATAAATGTTTATTTTGTAACGCATAGGTGACTATTCATTGTTATTAAAAAGACGTAAATTCGATCATGTTGTGATATTTAGAAATATAAATTTGTTTTGATGCGAGTGAGGTTTTATTTAATCTCTGACCAAGGGAAATGTTTCATTTTTTCAAAGAAATGTTTGTTAAAAATTAAAGTCATAGTTCCATGAGATTCAACCACAGACCATGTGACATAGGAGTCAGGAACCTAACCCACAGCACCACCAGCGCAGTCACATGCTGAGGGCTGAAAAAGCACTACAGAAACATTATCGACTATAAAATAATGTAATTAGGCACAGAAGAAGTTTACAGCACAGTACAATAATAAATGCTGACCATGACTTTAGAAGCATAAATTACCTTACACTCAATTTAAACACAAGCTGTCTTTAGCCCTCTAAGCTGGTTCATACAGAAATGTAGAGAACCAGGCTCAGAACACACAGCTTCATTAGCGAATACATATGCAGAACAACTAGAGAAGATGTTTTACAGAGGATGGATTTTTAGAAACATCCCATCAGTGACATCACTGAAGTCAACTCCTAGGTAACTGTCGTGTGGATAGTTTCACAAGAATCAGACAAAGGTTTAAGCATCGCTTATTTTAGATAAAACTGCAAAAAAACAACAACAACCCATAATGTACTTCTTTGCGGCTCTGTTTGCCCAAATCATATATTCACAACGTGAAATTAGAAAATAGTATTACGTAACCAAAAACCGCAATATGGAAACAGGACCTGTGTAATTGTTGACAGATGATGTACTCGTAACATTTTTACAAGACGAACTACAACATTTAAAAAATGACTTGTATGTACTTGATATCTCTAATCAATCCACTGCACTGCATTAAAACAAAACAAAAACTAAAACGCCCTGGGCATACCGTTTCGCGCTTCTTATCAGTTGCTCAAAAGCAATTTGACCGTATGAAATGCATAATATAAACCTAGAAACATATACGTGAGGAGTATTTACGTAGTATCGGTGTCAAGACATACCTCTCAAATACTGTAAATCAAGTTAAAAATATCTCAAGACCGATTCTGGTCATAATGAAACCATGTTTCGTGTATGTTTTCTTTAAAGTACCGAGACCAGCCATATACTGTATGTTTATGTTCCAAAATTAATATCGTTTATGGCCTTCACACGCGTTGCATTACGCTCCTATTCTTTTTATGCTCAGGCACTAAGATTTCCCTTCAGTGGTAAAATTCCATATAAATATTCAATACTTAAACGGGCACAGTTAAGACATTAAATATACATATACATATACATATACAAACTGTATACAGTACAGTTTGCATACGGTAATATGTTTATGTTCCTAAATCAATCTCTTTTATGAGCATGTGAAAGGCATGGTGAATCGATTCTCAAAAATTACTGTACTTTGCATGATTGGAAAAAAATGCGTGATTGCGAAATGCTGTGGTGTTACTTTTACAAAGAAGGTCAGTGAAAAAAATAATGTGGACCAGGGCAATACTTTGAGTTTACAGCTTGTCCAAGGTCATTTATTATTAATACTATTAGTAATATCTTCATTAAAGACTTTGATGGCTACAGCTCAAACATGAGAAGTTGAGCTTTATTAGCTCCACCTTGCGGAAATTCCGGATACTATTATTTTGCTAGCGGTATTTACCGGTAACTCGCGGTATTTACCGGTAACTCGCGGTAGACTGCGTACAGCGTACCGGAAAATAATGCAGTATCGCCCGCACATTTTGAATGGCTGCATCTGTAGCAATCATATTGTAGCAGACACTCATTTGCCTGTTTCACAAATGATCATATTTTACTAGAGATTCTGTTTGGGATACGGATGTGCATTCTGACACCAATCTCTTACAAAAAATGATTTTACCTTATCGCGGCTTTGCCCTTCTTGCCTCTTTGGACAATATCTCCATCTTGTGGTCGTTGTTGGTAATGTCTAGACAATATCTCCATCTTGTGGTCGTTGTTGGTAATGTCTTCTTATAGATAGATACTTTATTGATCCCGTGAGGGAAATTGCAGTGCAACAGCAGCTTAACACACACAACACAGCCACAGTGTAACGAATTATATAATAATAGTACAATACTGTATATATACTGTATATATATATATGAAACAGAAATAGAAACAGAAACAGGAATCGCTTACTCACCTGGAGAATCTCTGTAGGAATATATAGCATTTATCAATGGAAATAAAAGCTGCTTTAATACAGTGCATGTTCAAACTCAAACCCTCAGCTGCTGTTCTTGTTTGTTTTGGGACGAATTGCAACTGAGCATCGCATGAGCCGTTACGTACCCTTATCTGTTAGGGAATTTCAAGGGAGGAGTTAGGTCAGAATGGGTAGGCTGCAAAACAACAAGTAAAGATTTATTCCAAGATGAAACGTTGTGGCGGTTTTCTTATCTTTTCAGCATGGACTAAACTTTTACGTGTTCCTTATATGCTATATATGTATATATTAGCACCAATGTCGTTCTTAAAAACTAACATGAAATTGTCAGGGACATTCAGCTATATACAAAGACGAGACAGACAAAGTAATAATTCTGTATTAACGTGGCCTACATATTGACGCAATGATCGAACTAACTGACATGTTCTGATTCAGATCCCCTGCAGTTCATGCCAATTAGAACAATAGCAATGCTGAGTCCTCCCCACCCTGCTGAGCACAAATTCAGCTGCTCTCCAGTTCTGTTCTGCATGTTTTTTCATTGCAATTGAGCTCGGAGCTGGAGATGATCTCCATACAGTTCTGTGTTAACTAGCCCGCACTTGCGTGCTAATTTACGGGTTGTGGCAAATGCTTTTCTATAGTTCATATACATGACGGCAACCTGTTACCGAGGAACCTGAGAGGTTTAAAAGCCTCACGAGCCAGGCAGGACTCGAACCTACAATCTTCTGATCCGAAGTCAGACGCGTTATCCATTACGCCACTGGCCCATAGAACATGCGCTTGCACTCCACCACAGAGAGCTCTACACTGCTACTAGTAGTACACTTCCCCATCTAAATTTTCACAGCAAGAAACTTGTGTTTCCTACTATTTTTGTCAGGTTTAAAATATCATCTCCTTAAAACAGAAAAAGTGTTGATGTGTTGTGCTGAAATTCCGATTGATTTTGAATTCAAAGAAAAAAGGTTTTCTTCCAAAACACCATGAAATTGTCACATCTTGCAGACAATAGGTGTATTCCATGTTGAAAAGAGAAGAAAGAAAACCATGGAGCCTTTTACAGGTGTGAGGCTTCTTCAGGTGTGAGAAGACCTCACAGTCGAAACGCTGCGTTTCCGTTCTTCTCTTTTCAGCATGCAATAAACCTAGTACTTGTTCCTTTGAAGCCGAGGCATGCTGACGTAGCTACCCAGCTGAACATCTTGCAGACTCTACAGTACTTCTCTCCTGTAGAAGTAAAGCAGGGCTTGCTGGGTGAGCTTTTGCTCCGGTAAATTAGGTCACGTGTCATGTTAAATCACTTCTTCTAAACACAACATTTGCTGGTGCTAGCTTTCCCCATGAAAAGAGACATTTCCCTTACAGTACATGACATATCGTTTTTATTCTATCAATAAGTATAGAAATTAAACAAAAGAAAAAATGGTGTCGCCAAAGAATGCACAGCTCTGTCGCCTTGGGGAGGTGTCAAGGGCATTGAGCTCCTTGGACATGAAAAGTGCCCGATAAATGCCATTTCTCATCATTTCTCTTGGCGTCAGTTCTGCTATTAAATGGGACGGAGGCAACGGGTTCAGAGAGCAGGTTAAGTGCACACCGAACGCAGATGTGTCCAAGTGTCTGTAAAAGCGCGGTGCTCCGCTGGTGCTGTTCCCTAGTGGCTTAAAGTGCCCGCCTAGTAAGCAGGCGATCCTGGGTCTGAATACCAGCGGTGCCTCTCTCCGTGTCTTGTTGTGCCGAATGTCTCATTTCAGACAAACATGTACAGCTTGGTTCAGTTTAATGCAAGAATTCATTTCCTTTCTGGAATAACTTGTTTTTGAAGAAATCCATACAGCTTGTGAAAGATGAAATCCATTTCTTGGTTGTCAGTGGAAAAAGATTGCCGGCTGCAAGAAGCGCAAGTGATTGTTTTCTTTGACCATAAACCTGCAAATGTAGGGTGCACAAAAGACTGTCAGACTCTGTGGTGCTGAAAAGTTGGTGGTTCAAGCCCCTCCAGTATGCGTGTCTCAGTTTTTCCAATGTAAACATCATCACCATCGCTAAAGAAGATGGCGCAGAAGGCTCCACAGTCGAAACGTTGTGCTTCTTTTCTTCTCTTTTCAGCATGGAGTAAACCTTTGCTTTATCCTTTGCAGCCTAAGCATGCTGACGCAGCTACCTTTCTCTTAACACGCCTCAATCATTATTCACCAAAACGATCAGCAGAATAAGTCGCCTTTGTGGTGATGTCACTCCTCTGCTTCACAAATGTCCTTAGTGACGGACCATTTCTTTCTGCCATTTTTCCGGAGCGGTTATTGATTGCTCCATCATTTCCCTCATACTTTCCATCCCTAGATTGAAAAAAAAAAAACAGAAACAGGCTGACAGGACGACAATCAAATTGCAAAAACTCATCAAAGCACTCGATAGAGTATTTGAATCCACAAGTAGCTACGAGCAACTTTGTCCTGGCTTGCATGAAAGTCGGAAAATGTCAAAAAGAAAAAGATGGTGGCTTTTTCATATCTGTTCTTTTATTTTTAGTTCGTTGGCTCATCTGTCCATTGTCCTCCTGCCTGGCTCTTGACCTGTGACTGTTTGAACGCACACAGTAGACTTTCATGCAGGGGATTTGTCCTGAGCCTCTGTGAAGGACCCACCCACCCCCATAAATAACTGCTCTAGAAACACATGAATGCAAAACTAAACCACAGCTTAAAGAGGAGCTTGTCATGACCGCCAGGCAGTTAAGACCAACTCTTAAGCAATCTAAACAGCACCAGCAGAGGGTGATTATTAACAAACGCCGCCACACGAGTTAACCCACCTGCACACACTCCACCGTGGGGTACGCAGTGCTATTTTTACCATCTTTACTTGCTTCCCGCTGGTATTGAGTCTACTCCTTGAGAGCTCTACCTGGCGTTTTTTCCATTACCTCGTTTATTCTGGATATTGGACTCCCCTTCTGCCTTTTCGACTTTGGACCTCGCCTCTCACCTCGGACTGTTTGCCACCAGTGTTCTCCCTGGATTACGACTTACCTTACGCCTCTTGACCACGAAACAAAGCAAAGCAGAGCAAAACAAAATGAACAAACGAAAAGCCTCACGTCCCGCACTTGCGTGTTACGCCGTTACGTGCCCAAGCGGTATTGTACTTCATCTTAGCACTGCACCCCGGGGCGTACGGTATATGGGAACGAGCACACGCCATAAATCGTCTCGAATCACTCCCTACAGCTGTAAGGCACCTTGAAGCGTGCACCCCCAACATTTTTCTTTGCGCATCTGTGAAAGGTAAACTCTTGAGCAAACTCTGAACCAGCTCTAAGGAAACTAATCCGATTAGACGTTACTTTGACTCATCCTTTAAGGGAACCTTGTTAATTGGAGAAATCAATGATTTCGAATGAATTCTGTATGCGTTAAAAGACAGCTATACACAGAAAACATGCAGGACACTTCTCATGATGTTTCCCGAGCCGAAACACAGTGCGTTTTTCCAAGCCCTCTGACAAAGCCCGCCCACTGAAAACTGCAGCAGATCGTGTAAAGACGTTCAACTTTGTAACTACTGCACGCACAGGAAGCAGAATAAATTCCTCTTTTCAAACTGTCAAAGGTTTGCTTTGCGAACACTGCAGGACATCGCACAATCTCTTTTGAATGGGGACAAACGATTTCTTATGGGGCACAGTAAGTACAGACGTTTAAAAAGCTCCACTCATGCCGACGATGCAGCATGAAGAAGCGCAACCTAACGTTTGCATTCCTAGCAAATTCCTTTTATTTTTTGATAAATAAAGACAGTCTTGTTTAACAAACAACACACACAACATTTTACATTGTCAATTCAATTCAAATCAATGTATTTCTATATAGCACCTTTCACAACAAGGTTGTCCCAAGGCACTTAACAATGCAAGTTGTTAAGAGCCTTGTGTCTAATATGCCGCCTAGGTAACGTGCTGTCTCTTTGAGGCAGATGTTTAAATCCTCTGAGTTAAGTGCTGAAGTTATAGTAGTCCTATCAGTATTGTTGCCTCCGATCAACAGATCCTCATTTTTCTCAGAGTTGAGTAACAAAAAGTTTTCACACATCCAAGTATTTCCTTCCTTAATGCATTTAACTAAAGTGATAATAGAAGAGTTGTCATTTGGTGGAAACAAAATGTTTATTTGAGTGTCATCAGCATATGAATGAAAGTTCATATTATTTTTTCTTATTATCCTACCTAGCAGCAGCATGTAGAGAGAGAGAGCAATATTGGTCCCGGCACTGATCCATCTGGTACCCCAAATTGAACTGGTGACGTTGATGAAGCAGTACAATTATTAGATATTTGAACATAATGAAAACGATGAGTAAAATGTGAAGTAAACCACTGAAGGACGGTTCCAGATAAGCCAACCTCAAACTCAAGCCTGTGTAACAAAACAGAGAGGTCAACCGTGTCAAAGGCAGCTCTAAGATCTAGAAGCAAAGCACAAGCACTGTTGCATTCCCTGCATCAGTAGCTAAGAGAATATCATTTACGACTCTTGTTAATGCAGTTTCAGAAACCAGACTAAAATTTCTCAAGTATATTATTTGAATCCAGATATGATTGACGTTGGGCAACAACTATTCTCCCAAGACTTTTAGATTGAAATGGGACCTTTGAGACAGGCCTGTAGTTGTTAAGAACTTGTTGATCCAAATTTGACTTCTTAAGAGCGGTCTAACAACCGCTACCTTAAATTGATCAGGTACAACGCCTGACGCAAGCGATGCATTCATCATACTAATTATAGGTCCTGCCAGTCCTTCGAGGGAATCTTTGACTAGCTGAGTGGGGATGGGATCTAGCGAACAGGTGGTTGACTTTGTCTTACGTCTGTGTTTATGAGTCCACCATAAGAAGAAATCTGAACAGGAGTGGTGATCATGCGAGGTCACCATGGAGGAAACCACTGCTCTCCCCCCCAAAAAAACCACCACTGCCCCTCTCAAGTTTGCTAAAGACCACATGGATGTTCCACAGCAACTCCTGGAACAATGTTCTGTGGACAGTGACAAAAGTTGAACATGTTGGTAAATGTGCACAACGTTATGTTTGGAGATAACAAAACACTGCATACCAACTCCAAAACCTCATCCCACCTGGGAAGCATAGCGGAGGCTGTACGGCTTGCAATCATCGAGGGACCGATGAATTCCAAGATGTATCAGGAAATTCTACAGCAGAATGTCAGGGTGTCTGCCTGTGATCTAAAACTCGAAAGACGCTGGGTCATGCAGCATGACAAAAACAAAGGAGTACATCAACAACAGAGTGGCTGAAACAATAGAAATTCCGTATTTTGGGATGGCCGAGTAAGAGTCCTGACCCCAATCCCATTGAAGTGCTGTGGCGTGATCTGAAGCAGGCCGTTCAGTGCAAGACATCTCCCAACTGTATGTGAGAGAAAAGCAGAGACGCTCACTGAGTAAGGTGGGGTTGCAGCTTTGCAAATCAAAAGGACATTTGTACGCTCAAAAAGGGACAGTAGCACCCCAGATGGGACTCGAACCCACAATCCCTGGCTTAGGAGGCCAGTGCCTTATCCATTAGGCCACTGGGGCACACTGGGTTGGGTCGATCACGCTGATGAAGAGCCAGTTTTTTTTTTCCTTTGCTTTTTCAAAGGGATCCCCAAAATTAGGAAAGTTAGGCAGCAGAAGGTTTACTGTGACCTGAGAAGGACCGGCATCCAATCACGGTGGTACACACACACACGCTCTCACTCATCTGAGCTACACGGCTACCAAGATGATCTCAGGTGCGCCGAGCTGGTACGGAACATATTGAACTGATCGACGGCGAATTGTCTCTCAGACAGGCTTTTCACCTCTGAGCTCCCTGACTGACAGTAATCAGCTAGGTAGTGAAACAGTCAGCTGCTTCTAAGCCTTAAACAGCTGCATCTCGGCGCTTCCACAGAGAGATGATTTGAAAGCCAAACATCGCCCATTGGGAACACCTTACTATCACTAGTTTAAGAGACTTTTAAGGTCTTGCAGAGGTGCCTGTCTAATAGCATGCGCTTTGCAAGCTATAGGTGTTTAGGCTGAGGCAGAATGCCTGTTAACAAAATGTTTTTCTAAAGGGGCCTCGCACTCTTTTCCAAGCAATGGTCACCATCCCCACCGAGTGTCACAATGTAGTCATGTCCTAGGACATCACCTGTTAGTCTCCATTTGTCTGCCACCAACACTTTAGGTTAAGGGGTCACAACCGCACCCCGGAGAGCAGAGGAGCCGTTGGCGTTCTGGCGGCGCAGATTGGGCTGAAGGTGGGGCGCTTGAATCTCGCTGTTGGAGGCCGTCTGAAACTGACCCAAGCCTTTCCCTTGAATTAAATGTAAATAAATAAATGAACCCCAGATGCACATGGAATCAATCACGTGTTTCCTTTGAGCCGTTTCAAAGACTGCTCCAGAGTTTGCCTTGCACAGATGCGCAAAGATTAATGATGGGGGTGCACGCTTCCAGGCGCCTTACAACTGTAGGGACTGATTAGAGACAATTCGTAGCGTGTGTTCGTTTCCATATACGCCCCGTGTTGCAATGGTAGGATGAAGTCAAATACGGCTTGGACGCGTAACGGCATTCTATCCAACTGCAGGACTTGAGGGTTTTTTGTGCTTTGTTCTGTTTTCGTTGACATCGCATTCGTAAGAGCGTCAAAAAAAGGCAATTCCAGCATCTAACACGAATAAAAGGGCTATTGAAACTGCAGGGCTGCGCAGCTTCTAAAATCCTTGCACACAATTCTCCGTTATTGTTACTTCCTTCTTTCTGTCTAACAAAGTTCCCTTTTCCTGACCGGACGGGGAGACTTTATCATTCCAACTTGAAGCCAGCCTTAAGTCCTCTGAGGCGCATTTGTCTGCTAGCATGCATTTTGTGAAAGTTTTTTTTGTTGTTGTTAAACGGAAAGCGACTTTGAAAAAGGTTTCCGCCGCTGCCCGGCACTCTATGTTAGACTGCATCAAAAAGGCAGTGGCGGCGGCGGCGGCCGAGTGGTTAGGGCGATGGACTAGAAATCCATTGGGGTCTCCCTGCGAAGCTTCGAGTCCTGCCGCCTACGGTGTCGTCGTGTGTCTGCGCAACAAAGGAAAAGCACCTGTTTCACTTTTCCCGCTACTTTTAAAACGCGAATGATCTGGATTTCTACATGATTGGCTCTTAAAATGTGATCTGATCTTCATCTGACGCATAATAATAAATAAAGACAGTCTTGTTTAACAAACAACACACACAACATTTTACATTGTCAATTCAGTTCAAATCAATGTATTTCTATATAGCACCTTTCACAACAAGGTTGTCTCAAGGCACTTAACAATGCAAGTTGTTAAGAGCCTTGTGTCTAATATGCCACTTAGGTTACGTGCTGTCTCTTTGAGGCAAATGTTTAAATTCTCTGAGTTAAGTGGTGAAGTTATAGTAGTCCTATCAGTATTGTTGCCTCCGATCAACAGATCCTCAGTTTTCTCAGAGTTGAGTAACAAAAAGTTTTCACACATCCAAGTCTTTCCTTCATTAATGCATTTAACTAAAGTGATAATAGAAAAGTTGTCGTTTGGTGTGAACAAAATGTTTATTTGAGTGTCATCAGCATATGAATGAAAGTTCATATTATTTTTTCGTATTATCCTACCTAGCAGCAGAATGTAGAGAGAGAGAGCAATATTGGCCCCGGCACTGATCCGTCTGGTACCCCAAATTGAACTGGTGACGTTGATGAAGCAGTACAATTATTAGATATTTGAACATAATGAAAACGATGAGTAAAATGTGAAGTAAACCACTGAAGGACGGTTCCAGATAAGCCAACCTCAAACTCAAGCCTGTGTAACAAAACAGAGAGGTCAACCGTGTCAAAGGCAGCTCTAAGATCTAGAAGCACAAGCACTGTTGCATTCCCCACATCAGTAGCTAAGAGAATATCATTTACGACTCTCGTTAATGCAGTTTCAGAAAGCAGACTGAAATTTCTCAAGTATATTATTTGAATCCAGATACGATTGACATTGGGCAACAACTATTCTCTCAAAACTTTTAGATTGAAATGGGACCTTTGAGACAGGCCTGTAGTTGTTAAGAACTTGTGGATCCAAATTTGACTTCTTAAGGAGCGGTCTAACAACCGCTACCTTAAATTGATCAGGTACAACGCCTGACGCAAGCGATGCATTCATCATACTAATTATAGGTCCTGCCAGTCCTTCAGGGGAATCTTTGACTAGCTGAGTGGGGATGGGATCTAGCGAACAGGTGGTTGACTTTGTCTTACGTCTGTGCTCATGAGTCCACCATAAGAAGAAATCTGAACAGGAGTGGTGATCATGCGAGGTCACCACGGAGGAAACTACTGCTCTCCCCCCCAAAAAAAACACCACTGCCCCTCTCAAGTTTGCTAAAGACCACATGGATGTTCCACAGCAACTCCTGGAACAATGTTCTGTGGACAGACGTGACAAAAGTTGAACTTGTTGGTAAATGTGCACAGCATTATGTTTGGAGATAACAAAACTCTGCATACCAACTCCAAAACCTCATCCCACCTGGGAAGCATGGCGGATGCTGAGGTTTGTTGGATGTTGAGGTTTTTGTCAATAAAGGAGGTTCCACTAGCTCCTTAATATAAGGGTTCACGTACTTTTTCCATCAATGACCTTGATTGTTTAAACCATTTGGTCAATAAAGAAACAGCAATGTCAAATGTTGGGCGTTTGTTGTTTGTGAAATCAGACTCTCTTTATTAATTATTATGACTTAGATAAAGATAAGATCACATGTTAGGAGCCATTCATGCAGAAATCCACATCATTCCGAAGGGCTGTTTACAAAAGTTTTTCTCCCAACTGAGAGAAAAGCAGAGACGCTCACTGAGTAAGGTGGGGTTGCAGCTTCACAAATCACAAGGACATTTGTACACTCAAAAAGGGACAGGAGCACCCCAGATGGGACTCAAACCCACAATCCCTGGCTTAGGAAGCCAGTGCCTTATCCATTAGGCCACTGGGGCACACTGAGTGGGGTCGATCACGCTGATGAAGAGCCAGTTTTTTTTTCCTTTGCTTTTTCAAAGGGATCCCCAAAATTAGGGAAGTTAGGCAGCAGAAGGTTTACTGTGACCTGAGAAGGACCGGCATCCAATCACGGTGGTACACACACACACGCTCTCACTCATCTGAGCTACACGGCTACCAAGATGATCTCAGGTGCGCCGAGCTGGTACGGAACATATTGAACTGATCGACGGCGAATTGTCTCTCAGACAGGCTTTTCACCTCTGAGCTCCCTGACTAACAGTGATCAGCTAGGTAGTGAAACAGTCAGCTGCTTCTAAACCTTAAACAGTTGCATCTCGGCGCTTCCACGGAGAGATGATTTGAAAGCCGAACATCGCCCATTGGGAACACCTTACTATCACTAGTTTAAGAGACTCTTAAGGTCTTGCAGAGGTGCCTGTCTAATAGCATGCGCTTTGCAAGCTATAGGTGTTTAGGCTGAGGCAGAATGCCTGTTAACAAAATGTTTTTCTAAAGGGGCCTCGCACTCTTTTCCAAGCAATGGTCACCATCCCCACCGAGTGTCACAACGTAGTCATGTCCTAGGATGTCACCTGTTAGTCTCCATTTGTCTGCCACCAACACTTTAGGTTACGGGGTCACAACCGCACCCCGGAGAGCAGAGGAGCCGTTGTCGTTCTGGCGGCGCAGATTGGGCTGAAGGTGGGGCGCTTGAATCTCGCTGTTGGAGGCCGTCTGAAACTGACCCAAGCCTTTCCCTTGAATTAAATGTAAATAAATAAATGAACCCCAGATGCACATGGAATCAATCACGTGTTTCCTTTGAGCCGTTTCAAAGACTGCTCCAGAGTTTACCTTGCACAGATGCGCAAAGATTAATGATGGGGGTGCACGCTTCCAGGCGCCTTACAACTGTAGGGACTGATTAGAGACAATTCGTAGCGTGTGTTCGTTTCCATATACGCCCCGTGTTGCAATGGTAGGATGAAGTCAAATACGGCTTGGACGCGTAACGGCATTCTATCCAACTGCAGGACTTGAGGGTTTTTTGTGCTTTGTTCTGTTTTCGTTGACATCGCATTCGTAAGAGCGTCAAAAAAAGGCAATTCCAGCATCTAACACGAATAAAAGGGCTATTGAAACTGCAGGGCTGCGCAGCTTCTAAAATCCTTGCACACAATTCTCCGTTATTGTTACTTCCTTCTTTCTGTCTAACAAAGTTCCCTTTTCCTGACCGGACGGGGAGACTTTATCATTCCAACTTGAAGCCAGCCTTAAGTCCTCTGAGGCGCATTTGTCTGCTAGCATGCATTTTGTGAAAGTTTTTTTTGTTGTTGTTAAACGGAAAGCGACTTTGAAAAAGGTTTCCGCCGCTGCCCGGCACTCTATGTTAGACTGCATCAAAAAGGCAGTGGCGGCGGCGGCGGCCGAGTGGTTAGGGCGATGGACTAGAAATCCATTGGGGTCTCCCTGCGAAGCTTCGAGTCCTGCCGCCTACGGTGTCGTCGTGTGTCTGCGCAACAAAGGAAAAGCACCTGTTTCACTTTTCCCGCAACTTTTAAAACGCGAATGATCTGGATTTCTACATGATTGGCTCTTAAAATGTGATCTGATCTTCATCTGACGCATAATAATAAATAAAGACAGTCTTGTTTAACAAACAACACACACAACATTTTACATTGTCAATTCAGTTCAAATCAATGTATTTCTATATAGCACCTTTCACAACAAGGTTGTCTCAAGGCACTTAACAATGCAAGTTGTTAAGAGCCTTGTGTCTAATATGCCACTTAGGTTACGTGCTGTCTCTTTGAGGCAAATGTTTAAATCCTCTGAGTTAAGTGCTGAAGTTATAGTAGTCCTATCAGTATTGTTGCCTCCGATCAACAGATCCTCATTTTTCTCAGAGTTGAGTAACAAAAAGTTTTCACACATCCAAGTCTTTCCTTCATTAATGCATTTAACTAAAGTGATAATAGAAAAGTTGTCGTTTGGTGTGAACAAAATGTTTATTTGAGTGTCATCAGCATATGAATGAAAGTTCATATTATTTTTTCGTATTATCCTACCTAGCAGCAGCATGTAGAGAGAGAGAGCAATATTGGCCCCGGCACTGATCCGTCTGGTACCCCAAATTGAACTGGTGACGTTGATGAAGCAGTACAATTATTAGATATTTGAACATAATGAAAACGATGAGTAAAATGTGAAGTAAACCACTGAAGGACGGTTCCAGATAAGCCAACCTCAAACTCAAGCCTGTGTAACAAAACAGAGAGGTCAACCGTGTCAAAGGCAGCTCTAAGATCTAGAAGCACAAGCACTGTTGCATTCCCCACATCAGTAGCTAAGAGAATATCATTTACGACTCTCGTTAATGCAGTTTCAGAAAGCAGATTGAAATTTCTCAAGTATATTATTTGAATCCAGATACGATTGACATTGGGCAACAACTATTCTCTCAAAACTTTTAGATTGAAATGGGACCTTTGAGACAGGCCTGTAGTTGTTAAGAACTTGTGGATCCAAATTTGACTTCTTAAGGAGCGGTCTAACAACCGCTACCTTAAATTGATCAGGTACAACGCCTGACGCAAGCGATGCATTCATCATACTAATTATAGGTCCTGCCAGTCCTTCGAGGGAATCTTTGACTAGCTGAGTGGGGATGGGATCTAGCGAACAGGTGGTTGACTTTGTCTTACGTCTGTGTCCATGAGTCCACCATAAGAAGAAATCTGAACAGGAGCGGTGATCATGCGAGGTCACCACGGAGGAAACCACTGCTCTCCCCCCAAAAAAAACCACCACTGCCCCTCTCAAGTTTGCTAAAGACCACATGGATGTTCCACAGCAACTCCTGGAACAATGTTCTGTGGACAGACATGACAAAAGTTGAACTTGTTGGTAAATGTGCACAGCGTTATGTTTGGAGATAACAAAACACTGCATACCAACTCCAAAACCTCATCCCACCTGGGAAACATGGCGGAGGCTGTACGGCTTGCAATCATCGAGGGACCGATGAATTCCAAGATGTATCAGGAAATTCTACAGCAGAATGTCAGGGTGTCTGCCTGTGATCTAAAACTCGAAAGAGGCTGGGTCATGCAGCATGACAAAAACAAAGGAGTACATCAACAACAGAGTGGCTGAAACAGAAGAAATTCCGTATTTTGGGATGGCCAAGTAAGAGTCCTGACCCCAATCCCATTGAAGTGCTGTGGCGTGATCTGAAGCAGGCCGTTCAGCGCAAGACATCCCAAAAATATACATGAACTGAAACAGTTTTGCATAGAGGAATAGGCCAAAATACCTCCTAACCGCTGCTCAGGTCTGACCAGCCGCTACAGAAAGTGGGGATTGAGGTTTTTGTCATAAAGGAGGTTCCACTAGCTCCTTAATATAAGGGTTCACGTACTTTTTCCATCAATGACCTTGATTGTTTAAACCATTTGGTCAATAAAGAAACAGCAATGTCAAATGTTGGGCGTGTGTTGTTTGTTAAATCAGACTCTCTTTATTAATTATTATGACTTAGATAAAGATAAGATCACATGTTAGGAGCCATTCATGCAGAAATACACATCATTCCGAAGGGCTGTTTACAAAAGTTTTTCTCCCAACTGTATGTGAGAGAAAAGAAGAGACGCTCACTGAGTAAGGTGGGGTTGTAGCTTTGCAAATCAAAAGGACATTTGTACGCTCAAAATGGGACAGGAGCACCCCAGATGGTACTCAAACCCACAATCCCTGGCTTAGGAGGCCAGTGTCTTAGCCATTAGGCCACTGCGCCACACTGGGTGAGGTCGATCATGCTGATGAAGAGCCAGTTTTTTTTCCTTTGCTTTTTCAAAGGGATCCCCAAAATTAGGGAAGTTAGGCAGCAGAAGGTTTACTGTGACCTGAGAAGGACCGGCATCCAATCACGGTGGTACACACACACACGCTCTCACTCATCTGAGCTACACGGCTACCAAGATGATCTCAGTTGCGCCGAGCTGGTACGGAACATATTGAACTCATCGACGGCGAATTGTCTCTCAGACAGGCTTTTCACCTCTGAGCTCCCTGACTGACAGTAATCCGCTAGGTAGTGAAACAGTCAGCTGCTTCTAAGCCTTAAACAGCTGCATCTCGGCGCTTCCACAGAGAGATGATTTGAAAGCCAAACATCGCCCATTGGGAACACCTTACTATCACTAGTTTAAGAGACTCTTAAGGTCTTGCAGAGGTGCCTGTCTAATAGCATGCGCTTTGCAAGCTATAGGTGTTTGGACTAAGGCAGAATGCCTGTTAACAAAATGTTTTTCTAAAGGGGCCTCGCACTCTTTTCCAAGCAATGGTCACCATCCCCACCGAGTGTCACAATGTAGTCATGTCCTAGGACATCACCTGTTAGTCTCCATTTGTCTGCCACCAACACTTTAGGTTACGGGGTCACCCCGCACCCCGGAGACCAGAGGAGCCGTTGGCGTTCTGGCGGCGCAGATTGGGCTGAAGGTGGGGCGCTTGAATCTCGCTGTTGGAGGCCGTCTGAAACTGACCCAAGCCTTTCCCTTGAATTAAATGTAAATAAGAAATGAACCCCAGATGCACATGGAATCAATCACGTGTTTCCTTTGAGCCGTTTCAGAGACTGCTACAGAGTTTACCTTGCACCGATGCGCAAAGATTAATGATGGGGGTGCACGCTTCCAGGCGTCTTACTACTGTAGGGAGTGATTGAGACAATTCGTAGCTTGTGCTCATTTCCCTCTATTCCCCGTGTTACAGTGGTAGGATGACGTAAATTCCTGCTTCGACACGTAACGGGACTATAATCAAGTGCAGGAGCTGAGGGCTTTAGTTTTGTTTCGTTTTCCATGGCGTTCGTAAGCGCGCAAATCAAAGGCAATTCCTGCGTCTAACACGAATGTAAATGCTTTTGAAAGTGCAGTGTGGTGCAGCTTGTAAAATCCTTGTCCACATTTTTGGTTTGTTGATGTTTTTTTCTGTCTGCCAAAGTTGCGTTTTGACATCCGGACTGGGGGACTTTATCATTTGAACGTGAAGCCAGCCTTAAACCCTCTGAGGCGTGTCTGTCTGCCGGCACGAATCTTGTGAAAGGTATTTTTTTTTAACGGAGAGCAACTTTAAAAAGGTTTCCGCAGCCACCTCGCAGTCCGTGTTTGATTATAGGAGGAATACGGCGGCGGCGAGTTCGCATTTGTCGTGCTCGAGTGGTTAAGGCGATGGGCTCGAAATGCGTTGGGGCTTCCCCGCGCAGGTTCGAAACCTGCCGACTCCGGCGTCTGCCGCACGTCGCCTTGTGCCTGCACGGCAGAGGCGAAGTGCCGCTTCTCCTTTCCTGGTACTATAACAACGCGAAATCGCTTGGACCCGCTGCCATTGAAATCAATTCTTCAGATAACCACACATTTTGCGTTCGCACCTCTGGTGCTCTACTTATACCTTTGAAAACCTAATGAATAAAGCTGAAAGAACCGACACGATATGTAGGTGCTGGTAAAGCACGCAGTAAAGAACTGTTAACAGCAAGGGTTTCAGTGGGTTAACTGAGGAGAAGGGCGTGATCGCTAATTGTTGACTTTTTATTTGGTGTTAGAAACACTCTTACTGTGCATGACGTGCAACAAATGTAGCCACAGAAATTGCATCACGCTTTCATGTATGCTATTGCAGACACCAACGTTGCCTAGATAGAAAACCGAAATAGCCGTGGGTTTGCTTGCTGGTCTGAAGGATCTCTCTTCGAATCTCTATCATTTGTCAATGGAAGTAAAAGGCGCTGCAATCTCATACGTTCAGAATCAAACCCGCAGCTGTTGTTCGACTTTATTTCTTGACTAATTACAACTGAGTGTCGCATGAGCAGTTACATAAACTTGTCTGGTATATTTGAACACAAATGCCGTTCTTCAATTAAAACTAACAGAACATTGTGAGGGACATTCAGTTCTATACAAACAAGAGACAGACAAGAGAATATTTCTACCGTTCATGTGGACTACGTGTTTACTTACTGATCGGAATAATTGAAAGGTTCGGGCTCATAGCCGATGCAGTGCGTGCTAATTAGAACAACAGCAACGCTGAGCTCTCAGCACCGTACTGAGCCCAGGTGTTTTTCTAAAGCTGTCAGGTGCAGTTCATTTACATGAAGGAAATCTCTTACCGGGTACGATTACAATGCAGTAAGTAGCACAGACTACTTAGGGAGTAGCCAGATGCGTTTAAAAACGACCCGAGCCAGGCAGGAGTCGAACCTGCAATCTCCTGAGCCGTAGTCAGACGCGTTATCCATTGCGCCACTGGCCCCGGTGTGACACTGCAGGACTGTAACCCAGTGAGATCAGCACTGCAACTAGTAAAATATTACCCCCGGTCCATTCTTTACCAAAAGTGAGAAAGACCTGTTTTCTACATTTTGTCTGTTTTAAAACCATATCTCAAACCAAACCAAGAGTCTGTCTTTTGCACTGATATTCTGATTCATTTCGATTTCAAAGAAAAAAAAAACATTATCTTCCAAAGCATCATAAAATTGTCCCTTCCTCCAGACTCTACTTCTCTCTTGTAGTAGTACAGCAGACCTTTCCAGGTGAGCAGATCACAGAGTCCGAAATATGCTTCCTCCATCAAGAAAAGTACCTGAACATGACTCTGTCTTCATAAAAGCACCCCTGTAATAAAGAAATTAAATCCGAAATCAAGAGGGCAGTTGCCTACTGAAGTTCAAGAAGTCATCAATTTTAACCTAGCAACACATTAAAGGCTGCATCTATACAAGTACGATTCTAGAAATGCTCACCAGATTACGTTTTAAGAAGGAACTGCGCCTCAGGTTCCGCCGAGATCTTAACTTGGATGGCAGGATTCAGAGTCCGGAGTGCGGACTGATGGCGCACGGAGGGTCCACATACTGTGGATCCCTCAGTTTTCTTCCGCGTGTTTAAACCGCCAGCGTGTGACTCCCCTGTCCCCGTGACCTCATTGCTCTGCTCTCGCCTCTGTGCAGCTGAGCCCGACTCATGGTAAAGTGGAAAAAAGTATGCCCTCAACGTGGGATTTACTCTGGATCGAGGATAGATGTCACTTTTTTATCATTGAACAGGATGTATGTGATGTGGCGACTAGGTTCAATTTTGTATCCTCTTTAAAAGATTAAGGACTGGGGTGAGCGTGATTTACCACCCTTTCAGCTAAGAACCCGACATGCGGACCGTTTAAGCTGCATAGACTCGGTTGTTTAACTCGTCTCCGTTAGCAGGGTTAAGGTTAAAGAAAAAAAACATTGCTGACTTCTTTTTTTTTGACAGCCGCTAGCGCTGATTAGCAAGGTTTGTATTTCATGTTTTGCAAGTTGCATCCATTTTAAGAAAAACAAGTCGCGTTAAAGACAGGAAATGAATACTTGCAAGTCTAGCCGTAGGCGGTTGTCTGTAAGGACCAGTTCTGTTTGAGAAAACAGAACAAAGAAGGCACCGCTGGGATTTGAACCCAGGATCTCCTATTTACCAGGCAGGCGCTTTAACCAACTAAGCCCCGGCGCCCCAGGAGCATTATCCTTTTGCAGCCACTTGGACACACCACTCAGACACATCTGCATTCGGTGTGTGCTCCGCCTGCTCGCTGAGCAAGTTGCCACCTTTACATACAATAGCAATATCAACACCAAGAGAAAGGGTGACAAATGGCTTTTATCTGGAACTTTTGATGTCCAAGGAGCTCAATTTGCTTTCTGTGTACAACAGGGCCACTGAACTCCACACTGGCCACTGAACCACAGCAGTGGCTTGCTGGCTTGACATCTCCTAAGGAAAATGTTGAAATTGCATGTGGAACAGGAAAATGACCCTCGAGTACGAGGGAAAAAAAAGAAAAAGATCATCTGGAGCGCGCCATCCCATGTCCGGACAGCCCAGTTTCATTGACAAGGTGGCTGAGTGGTTAAGGCGATGGACTGGTAATCCATTGTGCTCTGCAGACATGGGTTCGAATCCCATTCTCATCGCTCTCCATGTCTTACACGTTTGACGTTGGCCCTCCTGTTGTTTGCTCTGGTGCTAGAGCTGTACATTTTCTAGCGGTGGCTGAACATGGTATAGTGGGCCAACGTCGGTATCGAGCAGTGACAGTAACAGTACTTACTGCGCCCCATAAGAAATCGTTTGTCCCTGTTCAAAAGAGATTGTGCGATGTCCTGCAGCGTTCGGAAAGCAAACCTTTGACAGTTTGAAAAGAGGAATTTATTCTGCTTCCCGTGCCTGCAGTAGTTACAAAGTTGAACGTCTTTACACGATCTGCTGCAGTTTTCAGTGGGTGGGCTTTGTCAAATGGCTTGAAAAAACGCACTGTGTTTCGGCTCGGGAAACATCATTCATGAGCAGTGTCCTGCATGTTTTCTGTGTATAGCTGTCTTTTAACGCATACAGAATTCATTCGAAATCATTGATTTCTCCAATTAACAATGGTCCCTTTTTGAACCTGCGAGAAGCATTCTTTCCATGTAACAGATTTACTCCGGGGAAAGGCAGCATGACATTGAGAGTAGCTCAAGCTTTCAGCACCCGTATCGGACTGCATGTATGCAGACACCGCTCAGAATCCCCTGTAAGATTCTCCTTCAATTCCGTTTTGCAGTGCTTTAGCTCTTTCAAAAGGCTTCGCTTTGCTAGTCACAGTCCAAGGCTC